>NC_042615.1:131533998-131855421 GCF_901001135.1 Rhinatrema bivittatum | reverse complement strand
ACACAATACATTTACAATTCAATGTATGTTAGAATAAATAAAGATAACAGCATTAGTCCCAACATTCTTGTGCTCAATTAGCATTCATAAGTACATAAATACATAAGATTTGCCATATTGGCTCAGACCATAGGTTCATCAAGCCCAGTCTCCTGTTTCAAACAGTGGCCAATCCAGGTCACCTGGCAGGATCCCAAATGGTGGATAGATTCCATGCTCTTTATCCCAGGGATAAGCAATGGATTTCTGCAACTCCACCTTAATAATAGTTTATGAACATTTCCTCCAGGAACTTCTCCAATCTTTTTTTAAATCCAGCTACACTAACAGCTTTTAACACATCTCTGGCAATGAATTCCAGAGCTTAATTATGTATTGAGTAAAAAAAAATATTTTCTCTTATTAGTTTTAAATTGCAATCAAGTTACAAAGCTAGAAAGAGGATAATAGCCAGTTCAGGAATATATAGTTAATCTACTGGTCAGATAAAACATACTGTGGATTTTGTTGTTGTTGTTTCTCCTGAAAGGAAGCCAGGTCTATCACATAGTTTAAGGGCCTGTGAGGGGTAGGGGTGGGTGGAACATCAGGGGCATTACCTTTATGTATAATGCTATACTCATGTCTATTTGCCAATGTGGTAATTACTCCTGTTGTAAAATTGTGAAAATTTAATAGAGTTGGGAAAAAAATGTATTAACTACTACCTAGTAACTTCATTGTGTGTCTCCTAGTCTTTTTACTCTTTGAAAGAGTAAACAACCAATTCATGTATACCTGATCCACTCCACTCATTATTTTATAGACCTCTATCATATCTCCCCTCTGCCATATCTTCTCCAATTGAAGAGTCATAACCTCTTTGTAGTTTCCTCATACGGAAATCATTCCATCCTCTTTATCATTTTGGTTGCCGTTCTCTGTACCTTTTTAAATTCTGCTATATCTTTTTTGAGTTGTGGTGACAAGAACTGCACACAGTCCTCAAGATGAGGTCACACCTCATATTCATTCTAATAGTTTTGTAACTTGCCTTGCAGTACACTGGTCCATACCTTACTTATCATTATAGACCAGGGGCATAGCAAGAACCAAATCTTTCTGAGGGGCCAAAGAAAAACATGTGAGGGCATTCTGGCCAGGCCCCTTACCCCACATGTCTCATCCCTTACCCCATTATATGTGGGTCTTCACAGCAGATGCTATAAACCCATTCTAATTTCTGGAAATATTCTCTCTCCTGTATCTTTACTCTTTCTTTGTTGTTTGTCATTATCCCTCCGTGGTTAAGGCAGTTACTTTATACAAGGGTTGATCTCACAAAAGTAAAACGTTTGTAAAGAAAGTATGTAAAAGGCTTTTATCCAATCCAGAAGTTCACCCAAAATCCCCTAGGTTAAGTCAGGAGGCACTAGACTGCTTTTTTAATCATATCCAGAGTTATGCTGACAGAATTGATGATAGTGTACTCTACCAGTACTGTTGTCAGAGCAATGATAGAAGCAGCTGGGAGTGTGGTAGGAGTCTTCCACCTTTGGACTTGACTTGGAGGATTGAGGGTATTCCTGCCTGAAAAGTGCCTGAAAAATGGAATATATAGAATTCAAATCAGCTGGGTCAGGATGGTAGAAGTAGGTAGTTTCCACAGAATGATGGCTACTGCCTGGAGACAATACCCTTATTCAATAAACATACACATGGTTACTGTGACTCCAACATCACTCTAAGCTTCAACAGCAAGAGGAAATGTGGAAAAAAGGATTTGCACTCTCAAAGACGGGAGTAGCTGGCTTGTTACGGCGGTTACTACCCCAAACCAAATATCCAAATTACTACCTCTACCTTCCTCTATTCCTGATGCCTTTCAACTAGCTTGATCACTCCATTCTTATACTTCACTTTCAATGCATATCCAGCATAGTTCTCTGCTTCAACAGCAGGGGAGAAGAAAATCTGTTACTTCACACATCCAGCAGAGCTCTCTGCTTAAACGGCAGGGGAGAAGAAAAAAGGATTCACACTCACAAGCGGGGAGTAGCTGGCTTGTTACGGCGGTTACTACCCCAAACCAAATGTGCCTGATACTTCACTTTCGATGCATATCCAGCATAGCTCTCTGCTTCAACGGCAGGGGAAAAGAAAAACTGATACTTCACGCATATCCAGCATAACTTCAACGGCAGGGGAGAAGAAAAAAGTATTCACACTCACAAAGCGGGGAGTAGCTGGCTTGTTACGGCGGTTACTACCCCAAACCAAATGTGCCTGATACTTCACTTTCGATGCATATCCAGCATAGCTCTCTGCTTCAACGGCAGGGGAGAAGAAAAAAACTGATACCTCACGCATATCCAGCATAACTCCCTGCTTCAACGGCAGGGGAGAAGATAAACAACCAATAAGGGCTGTATAACATAATCTGGGTAAAAACAAATAAGCATGGGTGTAGCTTGCTTATTGCGGCGGTTACTACCCCTATTACCTCTAACTAATCAAGCTAGATATTTCACTTGGATGCAGCTCCATCACCGCTCTCTACATTAATGGCGGGGGTGGAAGGGAATTAGAACCAAGAGCTAAGAGAAACAGATAAGTATGAGAGAAAAAATGAGGGAAGCTTGCTGGGCAGACTGGATGGGCCATTTGGTCTTCTTCTGCCGTCATTTCTATGTTTCTATGTTTCTATGTTTCTATGTTTCTATGAATGGGATGGTGGGTCAAGCAGAAGGAGGGAGGATGGAGAAAGCCCTTGAATTTCCGTATCTGGCTATGGAAGAGGGACCTTGGGACATTGATTATGCTCATGAGTATGCTCTGAATATTTAGGCTAAAGACTGCAAGAACTTTCTACTTGCAGACCTTAGCTCTACACACACAGTTACAAAATTACTTTCTATAACTACACTATTTAATGGACTTTATAGTGGACTTCTGGATAATTATTTTAAAGTTGGCCTTGAGTCTTTCAGTCCCTTAGGTGCTTTTACTTGTGGGACTGCAAGCTCATTTTCAAGGAGAAACTCTTCATGGGGCTGTAAAATGATGGCTGGTGCAAATAACATATGTACAACGTACCAGCATACTGTGCACCTCCATGAAAGCAGGTATAAAGTGTGTGCACATGAAGTAAGTTCTTTTCAGTGCAAAGGATGTTCTACAGGAAAACATCATGAAATGTGGCACAAAAGGGTAATAAAGAGTAATAAAATATCTCTTCATAGAAAGGGTGGTAAGGTATAATAGCCTGCTAGCAGAAGTGGATGAGACAAATAAGGCAAAAGAAAAAGAAAGCTTGAGATAAGCACAGAAGATTATTTGCTGTGAAGAGAAAGCTGGATATAAAGCAGATGTCTATGATACTGCCACAGGAAGGATGGGTCTTATAGTCCTTTCTGGTGTCATAAACTTATGGCGAGGTGAATGGAATGCCACACAATTATGGGAGCCCTCAGACTAGCAAGTCCAACAAGACACAATTCAACTGGAAATCAAATAGGGGCTTTTGATATTGTAACAAGGAAGTCTTTTTGAAGACTAGATGCGTCTTACAGTCCTTTCTGCTGACATAATCTATGCTTCTATGTTAAATATCTATATAACAAAAATTATCACTCCATTTTCTCATCTTTCACTTCTAAATGTTATCATTTCCATTATTATGTTGTTCACATTACTATCAGTTACTAAGATACACTGAGATAATGTACTTTATTTCCATATATCATTATTAGCATTATAACACTTGATTATAGTCATTAGACTTTACAAGCTACATAATAACATTATTTTATTTTGCATAGTATCTCTCAGACTAAAGTAGCTTAAATTACTTTTCAGTCATAATACATGAAATAAAGTACAATATTGTGGCACAAGTTTCATAAAGAGGCACACAGGATCAGGTGAAAAGGCCTTAATAGAGTCACTCACATCCTCTCTGGACTCAATCTCCCAACCCAAAATATTTTTCACATAAATAAAATGTGGAACATAAGTGTCACAGCTTTAATAAACAATATGTGCACAGGCAGGGAGAGAAAACTTGGGGGTGATGGTGTTTGATCTGAAGGTAGCAAAAAAAATTGACAAGGTGGTGACTTGGGCCAGATGGATGCTGACCTGCATAGAGAGAAGCATAGCCATATGGAAAAAGAAGGTCATAATGTCCTTGTACAAGTAAGGTAAGGCCTCATCTGGAATATTGTATTCAGTTCTAGAGGCTATATTTCAAAAAGGACAGAGATAAGGATTGAAGCTGTCCAGAGAGAGGCAATCAAACTAGTGTGGGAAATGTACTGAAAGACATGTGAGATGAAAATTGAGGACTAATATATGTATACCCTAAAGGAAAGTCTGGAGCATGTGTGTGTGTGTGAAAAGATAAATAATTTTAAATACCTAAAAGTTATTAAAATGGCAAGAATCAAACATTTTCCAGTGGAAAGGAAGCTGTAGAACTAGAGGGTCCATCAAGCTAGGTTGAGAGAACATTGTACAAATCTCATCTTTATGTGAGTTTCCTCACTCCGAAGATCATCAAATCTTCACAAGTGTACTGTTCTGTTCGTATGTCTCACTCTCCATGTCAAAGTGGCCCCTAACCCCTACACTAGTACCTAAACCTCACCTTGAGTTACTAGGTAGGCCTCTCTCTCTCTCTCTCTGAAGAAATCACAATTTGGTGCTTTTTGCATGCAAAAAATGGCATAACACAAGTTGATAAATGACCCTATTAGCAGGCTATGTCTTAATATTGACCTCTTCATGTTTACATAAATATGTCTACTAGTCAAAATATATCCTTTCTAGGGCTACAACCCCAATCAAAGTATGCTATAGAACTCAGCCACCTGGCTAGTCAGTGATGACATAACTGTACCCAATGTCTCACTTCGATCAGTACCCTGGAACCTGAGATGTCACTAGGCTGAAAAGTACTTTCAAAACATTGCTACATTTCCAGAAGTTTCATTACTTCTTGATGGTATCTCTTATAGAATTCTGAGTACCCCATAAGCCAGCTCTAAAAGATAATGGACATGCTCTTAAACAACTACCTAAGGATTTGGAACAGGTAAACCCTGCCTTTAACAACTAAGAAATTCACCATTCAGAAGTATGTGAAGGACAGCCAAGAGAGCTGCAAAAATGGAAATCTTTTGTGGTGAACTGCCTCAAAAGAACATGACCCTTCCTTGTGGTCATCTGTTGATTCTCAATCCCCAGTTCATGCATCCCCACTCCAATCAACCTCACCCACCCTACCAGTGCCTCTATCATTAGCCTGTCAAAAAAATTAAGGAAAATTGTAGGCAAAACAGCAAGGAAGGGAAGGAAGGGATCTTGGTTGACAAAGTGGGCTTGGTTATCTTATAATTGCCCCTGCTAACCAGAGATGCACAATAACAAACTGCAGAAGAAAAACCTGCTCAGGGAAAAGGAGAATTTTAAGAAGTCAAAGCTATGGATTGCAGATTAAAATAAATCCATAACATACCGGGCTTGGAGTGTGTCCATCAGTGATCGCAGATGTTCCGCAGCCCACCGATAGATGGCACTATAATATTTATTTATTTATTTTTATTTATTTAAAATCTTTTCTATACCGTCGTTAAGTTAATTCACCATCACAATGGTTTACAAAAAGTCACAAATAGTATTAAAAATTGATTGGTATAGATTACCTATTATAGATGTGCCATTAGTGAACGGTAACATGTTTTTTTATAATATTGATTTTGCTTAAATGTTGGTTGAAAAAACTTCTTTACGGTTCCTATATAAATTTAACACTCTAATATGCATTAGGAGATAGGAAAGAAAAAATTTAAAAACTGATTGCTTGGTGCTTACTTATGCGCTCATTTGTTTTCTTCGATCTCCTTATAAAAAGCCTGTTTAAAAAGCCATGTTTTTAGACTTACTTTGAAAAGTTTAAAGCTTCTCTGCAGTCTAATTTCGAGTGGCATTGAGTTTCCCAGCCTGCCGATAGATGGTGCAGGCGGCTCAAACACGGCACAGGTAGGAAGGACAGCGGCCATCGCGGGAGAGGCAGAATATAGCAGAGGAGACCCTGGCATGCAGCGAACAGAGCGTGTCCCGTGGCACACGCTCCATTCGTGGTGAGGAGGAAGGCCGGCACGCCGTTCACGGCGAAAAGGGAAGGCCTCTGTGTGCCGTGATCGGTGCGCCCGGGCCTTCATGTTCACCGCGAACGGAGCGTGCTGCGGGACGCGCTCCATTCACGGCATGCCAGGGTCTCCGCTGCTATTTTCTGATCTATGCTGCTATTTTCTGATCTCGCCGAAAATAGAAGGCCCCTGTGTGTCGCAGACAGCGCACCAGGCCTTCATCTTCACCGTGAACAGCGCGGGTCCCACAGCTTGCCGGTGAGAGATAATGTTTGTTGGGGAGGGGAGGGTGAGAGAGAACATTGGGGGGGGGGGATGCTGGTCACAGAGAATGTGTATGTGAGAGATAGGGGAGTGACCGATAGCATGGTTGGTAAGAGGTGGGTGGGGAGGGTATGAAAGAGAGCATGGGAGGTAAGAGAGGGTAGGTGGGGGGATGCTTGAGTGTGGGTTTCAGAGAGAGGGAGCCTATATGACGGGAGGGGGATGCCGGTGATAGAGACTGTGTGTGTGAGAGAGGAGAGGGGGTGTGGGGGAATGCGAGAGACAGCATGGTTGGTAAGAGGGGGAGTGCGCGGGATGCTTGACTGTGGGTTTCAGAGAGGGAGCCTATATGAGGGGATGTGTGTATGTGCCAGAGAGTGAGGGAGCCTGTATGAGGGTGTGTGTATGTGGAAAGGACTCTCTTACAGTGAACTTTTAGGGAAATTTGGCTCAAAACAAGAGCAAATGTGCCAATAAAAAGGCTCGCCGCCCGGGCGTAGAACAGGTACAGTTGCTAGTGAGTTTATATCAGATATGAAAAGTAGATTTATAATCAGGACACAGGGGAGAGCAGGCGAAGTGCTGTTTCAAATTGATCTGGTTGAGGATAACAGTGCTTTGTCATCCAAAGATGGCAAGGCTTTAGGGGTAAAAGTTAGAGACGAGATACTGATGAAGAACAGAATATAGAGTGAGGTTATAGAGGGTAATTTTATAACTCTGTGAGTAGGCCTAAAGTCTTTGTGTAACTTCTGCACATTTTCTTCAACTAACATTTTCAAAGTGAATTTTATTCACATAGGTTTGCTTTTAAAATGTTTCAGTAATTGGTCTGGTGCACATATATTAACTCACATAAAGTAAGAGTTCATCTTCAGAAAGCATAACGTCTACAGATTAACGTCTGCGCATTCATTTTAAAATCAAAAGTATGTACGTAAATTCCAGTTCCCACCTACCCACCCCCGACAGAACACCTCTCTGCAGTTTGTGGAAAACTATGCACGTAACCGGATTATGCTAATATTTTATGTAGACTGAGTTATGGCTGATTTTAATACTGTCATTTCCACATGTAAAACCATGTTTTTACGCAAGTAAACCCTTTGAAAATCAAACCCAAAATGTGGAAATGGTATTGAAAATTCAGACCATAAAATATTACATGCTCTAACAAGAAGAGAGGTATGATATTTCTGTTAGAAAGAACAAAATGATGTAGTAATGTTTTATTCTAATTGCTTTGCATTTTTTATACTTCTTCTATAAATATCAATTTAGTGGAAACAATGAGATTTGCACAAAAAAAAACCCCCATAGAGATATGAAAGACAGCTGAAGAATAAGGAAAAGCTAGAACAAAGTGTTGGGCACAGAACCCGTAGTGAAAGGTGCCATAAAGCAATTGAAAGTGGACAGAGGAAAACAACTGAAGTTGAATGTGCCCTCAATAGTTTTCAAAAGCAATGGAAGAAGAAAAACAGGGAGATAAATTTACAATAAAAGAGTGATTAGTATGGGTAATGAGCTAGGATTTTTTCTCAGCAGAATGAACAATGCCACATTTAAAAGAAATGAGAATTGTGCCAGAGGACAGGGAGGAACTGATAGCATAGCAGCTATATAAGAAAATAAAAAAGAGTGACTGATAAAGAGGAGAAATGATAATAGGGCAAGAAGAATCTGCATGCAGAACCTTTAGTTAAAAACATAGAAGAAAGATGGATGCATTAGGACCCAATGCATTCTTATTGTGTTGGTAGTCTATTGTTGATGATATAAAAAAGAGGAGAGAGTAGTGGATATCCTATCAACCTTCCTGGTAAACATCAACAAAATCATCAGGATACAAAGGAAAGACATATATAAATAGATAATACAAGGTTTATATTATTGGATTTGTTGTTAGTAATGGAATATAATACATTTGTTTCACAGATAAAAATTGAGTTGAATAACATTAATTTTTCTCTACAGTATCTAATCCTACTTTATCTTTTTTGAGATGGGGTAACAAGAACTACACACAATAATCAGGTTTTGGTCACACCATAGATAAAATACAGAAGTAATATTAATTTCTCAGTTTATTTTTCCTTTCTACATCATTATTAACATTCTAAAAGCTTTTGTGGCCATTACACAGTGAACTGAGGATTTTAACGTATTGCCAATTAATGATTCAAAGATCTTTTTCTGGGTTGTGCCTCTTAATACGGAACTGAATATTGTGTAACTATAGTTAGAATTATTCTCTATGTGCTTCATTTTGTAATTGTCCATTTTAAATTTCATATACCATTTAAAAGCTCAGTTCCCTAGTCTTGCAAGTTCTTTCTACAGTTCCCCACTAATGACTTGTGTTGCTTCCATTTCTAGATCATTTTTAAATATATTAAAATAGAACTAATCTCAATACAGATCCCTGGGGCATTACACTATACCTTTTACCATTGGGAAAATTGACCTTTTATTCCTACTCATTGTTTCTTGTCTTTTAACCAATTACCAATCCACAATAGGACATTGCCTCTTATGCCATGACATTTTAATTTACTCAGTCGTCCCTCGTGAAAGACTTTGTTAAATTACTTCTGAAAATCCAGATACACTATATTGACCGGATTACATTTATCCATAAGTTTATTAACACCTTCAAAAAAAATCTGCTAGATTGGTAAGGCAAGACTTTCATTTGCTGAATCCAAGCTCTTCCTCATTAGTTCATGTCTATCCAAATGGTCAGTAATTATGTAATTTTGCCCAGCATTAACAACAGGCTCACTTGTCCATAGTTTCTTGGATCATTCCTGTACTCTTTTTAAAAACAGAAATTACATTGACCACCCTCCTCCAGTTTTCAGGTACTGTGGCTGTTTTAAATGAGAAGTTGCAGTTTACTAGTAATAGATTTTTAATTTCATATTTAAAGGTGAATTTTCAAAATGTTACACACTTCAAAATTTGCATATATCCCCTTAGGTAGCCCATATTAGGCTATGCCATATTTGATAAAAGTAAAATTATGTGCATATTTTCATTTTTACATGCACATATATGCACGTAAAAAAGGGCATTCTAGGGGTGTCCTTGGGTGGGGCCAATGCCTATAAACATAAAGTGCAATGTTAGAAGAAATTAATGTGTGTACATTTTCCAATTTAGGACTGGATTTATCAAAATGCACTAAATACCACATGCAATAGAGAAAGGGGTGTGTTTTATGGTAATAGGCAGTTTATTGCAATAATAGCTATGTGAAGAGCTAAGATACCACAAATTGTGATACCTCTTTTGCATTTTGAAATAAGTGCCACAACATGGTATTTCCTACATACAACCACTGGGGGGGGGGGGCATGTTTACTACCAGGGTGTGTGTGTGTGAGAGAGAGATAGAGAGAGAGAGAGAGAGAGAGAACACCCTCGGAGTGAGGAAACTCACCCAAAGATGAGATTTGTGCAATGTTCTCTCAACCTAGCTTGATGGACTCTCTACCTGGGTAACATCAAGCTAGGTTGAGAGAACATTGCACAGATCTCATTCACTCCGAAGGTCATCAAATCTTCACAAGAGAGCACTGTTCTGTTCATACGTCTCACTTTGAATGTCAAAGTGGCCCCTAACCCCCTACACTAATACCTAAACCTCACCTCACCTTACTAGGTGGGCCTCCCATAGCTTTAAATACCAATCTAGTGTGAAGGCATTATGGCTAGTCTCTCTCTTTCTCCCTCCCTCCCTCTCTCTTTCTCTCTCTCTCTCTCCCTGGCTGATGCTCTGGGAGCCTCAAAAGCACTAATACAGGCATTGGAGAACACATCGCACAATGCGATCAAGCCTTAACACAAGGTATCACATGGATTAACGCTACTGAAAAAGGAGTAGTTAAAGCCATGCGATAGGGCTTCGCAAAATGGTATACCCAGCCTACTCCTCCTCTTTTTCAGATTTGCATCGCACCATCCAATATGGAGCTATCGCATGCGTTAACGGGACTTGTTCACATGAGATAAGCCCTTAACACATGTGAAAACGCCTTTCCACATTTTAATAAATGACCCACTTATTTTGAATTTTTATACCTGATAATTATTTGACAAAAGTGAAATTAAACCTGTTTATTGTGCACTACTGTCTGGGTAGAAGTCTGGGTGGACTGTGGGTATTCTGTCTGAAAAACCAGGAAGTTCTCAAAGACCTAGAGAAGGACTGAGTGATCTGGTGGACTAATGGTAAAACTGGTAATTTTCTTGGTGCGCATGCTTTAAAATTGTCTGATTTATGCTTGCAAATCAGGACTTACCTGAGTAAGTCCTATTTTAATTTCATATGTAAACTATATGAACATATATTTAAAAAATTGGTAGGAAAAGAATTCATGTTCAATGTATTTATATATGTATTTCAATGCAATGCCTATATATGCATGTATGTAGTGGGGTAGAGATATGTGTATTTTATAAAATGTATATATATCATACATGCGGGCTATAAAATGCTATGGTAAAACTATGCACAGCCATATACTCACATATATGCTACACACAGTTGTTTGATTGTTATCCCCACTGATTCTTTATTAATACTGGGGTGAATACCATCTGGTTCTGGTGATTTGTTACTCTTTAGTTTGTCAATTTCTTATTTTGTTTGTCTATTACATTTTCCATTTTTGCAGTGATTTGCTTCAGTTCTTCTGAATTATCAAATAATGTTTTCAATATAGGTATCTCCCAACATCCTCCACAGTAAAGACTGAAGCAAACAATTAATTTAGTTTTATGTTAAGGCCTTGTCATCCCTGAATTCCCTTTATACTCTTTGGTCATCTGACAAATAACTGACTCTTTTAAAGAATTTTTGTTTCAAATGTACTTGAAAAAGTTTTCATTAATAGTTTTTCTTCTCTGGTAAGTTTCTTTTCAAGTTCCCTTTTTCCCTGCCTTATAAATGTTTTACATGTATGTTATGTTAAACATTAATGAGCTTATGGTCTTTCTTACTTTCCTCATTTAAATCTGCTTTCCATTTTCTGAAAGATTTCCTTTTAGCTTTAATTGCCTCATTCACATCACCATGAAATCATGTTGGTAATTGTTTGGTCTATCTTCTACCTTTTTAATGTTTGTAATATATTTTATCTGGGCTTTCATTATGGTATTTTTAAACAATATCCATGTCTCATGCATGTTTATACATTTTGTAATCAATCCTTGTAGTTTTCTAATTTTCATATTTTATCAAAGACTCTTTTTTTTTAATTAAATGCTTCTTCAGTAGTTTTGCTTAATGTCCTTTCACCAGTTATTATGCCAAATTTGATTAAATTATGATCACTATTACTAAACAACCCCACCATTGTTGTCCCTTGCACCAGGTCCTGTATTCCACTGAGGACTAGATGTAAAAAAGCTTCCCCTCATTGGTTAGAGTACTAGCTGTTCCATAAAGCAGTCATTTAAGGTATTGAATAGCACAGCATTTCAGAGAGTATGTGTGTATGGTAACTGGGGAAGACTAAGGGGTTTGTGTCACTTGGGCATACTGGGATATATTGGGGGATAAGTGTATATCACTGGCTCATACTGAGTCATACTGGGTCATATTGAAAGAGAGAGAGAGAGAGAGAAGAAAATTGCCCAAAGGATGGGAAAAAGAGCACTAATGTTCAATGAATATGAAAAAAAATCAAAACTTTATTAACACATTTCTCAAAAATAAACAAATGAGCACCCAAAAAATCTCTAAATTTTCAACTAGACACAAATACGTATCTCGTGTATTCTTTGTATAAAAATAATTTAATATCTACACACTTAAGAAAACACAATGGATTACTAACTATTAGCTGGGTAGAAAGATCTTTTAGTATATACATACATAACATGGCACATATTACTAAATTCTATCAACAGTTTGGAACATATAGTATCAATAATAGCCACTATACCAAATGTGCAAAGTGAATGTATATATATATCTTATATAGCAATATTATTATATTACATATCTAATGAAACAGTCATTGAATGCACTTGTAAACATGTTCATAATCATTTGTCTTAGTAAGCTCTATGCATCTTGTATTGACAATGGATGCCTCCCAAACCACTATTAGATTGCAAAACTTAATTAACATATCATATAACAAAAAAATCTTCCTGCTTATACTCTCCTTTAGTTTGGAGTGGCTGTGATGTAAATTCTCTACATCTGATCATGAATCACTGTATTGCATATTGTGGGAAAGATGCCAAATCCCCAACAAGGCCCTTGTTTTGCCATTACTAGGTTCCTCAGGAGGAATCCCTGACACCAAGAAACACCATAGAATCTACAAACCAGAAGGTCAAAGAATATGAATGAGATCAAATAAATGCATGTTTGGAACAATGGAGCCTTAAAACAATGTATTCCAAGAAGTAAGCTGAGCCCTATACTAGAAAGTGTATCTTTAAAAAACATACAAAATACCTCATGCTCCTCTTGGTAGACAAAAGGAGCCATCTCACCGATGAGTTCATAAACAATAATTAAAATACCAAGGAAGAAAGAGACAGAATCCTTCATGAAATGAGAAACCATGAAAAATCCACTTAGATATATAGTATCAAATACATTCTAAACTGATATTTAAAACCTAGACATCTGCAACAAAACTGAGATTGATGTTATATCACGAGTATATCCTATCACAGCATGCTTAACCAATGGAAAAATACTGTTTAAATAAATAGAGTGAGTTTCCACAATACTTAGAACTCTACACTGGATTTAAATCTCTATGAGAGACCCTAAGCCCAAGGTAAAGACTATACATGTACAAGACCCACTTACTTGTTGTATTTGGAACTACTTGTGAAATCACCCAGTATGAGCGGTATCATAATCTGGATGCCCGTCTATGGGGTTGAACCACCCTTGCTGAAAAAAATAGAAGAGATAAAATATAACCTGCAAAATGTGTTGGTTACAAAATGGCGCAAAATAAAGAAAACAAAATTAAAAATCAAAAGGAAACCTTGGAACATAACTTGAATAGTCATTAAGGATTAACCAGGTCAAAAGAACATAAGAACATAAGATATGCCATACTGGGTCAGATCAAGGGTCAATCAAGCCCAGTATCCTGTTTCTAACAGTGGCCAATCCAAGTCACAAGTACCTGGCAAGTACCCAAACTTTAGATAAATCACAAGCTATTATTGCTTATTAATTACCATCATAGCAGTTTATGGATTTATCCTCCAGCAACTTATCCAAACCTTTTATAAACCTAGTTACACTAACTGCTACAACCACATCCCCTAGCAATGAATTCCAGAGCTTAACTATGTGCCTAGTAAAAAATAATTTAATTTGATTTGTTTTAAATGAGCTACTTGCTAACCTAATGGAATGCCCCCTTGCCTTCTATTATCTGATAGAGTAAATAACCTATTTACATTAACTTGTTCAAGTCCTTTAATGATTTTGTGGACTTCTATCATATGCCCCCTCAGTTGACTCTTCTTCAAACTGAACAGCTCTAACTTTAGCCTTTCAGTAAAGATACCTGATCCCCTACCATTTGATGGTGAAGTAACTTTCAGTGGAGCTCAAAATAGATATGGTGCACTCATTGGACCCATCCAACAGAAAGAAATCTACCAAGATGATGTCATTTGATCTCTGCAGCACCACTGATGGTGCAGGTTTACCTCCTGATCATTTATCTCTACCAGCAGATCAGTGTAACACACTAAACAGAAGGCCCAGGAACAGATAGGATCAATGTCCCCTGAATTTCAAACTCAAAAGGAGAGTCACACAGTCCCAGCAGTAGATTCAAAACTTGTCATCTTGGGGATTATCTCACGATTAATTATCATTATTCCAGAAAAGTTTATTTTTTGTGTCCACAGCTAAGTACAATTCTTTTCAAACAAGTGTTATGTGCACGTTTGTTATGCAACTCAGGATTGCACATTTTTTTTGAGGGAACGCCTCCACCAGCTCAGGTGGGGTTAGTATGTACATTGAGATCGGTGACTCCAGATTCCATTGATCTTCTTTTTGCCACATTTGAACAACTCATTTTGAGGGATCTGACATCATTGGAGGAGTTACTTCCTCCATATATTAACAACTTAATGACATTTGAGCGCGAAGCCTGGCATTCATTAAAGTCTGATTCCAATATAAAATATAATTCCAGCTAATAAAAGGTCAGGGCATGTTAGTTTTGGACACCATAGCCTATAATAAGGAACCACTTCAACAGCTCTCTGATGTTAATTCTTATATTTCTCTTGTTACAGATCCCACAGTGGATTTACAAACACTTATTTCAACAGGTATTAGACATGGGTTTATCCAGTAAATACATAACTACTAAAGAACAAAAATTTTTATATGAACTGTTTCCCAATATTTTGGTTTTTTACTTATTTATTTATTTATTTTTAATTTTTATATACCGGCATTCTTGTATCATATACAAATCATACCGGTTTACATTAAAACAGGAGATGCAGGAAAAAAGTTACCTTTGTCAAATCATTTAACATTAATAACAATGAAAATTGTTAACAAGGGTTAACAACTATGAAAAAAGAGAAAGGTAAACAAAAGTGGAAGAAACATAGAAGTTAAAAAGAAAAAAAATGAAAAAAGATAGCACCAAGGTTTGCACTTGACTCCTAAGATCCACAAATATTTGACAGCTTCTCCTGGCCATCTTATAGTGTCTGGGATTGGGTACGTTTTAGAATCTCTATCAAAATATGTAGATTTGTAACTAAGTCCATTGATTCCTAAGAGCAGGTCATACATCCGGGATTCATCAGAATTCATACTTAAACTTCAAATGATTCCAGCCATAGAAGACACGCGGCTCTTTCTCACAGTAGACATAACATCCTTGTATACCAACATCCCCCAAGAAGAAGTTCTTCAGCTAGTATGTAACACACTAAGGGGCAGATTTTCAAAGTCTACGCATATAAATCCAGGTAGATTTACGTAGGTAGTGGGGGTTACACGCGCTGGGCCTATTTTCAAAACGCCCGGTGGCGTGCGTAAAGCCCCAGGACGTGCATATGTCCCGGGGCTCGAAAAAGGGGTGGGGCGTGGGTGGGGTGGTCCAGAGGCAGGGTGGGTGTTGGGGCCGGAGCCTCCAGGCCCCAACACCCACATTCCAGGCCAGCCGGTCAACGGCTGGCCTGGAATCCCGGGCTGTGCCCGGGATTCCAGGCCAGCCGTTGACCGGCGTGCACAACCTATGCCTGCCCAGAGGCAGGCGCAACATAAAATAAAGGTAGGAGGGGGGGATTTAGGTAGGGCTGGGGGGCGAGTTAGATAGGGGAAGGGAGGGGGTGGGGGGGTTTGAAGGAAAGTTCCCTCCGAGGCCGCTCCAATTGCATAGCAGCCTCGGAGGGAACAGGGAAAGCCATCGGGGCTCCCCTAGGGTTCGGCACACGCAAGGTGCACTAGTCTGCACCCGCTTGCGCGTGCCGACTCTGGATTTTATAACATGCTCAGGGCTGCGCGCGCATGTTATAAAATCGGGCCTAGATTTGTGTATGCCGGGTTGCACACACAAATCTATGCCCACGCGTAGCTATTAAAATCCGGCCCAAAGAATGCTTTTTCTTAGGGGTTCAGTTCTTTTATCACCGAGCTCACTTCTATTGCTCTGAAGAACAATTATTTTAAATTCAATGATCAGTTCTTTTGGTAGATCAAGGAGACAGCCATAGAAGCCACAATGGCTCCATCATTGGCCTGCCTTTAGGTAGCCGAATTTGAGGAAACTTAAATATATACCTCAGAAAAGTGGCACACCATAAATTTATAGGTATGTTTCATTGATGATATTTGTTTTAATTTGAAAAGGGTCTTCTGCATCTTCATCTCTGTTTCATCTTGGATTAACATATTTGATGTGAATCTTCAGTTCACTATCACTTCTCATATGCAGTCTATTTCTTTTTTGTATTTGATGGCATTAAACACCAGCACAGACTGACCACTACCATCTTTACTAAACACACTGATATAATAATTTATTATACATTAAGGGGCAGATTTTACAACCTATGTGCACGGCCTACATTTGTGCGTGCTACCCAGTGCGCACAAATGTACGCCCAATTTTATAACATGCATGTGCATCTGCACGCATGTTATAAAATAGAGATGTGAATCGGAACCGGAATCAGTTCCAGTTTCGTGGACCATCAGGAAATTCTGTTTCCCGCGGTCCGAACGATTTTTTTTTATCGGCTGCACCCAAGCCGATAAACAAAAAACCCACCCCGACCCTTTAAATCTAATTCTTTAGAATCCCCCACCCTCTCGCGCCCCCAAAACTTTCTTAAAGTATCTCATGGTCCAGCAGGGGTCCTGGGAGCGATCTCCGGCTCGGGCCGTCAGCTGCCAGTAAACAAAATGACGCTGATGGCCCTTTGCCCTTACCATGTGACAGGGGCTATTGGTACAATTAGCCAGCCCCTGTCACATGGTAGAAGCAATGGACAGCCGGTGCCATCTTTAAAAATGGCATGGGTCATCCATTGCTCCAAAATCCTCAGGAAAGTTCACTTGTAATCACTGCTCAGTCTGCATCAATGTATACATAAACCAAACATTCTGTCATTCTTCCCAGCCCATTACACATGAAATTAGGAGTCATTTTGATTGCAATCCTTCTTAGATTGTTTATGCATTTATTTACCTGTGTATGAAGTTATATATTGACCATACCAAATGAACTATATGGGCCAGAATAATCCAACATAAGAGCTGGGCGATTTTTTGTTGTATGTTATGTTAAGTAAGTGTTGGAGGCATCCATTGTCAATATAGGATACAAAAGTCTTATTAAGACAAATGGTTATGAACATGTTTACTAGTGCATTCAATGATATTGCTGTATAAGATGTATATAAACATTCACGTCTCACATTTGGCTTAGTGGCTATTATTGATTCCATGTGTTCCAAACTATTGATAGAATATACTATAATGTGGCATGATATATATATATAAGTACTAAATGATCTTTATACCCAGCTGATGGTACATGTTAGAACTTGTGGGTTAGTGGACACTTGGTCTGAGGTGAGAGATGGTACTGCCCAAGGGGAGGAGCCCCAATGGGCCTCACTATCAGGAGGCAAGGTCAGCAGCAATGAATAACACAGCCCAGAGAGTACAGAGAGGGATGTGGATATAAGTGCCAGAGTAGGTCCCCCTAATGGTAAGGAGCTGGGTAGGCCCTGAGGCACGGGGATGCAGGTTGAGTATGGAGGATTGCAGAGAGAGAGAGCGTCCCCAGGGGTGGAGCCACGGAGAGCATCAGCACAGGAGGTATAATGTAAGCTACCCAAGGAGCGGGGAAGCCCAGGGGTCTCTGTCAATGAGAGAGAAAACTACCCCGAGGAGAAGGGGAGTGTGGCACAGTCACAAGAACACTACTCGCTACCCCGAGGAGCAGAGAGTGTGACACAGTCACAATGAAAGACAAGGCCCACAGGGCGGGGTACACCT
This sequence comes from Rhinatrema bivittatum, assembly GCF_901001135.1. NCBI lineage: Eukaryota > Metazoa > Chordata > Amphibia > Gymnophiona > Rhinatrematidae > Rhinatrema > Rhinatrema bivittatum. The sequence continues at coordinate 131,837,491 of NC_042615.1, read as the reverse complement.
CCGTAGATCTTCCACGAAGCAGAGTAGGAAGAAATGGCCCGCAGAATGGGGTACACCTCTGATGGTCTCCACAAAGCAGAGTTAGGAAGTCAATGGCCCACAGGTTGAGGTACACCTCTGATGGTCTCCATAAAGCAGAGTAGGAAGTCAGGTACCCTTATGTAGAGACTTCACAAGGTGGAGTAGTTCCGGAACCAACCCCGATGAGCAGAGGAGCTGGTGTTATGCTCGGCTTGTGAACCCTTGGACAGACGGTAGGATGGAATACCTTAGGAGAAGATCCATAGGTTCTCCCATCAGGTGGCGAGGCAGAGCAGAAGACGTGACCAGCTGACCCTCAGCACTGGAGACTGAGGCGACTGTGGAGGTGGATGCAGAGATGAGAAGAGAGGAGCTGTGTCTTCACCACTGGAAATCTGTGGTCCCCCCAGGAGGAGCCCGTAGGGACCCAGACCACTGGGACTTAGGTGGACCTTTGAGAAGTCAAGGAACTGGGTGCAAAGGCTGACAGGTACTTCACCCCTGGAGGCCTGCGGTCCCCCCGGGAGGAGCCCGTAGGGACCCGGCCCGCTGGGACTTAGGCAGGCCCTTGAAGACGATGGTCAAGAAGGAGTCCAAGGTCAAGTGCCAGAGGGATGCCGCTTACCAGTCCGAGGTCACACACCAGAGAATCACCGCTTGCCAATCTGAAGTCAATACCAGGAATCACCGCTAGCCGATCCGAAGTCAAGAACCAGGAACACCAAGACAAGACAGGAACGGATCCAAAGCACAGGAAGACTCACCGAAGCAAGCAGACCTGACAAATGAAGGATGTTGCCAAGTCAAGGAATGAGCAGAGGAAGCTGGCTTTTATACTTCCCCTGCTCTGGCTGATAGGGAACAGCTGCAGCTGGTTAAAGGGATCAGGTCCCTTTAAATCAGCCAAGGAGGTGCGGCCTCGCGCCTAAAGATGGCGGCGGCCATCTTGGATTTCCTCCACAGAGGAAAACGCTGCTGGACGCCGCGAAGGGGGAGCAGGCACAGCTCCCCCTGTGGCGAGCAGCACGGGGACCCATGCCGGAGCGACGGGCCTCAAGTCGGGGCCTTCCCCCGGGACTCCCGCGGAAGTTCGCCATCGCAGGCAAGGTAGGGGGACCGCGGTCATGGCCTACCACGGCCGCGGAACACAACAGTACCCCCCTCTTTAGGGTGCCTCCCCGGAGTCCTGGGTTTGGCCGGATGGTCTTTGTGGAATTGCTCCAGCAGATTCCGATCCAGGATGTTAGCCAATGGCTCCCAGGAATTTTCTTCTGGGCTGAAGCCCTCCCACGCTAACAGGTACTCCCACTTCTTCTAATGTTTCCTCACGTCTAAGACCTCTCGAACTTGGTAGGTGAGATCATCTTCGGAGGCAATCGGTTGGGGAGTAGGAGGCGTCCTGGAAGGCCATGATAAGACTAAGGGCTTCAGGAGGGATACGTGGAATGTATTGTGTATCTTAAGAGAAGGCAGAAGACGAAATTGATACGAGACAGCACCCACTTGCCGGATGATGGGAAACGGCCCAATGAATCGTGGAGCTAGCCGTGCCGATAGTAGCTTTAGGCGGATGAATTGCGTGCTCAACCAAACCTTTTGGCCAGGCCGGAGAGGCGGGTATGGCCATCTTCGTTGGTCAGCATACCTTTTTGCTGCCTGACTGGCCTTGATCAGGGCACGTTGAGTGGATACCCACAGGCGGTGGAGCTCATCAGTAGAGAGCTGGGCTACCAGAGACGTAACTGAGATGGGCACGGGCAGTGGCGGGCGTGGCTGTTTCCCATACACTATTTGGAATGGGGAGGATCCAGTAGCTGCGGAGATATGGGAATTAAGCGCAAATTCGGCCCATGGTAGCAGGCTAGCCCAGTCATCTTGTTTTTCATTGACGTAAATGCAGAGGAATTGTTTCAGCGTCTGGTTGGTTCTTTCCGCGAGACCATTGGTCTGTGGGTGATAAGCCGATGTATAATCTAAAGTGATGTCGAACTTTTGGCAGAGGGCCCTACAAAACTTGGCAGTAAATTGAGGCCCTCGATCCGACAGGACGCTTTTAGGTAGGCCATGTAGCCAGAAGATGTGCTAGACAAACAGCTGTGCCAGCTTTGGAGCGGATGGCAATCCTAGCAATGGCACAAAATGCACCATTTTACTAAAGCGATCGACCACCACCCATATCACAGTGTTGCCACTGGATAGTGGCAGATCAACCACGAAGTTGTTCCCACATGAGTCCACGGTTCTGAAGGCGCGGGTAAGGGCTGAAGTAATCCTGGGGTCGAACCGGGGATCCTTTTGTGGCAGGCACATGCCTGGCAGGACTCCACATATTCCCAGACATCTTTATTGATCTTTGGCCACCAGTAGTACCGGCGCAGTGTCTGTAATGTCCGGGATTGTCTAGGGTGGCCGGAGCAGCGTGAGTCATGAGCCCATGCCAAGGCTTGTTTCCGCAAATACGGCAGAAGTAGGGTCTTTCCAGGCGGGAGGGTCGTAGTGGCCGATAGCAGGATGAGGGATGGCTCAATGATGAACTGCGGTTCATCGGAATCTTCCGTGGACTCAAAAACCTGTGAAAGGGCATAAGCTTTAACATTCTTCCCGGCCGGTCTGTACCAGAGGATAAAATTGAAACGGGTAAAGAACAGGGCCCAACGGGCTTGTCATGGATTGAGTCGCTGTGCCCGGTGCAAGTACTCTAAGTTCTTGTGATCGGTGAAGACTGTAAACTGGTGTTGTGCCCCCCTCTAGCCATGGGCGCCACTCTTCTAAGGCTATCTTGATGGCCAAGAGCTCCTTGTTGCCAATGGCATAGTTCCGCTCTGCTGGTGATAACTGGTGGGAGAGGAAGGCACACAGGCATAGCTTTTGGCCTTCGGAGGCCTGGCTCAGAACGGCCCCCACTCCTTCTGAGGATGCGTTCACCTCGATGAAAAATGGCCGCTGCAGATCCAGATGATGAAGGCACGGTTTTCGCATGAACGCCTCCTTGAGGCGACGAAAGGCGGCCTCTGCTCCCGGAGGCCAATTCTTGGGGTCCACACCTTTCTGGGTCAGGGCTGTCATTGGGGCAATGATGGATGCGTAGTGAGGAATAAATGAGCGGTAATAGTTTGTGAAGCCCAGAAATCTTTGGAGTGCCTTTAGTCCAGATGGCTGTGGCCATTCCCGAATGGCTTTTAGCTTCTGAGGGTCCATGCGGGACCCCTGGCTGGAAACTATATATCCTAGAAAATGAAGGGACTCCTGCTCAAATAGGTACTTTTTAAGCTTTGCGTACAATTTTTGTTCCCTGAGGCGTTGTAAAACCTGGACGACGTGCTGGCGATGGGCGGCCAGAGTATCGGAGAAAATCGAGATGTTGTCTAAGTATATGACCATGCACTGGTACAAGAGATCGCGGAGTATCTCGTTCATAGTATTCTGAAATACTGCAGGGGCATTATAGAGCCCGAAGGGCATCAACAAATACTCATAGTGGCCATCTCGGGTGTTGAAGGCTGTCTTCCATTCATCACCCTCCCTGATTCAGATGAGGTTGTAAGCCCCTCAGGGGTCCAACTTGGAAAAGATCCTTGCACCTTGTAGCCGGTCAAAGAGCTCAGAGATGAGAGGCAAGGGATAACAGTCCTTGACCATTATAGCATTCAAGACCCGGTTGTCAATGCAGGGGCAAAGAGTTCTGTCCTTCTTCCCGATGAAGAAGAACCCCGAATGAAGCCCCTCTCCAGGTTTTCCCTGATGTATTCATTCATGGCCTGCGTCTCTGCAGGTGAGAGGGCATAGGTGCGGCCCCGAGGCGGCTCAGTGCCAGGGAGGAGGTTGATGACACAGTCGAACGATCGATGAGGGGGAAGTATCTCGGCCTTCTGCTTCGATAATACATCCTCGTACGAGGCATAGGGGGCCAGCAGGCCTGGAAGGCTGGTGGAGGCAACGGAGCAAGAGACTGGCATTACTGATTGGAGGCACTTGTCATGACAGCTCTGTCCCCAACGTGTCAGTTGTAAGGTCTTCCATTTAAACTGGGGGCCATGTTCCTGGAGCTAGGGGAGGCCCAAGACCACCTGCTCGCGATGAAGGAGCCCAACCCTGAGCTGGGTGGATTCTGTGATGTGAGTTACACGACCCGGGAGAGACTTCCCTTGAATCGACGAGATGACCAGAGGAGCTGGAACATGGACCAGTGGGATCTTCAGATGCTCCACCAATTTCTGCATAATAAAATTTCCGCCGGTGCCAGAGTCTACCAGAGCTAACTTATGAAACTCACCCGCAGGTGACGTTAGCACCACTGGTAGCGTTAGTGGAGGTGCTGGTGACGTTAGGCCTAGGAAGAGACCTCCCTCAGGTCCTAGGCCCGGGAATTTCTGATCGTGCAGTGCATGCGGCTATTCGTGTCCCGCTGTGCCGCAATAAAAGCAGAGACCCTCCTTAATTCGCCGTTGGCGCTCGCGAGTTGACAGTTTTCCACGACCCAATTCCATGGGCTCGTCAGGCAGAGATTGGGGGGTTCCCGATCTACCCTTGGGCGAGGGCGAATGCCGAGGGCGTCTGGATGGAGTTGCGGCTTTGGGAGCCGTCTGGGCCTTTTGATGGCACTCTTGGTGGCGCCGGTCAATGCGCCCCGCCAAGTCGATCAAGGCATTCAAGGACTTCGGTATCTCTCGTCCCGCGAGCTCATCCTTAATCCGGGGACTCAGCCCCTGAAAAAAGATGGTGTGTAGACATTCAGGGCTCCAGCCGAGCTCCGAAGAGAGAGTCCTGAAGTCTATGGCATATTCAGCCAATGTCCTTGAGCCTTGACGTAACTGCAGCAGCTTCAGCCCTGCAGAAACTTCTTGAGTCGGATCCCTGAAGTTTATCTGGAACAACTCCCAGAACTCTCTTAGGTTCCTTAGAATGGGATTGTCCCGTTCCCACAGAGGGGAAGCCCATTCTAGGGCCTTCCCTTCAAGAAGAGCCAGGATAAAAGTGGTCTTGGTGGCGTCATCAAGAAAGAGGGTGGACTGCAGGTGGAAGTGCATATTGCACTGGTTAATGAAACCCCTGCAGGCCTGAGGTTCCCCAGAAAAACATGGCGGTGTGGGCAAGCGGATTACCAGATGACCCCCAGAAGCCGCAGGCGAAGAAGGCAGTGTAGGATTCATAGGCCCCAATGCATCGAAGCGTTGGTTTAAGCTCTGCACTGAAGAAACCAGGGCAACCAGGGTTCTTTGCTGGTCCATCAGATGCTGGACCACTGCTAGAAGATAATAACCTTCATGTTGGTCCCTCCCTATGCAGCCTAGCGAAACATGGGACCGTGTCGGGGGACCGCAATAATATCTCTGCTATTCTATTCATGGAGTTGCCAGCTATATACTGATTTACCTCTGTTTGTTGGAACCTTAATAAAGCTTTTTTGAGTTATTTGGTGGTGATAAAGTTTATCCTGCACCAGTGTACTTTGATACTTGCGGATGTGCAAGGTTTCTCGCTTCTTCTTTATTGGTAATTGAAATCTCCCATGATTACCGCACTACCAATTTGGTTAGCTTCCCTAATTTCTTTGCCTGTCTCACCATTTTGACCAGGTGGATGGTAGTATACTCCTATCACTATAGTCTTCCCCAACACACAAGGGATTTCCACCCATAAAGATTTGATTGTGCATTTAGTCTCATGCAGGATGTTTATGCTGTTGGACTCTATGTCATCCCGGACATAAAGTACCACACTGCCTCCCAGGTGCTCCTCTCTGTCATTGTGATATAATTGTACCCTGGTATAGTACTGTCCCATTGGTTATCCTCCTTCCACCATGTCTCTGAGATGCCAATTAAGTCTATGTCATCATTCACTGCTATACATTCTAATTCTCCCATCTTACTTCTTAGACTTCTGGCATTAGCATACAAACATTTCAAAGTTTGTTTTTTGTTTGTATTTTCATTCTGCTTTTTAATTGATAGGGATAAGTTAGAATTTTTTAGGGATGTGAATCGTGTCCTCGATCGTCTTAACGATCGATTTCGGCTGGGAGGGGGAGGGAATCGTATTGTTGCCGTTTGGGGGGGTAAAATATCGTGAAAAATCGTGAAAAAATCGTTAAAAAAATCGAAAAAATCGAAAAAATCGAAAAACCGGCACATTAAAACCCCCTAAAACCCACCCCCGACCCTTTAAATTAAATCCCCCACCCCCAAATAACTTAAATAACCTGTGGGTCCAGCGGCGGTCTGGAACGGCAGCGGTCCGGAACGGGCTCCTGCTCCTGCATCTTGTCGTCTTCGGCCGGCGCCATTTTCCAAAATGGCGCCGAAAAATGGCGGCGGCCATAGACGAAAAAGATTGGACGGCAGGAGGTCCTTCCGGACCCCCGCTGGACTTTTGGCAAGTCTCGTGGGGGTCAGGAGGCCCCCCACAAGCTGGCCAAAAGTTCCTGGAGGTCCAGCGGGGTCAGGGAGCGATTTCCCGCCGCGAATCGTTTTCGTACGGAAAATGGCGCCGGCAGGAGATCGACTGCAGGAGGTCGTTCAGCGAGGCGCCGGAACCCTCGCTGAACGACCTCCTCAGTCGATCTCCTGCCGGCGCCATTTTCCGTACGAAACGATTCGCGGCGGGAAATCGCTCCCTGACCCCCGCTGGACCTCCAGGAACTTTTGGCCAGCTTGTGGGGGGCCTCCTGACCCCCACGAGACTTGCCAAAAGTCCAGCGGGGGTCCGGAAGGACCTCCTGCCGTCCAATCTTTTTCGTCTATGGCCGCCGCCATTTTTTCGGCGCCATTTTGGAAAATGGCGCCGGCCGAAGACGACAAGATGCAGGAGCAGGAGCCCGTTCCGGACCGCTGCCGTTCCGGACCGCCGCTGGACCCGCAGGTTATTTAAGTTATTTGGGGGGGGTTCGGGAGGGTGGGGGATTTAATTTAAAGGGTCGGGGGTGGGTTTTAGGGGTTTTAGTGTGCCGGCTCACGATTCTAACGATTTATAACGATAAATCGTTAGAATCTGTATTGTATTGTGTTCCATAACGGTTTAAGACGATATTAAAATTATCGGACGATAATTTTAATCGTCCTAAAACGATTCACATCCCTAGAATTTTTTTTAGCTCAGGTGAGGTTTTAGTTACAGGCACTTGGACTACTTTTCTTATTTTTGGAACCTCACTGTTGGGATGCCCTAATTCTAATGCAACATCAGTATCCTTTGAAGATCCCTCCCTATGAACCATGTGCTGCTGAGCAACTGTCGGCTTTCCCCTTTGTTCTAGTTTAAAAGCTGCTCTATCTCCTTTTTAAGGGTTAGCACCAGCAGTCTGGTTCCACCCTGGTTAAGGTGGAGCCCATCCCTTCGGAAGAGACTCCCCCTTCCCCAAAAGGTTCCCCAGTTCCTTACAAAACTGAATCCCTCTTCCTTGCACCATCGTCTCATCTATGCATTGAGACTGCAGAGCTCTGCCTGCCTCTGGGGACCTGCGCGTGGAACAGGGAGCATTTCAGAGAATGCTACCCTGGAGGTTCTGGATTTAAGCTTTCTACCTAAGAGCCTAAATTTGTCTTCTAGAACCTCCCTCCCACATTTTCCTATGTCTTTGGTGCCCACATGTACCATGACAGCTGGCACAGATTTTTTGGTACTCATTTGTTTTATTTTTGAGAAATGTGTTAATAAAGCTTTGATTTTTTTCATATACATTTTACATCAGTGCTCTTTTTTTCCCATCATTTAGGCAATTTTCTTCTGGGATTATTTGAGCACTTTATACAACATACTCATTGCCTTTCTGGTAGTTTCTATTGATATATATATATATATAACAACAGAAACCTTCTGATCATTGCAAAACATTATTTATAAAAAAATTTGTAACATACAATTGCTTATGAAGAAATCTTAGTGGGGGAAAATCTAGTTCATAATTTATCACCGAAATAACAAACCAACATGTCAAACTGTTGCATAATGTACCAATCGGCTTCAAGTTTTTGCAATCACTACTGGTATAAAAAAAAAAAACCCGCTTAAAAACTTTTTCCTTTTCTAAAAATTACTGGTCTATTCTTCCCTTCTAAAATAAATAATAATTAAACCAGAAAGCACTATTTGTAGGCTGCACTTTATGTTGTCGCTGCTAATCTGATATTTCAGGTCAGTGTAGATAAATCATTAAATGTAGCCAACTGAAGGCCCTTGTTTCACTATCCGAAATTATTTCCTCAGTGGGATCTTTTAAAGCAACACCCACTGGCTATTCAAAATGGTGGTGCTTAGAACAGATAAGCTTTCTAAATGTTTTATATATAACACGTCAATGGAAGATTCTTAGTTCTTTCATTGTAAACATCAGATTTTTTCTTGAGATGGTTTGACAAGTTGGCTTGCTACTTTGGTGGTAATTTATGAACTGTCTTTTCCCCACTTTAATATTTATTTATAATCCATTGTATGTTACAAGTTTTGTTCTAAAAAAAGATTTTTTAGCGATTAGAGCATTCCTGTTATTATTTTATATACAACACTACTCGTGTTTTTGGATTTTGCCTCTATAGTTTCACCTATCTATAGATTGAAAGTTTGGCAAATATTGGTTTTTAGCAATTAACAAATTGAGGGTGCTCAATATGTATTGGTAAATATATGGATGAGTGACACCTTCAATATTATAAACATAAAGAATAAAGACAATCTAACCTTTTTTAATATTTCATATTAATAAATCATTTACATTCTTTTTATTACACAATCTCCAAACAGCTTTGATTATCAATTATATGCAAAATATAAAAATGTCACAACAATATTGAACAGGGTTCAAGTCCTGCTGTCGCTCCTTGTGATCTTGGGCAAGTCACTTTACCCTCCATTGCCTCAGGTACAAAATCTTAGATTGTAAGCCCTCTGGGGACAGAGAAATACCTCAGTACCTGAATGTAAACCGGTGTGATATCTCAATTGAGATCAAATGTCGGTATATAAAAATGATAAATAAATAAATAAATAATTCATACACAACCATTCAGACAATATCATTCATATGAACCACCTCTATATTGTCCTTCACTACTTGTTTACCATTTCATAAAATATTCATAAGAATCAATAGACCATAATCATATTCATCTTAAATGCCATTATACTTGTTTTCAAAAAAAGTTGCGTTCGGGGGTGGACCCTTGTCCTGGGGCAGGGATGGAATGGCTCCTGAAAGGGAACAGGAGGTAATTGCCCCCAGTGGGGTGGAGCACTTGAGGAGACAGAGGCTAGGAAGAGCTTCACCATCAGAAGCCCGAGATCCCCCCAGGTGGAGCCCTTAGGGACCCAGTCCACTTGGACTTAGGCGGGCCTCGCAGGGTCTCCTAGGAGAATGGAAGTCCGGCGTGCCCACAGACACAGAAGAAGCGCAGTGGGGTTTGAGTTGGAGCAGGGAGAACCAGAACAGAGTTGGTGATGACAAGGCGAGGAACAGAGCCGGACTCTGGAGACGAGGTCAGGCATACGAAAGGTCAATGTCCATAAGTCAGTCCGAGGAGTGGTCAACGGAGTTCAAATGAAGTCAGAGGCAAGAAGAGGTCTTGAGGCAGGCGGCAGTCAGGCGAGCAGGTCTGGAGCAGGCTGAGGTCTTGATGCAGGCGGCAGACAGGCAGGTAGGTCAGAAGCAGGCTGAAGTCTTGAGACAGGCGGCAGACAGACAGGCATGTCAGGAACTAGCTGAGGTCATAGACAGGCGGCAGGCAGGCAGGCAGGTCAGGAACAAGCCGAGGTCAGTACTAGAAAGTCAGTCCGAGGTACTACCTGAGTAGACAGATAGTCAAACAAAGGAACTGGCAGGACTCAGGAACGAGGATGCAGGAACAAGTCAGGAACAGAACTGGAACAGAAGGATCCTGGAATGAGACTAGGAACAAGCAGGAAGAAGCGCAGAGACAATCTAGCATACAAACCGACCCGATTGCCAAGGCAAGGAAGTGGAGACAAGAACATATTGTTAGATCAATCAGGGCCTACGGCCCAAGTGCAGGAGATCACTCCTGGACCCCCGCTGGACTTTTGGCAAGTCTTGTGGGGGTCAGGAGGGTCCCCCAAGACTTTCCAAATGTCCTTGGTGGTCCAGCGGGGGTCTGGGAGCGATCTCCTGCACTCGGGCCGTTGGCTGCCAGTAATCAAAATGGCGCCAATAGCCTTTGCCCTTACTATGTCACAGGGGCTACCGCTGCCATTGGCCGGCCCCTGTCACATGGTAGGAGCACAAGATGGCACCGGCAGCCAATGGAGAGAGGGCAGGAGACACTCCGGGACCCCCGCTGGACCACCAGGGAATTTAGGCAAGTCTTCAGTGGGGGGGGGAGGTTTAAAATTGCCATTTTGATGGCGGAATGATTCGGCTGCGATTCGATGTATTCCTGGGAAATCGTGATACATAGATACATAGAAACATAGAAACAACGGCAGAAGAAGACCAAACGGCCCATCCAGTCTGCCCAGCAAGCTTCACACTTTTTTTTTTCTCATACTTATCTGTTACTCTTTGCTCTTAGTAAACTTTTGGTTCTATTTCCCTTCCACCCCCACCATTAATGTAGAGAGCAGTGTTGGAAGTGCATCTAAGTGAAATATCTAGCTTAATTAGTTAGGGGTAGTAACCGCTGCAATAAGCAAGCTACACCCATGCTTATTTGTTTACCCAGACTATATAATTCAGTCCTTGTTGGTTGTTGTCTGTATATAGATCCACTTTTATTCATTCCCCCTGCCGTTGAAGCAGAGAGTTATGCTAGATATGCGTGAAGTTTCAGACTTTCTCCCCTGCCGTTGAAGCAGAGAGCTATGTTGGAAATGCATGAAGTTTCAGACTTTCTTCCCTGCCGTTGAAGCAGAGAGCTGTGCTGGATATGCGTTTTGCGCCGCAATGAATACAACGAATCCAGCCATATACGTTGTGGATTCGCGATACGTTGCAAACGAATGCACACCCCTACAAGCTAAGTACTCTTATTTTCTTCACACTCACACTCACATTATTAGCAATTTGGTCTATGACTGGATTATAAACTAAGATTTTCCTTTTCACTCACTTCACAATAAGTTGGATGAAAGATAAGACTGTTTATTAAGTGCAACAACATTTTCTAAAAAATAAATTAAAGTGGACTTTTACATATGATCAGCTCACATGTAATGGGCTGACTCGGTGTCGATCCTACAAAATTTATAAATCAAAAATGTAATATTAAATTTGATTGTACACCTCGCGGAGGTCCGCCTGGATTTACGCGAGGTGTACAATCATAGGTCCCGGGGTTTTTGGAAAGGGGGCGTGTCGGGGGCGGGGCCGAACGACACGGCATTTTGGGGGCGGGGTGCGGCATTTCGGGGGTGGGACTGGGGCGCAAACAAAAGTACGCGAACATGCTTTTTTTAAAAAAATCATTTGGGGGTGGGACTGCTGCGCAAACAAAAGTACGCGAACATGCTTTTTTTAAAAAATCAACCCCTGTGTGTTCACTTCTCGTGTCATGGCTATTAGCTATTCAAGGCATGTCTTGGCATAACCCAAATACTGTCCAGATTTTTCATTTTCAATACTAGACTGTCTATACTTCTAGTGCAATAATTTATGTGATTCGGGGGTCATGTCCTCTTGTTTATATAGGATGTACTTCTCACACTGTTAGAATTAGAGTGATAGAATATTGGAGCTGTCTGAAGAACTGTAAAATTAAAGCTCCTATTGCCCAACATTTTATCCAGTTAATCAATTTTTGGATTTACAATGAACAGTGCTGGAACAGGTACGGTTACCTGAAAGTGGGGGTGATTTGAACTATAAACTCAATAGGGATGTGAATCGTTTTTTGACGATTTAAAATATCGTCCGATATATTTTAAATCGTCAAAAATCGTTAGAGCCGCGATACAATAACAATTCCCCCAATTTATCATCAAAAAATCGTAAATCGGGGGAAGGGGGAGGGGAAAGGGGAGGGCGGGAAAACCAGCACACTAAAAAAACCCTAAAACCCACCCCGACCCTTTAAAATAAATCCCCCACCCTCCCGAACCCCCCCAAAATGCCTTAAATTACCTGGGGTCCAGAGGAAGGGTCCCGCTGTGATCTTCCACTCTCGGACCTCCGGTGCTTGTAGAAATGGTGCCGGTGCTACCTTTGGTTTTTCCGTACGGAAAACGATTCGCGGCAGGAGATCGCTCCCGGACCCCCGCTGGACCCCCAGGGACTTTTGGCCAGCTTGGGGGGGGGGCCTCCTGACCCCCACAAGACTTGCCAAAAGTCTAGCGGGGGGTCCGGAACGACCTCCTGCAGTCAAAACGTGTTGTCTACGGCCGGCGCCATTTTGCGCAAAATGGCGGCGCAAAATGGCGCCAGCCATAGACAACACGATTCGACTTCAGGTGGTCGTTCCGGACCCCCGCTGGACTTTTGGCAAGTCTTGTGGGGGGTCAGGAGGCCCCCCCCAAGCTGGCCAAAAGTCCCTGGTGTCCAGCAGGGGTCCGGGAGCGATCTCCTGCAGCGAATCGTTTTTCCGTACGGAAAAACGATTTGCATGCAGGAAGTCGTTCCCGGACCCCCGCTGGACTTTTGGCAAGTCTCGTGGGGGTCAGGAGGCCCCCCACAAGCTGGCCAAAAGTTCCTGGAGGTCCAGCGGGGGTCAGGGAGCGATTTCCCGCCGCGAATCGTTTTCGTACGGAAAATGGCGCCGGCAGGAGATCGACTGCAGGAGGTCGTTCAGCGAGGCGCCGGAACCCTCGCTGAACGACCTCCTCAGTCGATCTCCTGCCGGCGCCATTTTCCGTACGAAAACGATTCGCGGCGGGAAATCGCTCCCTGACCCCCGCTGGACCTCCAGGAACTTTTGGCCAGCTTGTGGGGGGCCTCCTGACCCCCACGAGACTTGCCAAAAGTCCAGCGGGGGTCCGGAAGGACCTCCTGCCGTCCAATCTTTTTCGTCTATGGCCGCCGCCATTTTTCGGCGCCATTTTGGAAAATGGCGCCGGCCGAAGACGACAAGATGCAGGAGCAGGAGCCCGTTCCGGACCGCTGCCGTTCCGGACCGCCGCTGGACCCGCAGGTTATTTAAGTTATTTGGGGGGGGTTCGGGAGGGTGGGGGATTTAATTTAAAGGGTCGGGGGTGGGTTTTAGGGGGTTTTAGTGTGCCGGCTCACGATTCTAACGATTTATAACGATAAATCGTTAGAATCTGTATTGTATTGTGTTCCATAACGGTTTAAGACGATATTAAAATTATCGGACGATAATTTTAATCGTCCTAAAACGATTCACATCCCTAGAATTTTTTTTAGCTCAGGTGAGGTTTTAGTTACAGGCACTTGGACTACTTTTCTTATTTTTGGAACCTCACTGTTGGGATGCCCTAATTCTAATGCAACATCAGTATCCTTTGAAGATCCCTCCCTATGAACCATGTGCTGCTGAGCAACTGTCGGCTTTCCCCTTTGTTCTAGTTTAAAAGCTGCTCTATCTCCTTTTTAAGGGTTAGCACCAGCAGTCTGGTTCCACCCTGGTTAAGGTGGAGCCCATCCCTTCGGAAGAGACTCCCCCTTCCCCAAAAGGTTCCCCAGTTCCTTACAAAACTGAATCCCTCTTCCTTGCACCATCGTCTCATCTATGCATTGAGACTGCAGAGCTCTGCCTGCCTCTGGGGACCTGCGCGTGGAACAGGGAGCATTTCAGAGAATGCTACCCTGGAGGTTCTGGATTTAAGCTTTCTACCTAAGAGCCTAAATTTGTCTTCTAGAACCTCCCTCCCACATTTTCCTATGTCTTTGGTGCCCACATGTACCATGACAGCTGGCACAGATTTTTTGGTACTCATTTGTTTTATTTTTGAGAAATGTGTTAATAAAGCTTTGATTTTTTTCATATACATTTTACATCAGTGCTCTTTTTTTCCCATCATTTAGGCAATTTTCTTCTGGGATTATTTGAGCACTTTATACAACATACTCATTGCCTTTCTGGTAGTTTCTATTGATATATATATATATATAACAACAGAAACCTTCTGATCATTGCAAAACATTATTTATAAAAAAATTTGTAACATACAATTGCTTATGAAGAAATCTTAGTGGGGGAAAATCTAGTTCATAATTTATCACCGAAATAACAAACCAACATGTCAAACTGTTGCATAATGTACCAATCGGCTTCAAGTTTTTGCAATCACTACTGGTATAAAAAAAAAAAACCCGCTTAAAAACTTTTTCCTTTTCTAAAATTACTGGTCTATTCTTCCCTTCTAAAATAAATAATAATTAAACCAGAAAGCACTATTTGTAGGCTGCACTTTATGTTGTCGCTGCTAATCTGATATTTCAGGTCAGTGTAGATAAATCATTAAATGTAGCCAACTGAAGGCCCTTGTTTCACTATCCGAAATTATTTCCTCAGTGGGATCTTTTAAAGCAACACCCACTGGCTATTCAAAATGGTGGTGCTTAGAACAGATAAGCTTTCTAAATGTTTTATATATAACACGTCAATGGAAGATTCTTAGTTCTTTCATTGTAAACATCAGATTTTTTCTTGAGATGGTTTGACAAGTTGGCTTGCTACTTTGGTGGTAATTTATGAACTGTCTTTTCCCCACTTTAATATTTATTTATAATCCATTGTATGTTACAAGTTTTGTTCTAAAAAAAGATTTTTAGCGATTAGAGCATTCCTGTTATTATTTTATATACAACACTACTCGTGTTTTTGGATTTTGCCTCTATAGTTTCACCTATCTATAGATTGAAAGTTTGGCAAATATTGGTTTTTAGCAATTAACAAATTGAGGGTGCTCAATATGTATTGGTAAATATATGGATGAGTGACACCTTCAATATTATAAACATAAAGAATAAAGACAATCTAACCTTTTTTAATATTTCATATTAATAAATCATTTACATTCTTTTTATTACACAATCTCCAAACAGCTTTGATTATCAATTATATGCAAAATATAAAAATGTCACAACAATATTGAACAGGGTTCAAGTCCTGCTGTCGCTCCTTGTGATCTTGGGCAAGTCACTTTACCCTCCATTGCCTCAGGTACAAATCTTAGATTGTAAGCCCTCTGGGGACAGAGAAATACCTCAGTACCTGAATGTAAACCGGTGTGATATCTCAATTGAGATCAAATGTCGGTATATAAAAATGATAATAAATAAATAAATAATTCATACACAACCATTCAGACAATATCATTCATATGAACCACCTCTATATTGTCCTTCACTACTTGTTTACCATTTCATAAAATATTCATAAGAATCAATAGACCATAATCATATTCATCTTAAATGCCATTATACTTGTTTTCAAAAAAAGTTGCGTTCGGGGGTGGACCCTTGTCCTGGGGCAGGGATGGAATGGCTCCTGAAAGGGAACAGGAGGTAATTGCCCCCAGTGGGGTGGAGCACTTGAGGAGACAGAGGCTAGGAAGAGCTTCACCATCAGAAGCCCGAGATCCCCCCAGGTGGAGCCCTTAGGGACCCAGTCCACTTGGACTTAGGCGGGCCTCGCAGGGTCTCCTAGGAGAATGGAAGTCCGGCGTGCCCACAGACACAGAAGAAGCGCAGTGGGGTTTGAGTTGGAGCAGGGAGAACCAGAACAGAGTTGGTGATGACAAGGCGAGGAACAGAGCCGGACTCTGGAGACGAGGTCAGGCATACGAAAGGTCAATGTCCATAAGTCAGTCCGAGGAGTGGTCAACGGAGTTCAAATGAAGTCAGAGGCAAGAAGAGGTCTTGAGGCAGGCGGCAGTCAGGCGAGCAGGTCTGGAGCAGGCTGAGGTCTTGATGCAGGCGGCAGACAGGCAGGTAGGTCAGAAGCAGGCTGAAGTCTTGAGACAGGCGGCAGACAGACAGGCATGTCAGGAACTAGCTGAGGTCATAGACAGGCGGCAGGCAGGCAGGCAGGCAGGTCAGGAACAAGCCGAGGTCAGTACTAGAAAGTCAGTCCGAGGTACTACCTGAGTAGACAGATAGTCAAACAAAGGAACTGGCAGGACTCAGGAACGAGGATGCAGGAACAAGTCAGGAACAGAACTGGAACAGAAGGATCCTGGAATGAGACTAGGAACAAGCAGGAAGAAGCGCAGAGACAATCTAGCATACAAACCGACCCGATTGCCAAGGCAAGGAAGTGGAGACAAGAACATATTGTTAGATCAATCAGGGCCTACGGCCCAAGTGCAGGAGATCACTCCTGGACCCCCGCTGGACTTTTGGCAAGTCTTGTGGGGGTCAGGAGGGTCCCCCAAGACTTTCCAAATGTCCTTGGTGGTCCAGCGGGGGTCTGGGAGCGATCTCCTGCACTCGGGCCGTTGGCTGCCAGTAATCAAAATGGCGCCAATAGCCTTTGCCCTTACTATGTCACAGGGGCTACCGCTGCCATTGGCCGGCCCCTGTCACATGGTAGGAGCACAAGATGGCACCGGCAGCCAATGGAGAGAGGGCAGGAGACACTCCGGGACCCCCGCTGGACCACCAGGGAATTTAGGCAAGTCTTCAGTGGGGGGGGGAGGTTTAAAATTGCCATTTTGATGGCGGAATGATTCGGCTGCGATTCGATGTATTCCTGGGAAATCGTGATACATAGATACATAGAAACATAGAAACAACGGCAGAAGAAGACCAAACGGCCCATCCAGTCTGCCCAGCAAGCTTCACACTTTTTTTTTTCTCATACTTATCTGTTACTCTTTGCTCTTAGTAAACTTTTGGTTCTATTTCCCTTCCACCCCCACCATTAATGTAGAGAGCAGTGTTGGAAGTGCATCTAAGTGAAATATCTAGCTTAATTAGTTAGGGGTAGTAACCGCTGCAATAAGCAAGCTACACCCATGCTTATTTGTTTACCCAGACTATATAATTCAGTCCTTGTTGGTTGTTGTCTGTATATAGATCCACTTTTATTCATTCCCCCTGCCGTTGAAGCAGAGAGTTATGCTAGATATGCGTGAAGTTTCAGACTTTCTCCCCTGCCGTTGAAGCAGAGAGCTATGTTGGAAATGCATGAAGTTTCAGACTTTCTTCCCTGCCGTTGAAGCAGAGAGCTGTGCTGGATATGCGTTTTGCGCCGCAATGAATACAACGAATCCAGCCATATACGTTGTGGATTCGCGATACGTTGCAAACGAATGCACACCCCTACAAGCTAAGTACTCTTATTTTCTTCACACTCACACTCACATTATTAGCAATTTGGTCTATGACTGGATTATAAACTAAGATTTTCCTTTTCACTCACTTCACAATAAGTTGGATGAAAGATAAGACTGTTTATTAAGTGCAACAACATTTTCTAAAAAATAAATTAAAGTGGACTTTTACATATGATCAGCTCACATGTAATGGGCTGACTCGGTGTCGATCCTACAAAATTTATAAATCAAAAATGTAATATTAAATTTGATTGTACACCTCGCGGAGGTCCGCCTGGATTTACGCGAGGTGTACAATCATAGGTCCCGGGGTTTTTGGAAAGGGGGCGTGTCGGGGGCGGGGCCGAACGACACGGCATTTTGGGGGCGGGGTGCGGCATTTCGGGGGTGGGACTGGGGCGCAAACAAAAGTACGCGAACATGCTTTTTTTAAAAAATCATTTTGGGGGTGGGACTGCTGCGCAAACAAAAGTACGCGAACATGCTTTTTTTAAAAAATCAACCCCTGTGTGTTCACTTCTCGTGTCATGGCTATTAGCTATTCAAGGCATGTCTTGGCATAACCCAAATACTGTCCAGATTTTTCATTTTCAATACTAGACTGTCTATACTTCTAGTGCAATAATTTATGTGATTCGGGGGTCATGTCCTCTTGTTTATATAGGATGTACTTCTCACACTGTTAGAATTAGAGTGATAGAATATTGGAGCTGTCTGAAGAACTGTAAAATTAAAGCTCCTATTGCCCAACATTTTATCCAGTTAATCAATTTTTGGATTTACAATGAACAGTGCTGGAACAGGTACGGTTACCTGAAAGTGGGGGTGATTTGAACTATAAACTCAATAGGGATGTGAATCGTTTTTTGACGATTTAAAATATCGTCCGATATATTTTAAATCGTCAAAAATCGTTAGAGCCGCGATACAATAACAATTCCCCCAATTTATCATCAAAAAATCGTAAATCGGGGGAAGGGGGAGGGGAAAGGGGAGGGCGGGAAAACCAGCACACTAAAAAAACCCTAAAACCCACCCCGACCCTTTAAAATAAATCCCCCACCCTCCCGAACCCCCCCAAAATGCCTTAAATTACCTGGGGTCCAGAGGAAGGGTCCCGCTGTGATCTTCCACTCTCGGACCTCCGGTGCTTGTAGAAATGGTGCCGGTGCTACCTTTGGTTTTTCCGTACGGAAAACGATTCGCGGCAGGAGATCGCTCCCGGACCCCCGCTGGACCCCCAGGGACTTTTGGCCAGCTTGGGGGGGGGGGGCCTCCTGACCCCCACAAGACTTGCCAAAAGTCTAGCGGGGGGTCCGGAACGACCTCCTGCAGTCAAAACGTGTTGTCTACGGCCGGCGCCATTTTGCGCAAATGGCGGCGCAAAATGGCGCCAGCCATAGACAACACGATTCGACTTCAGGTGGTCGTTCCGGACCCCCGCTGGACTTTTGGCAAGTCTTGTGGGGGTCAGGAGGCCCCCCCCAAGCTGGCCAAAAGTCCCTGGTGTCCAGCAGGGGTCCGGGAGCGATCTCCTGCAGCGAATCGTTTTTCCGTACGGAAAAACGATTTGCATGCAGGAAGTCGTTCCCGGACCCCCGCTGGACTTTTGGCAAGTCTTGTGGGGGTCAGGAGGCCCCCCCAAGCTGGCCAAAAGTCCCTGGGGGTCCGGGAGCGATCTCCTACGCTCCTGACCTCGGGGGACAAAAAACAAAATGGCGCCGGCGCTACCTTTCACCTGTCATATGAAAAGGCAAAGGTAGTGCCGGCGCCATTTCTACAAGCACCAGAGGTCCGAGAGTAAAAGATTGCACCGGGACCCTTCCTTTGGACCCCAGGTAATTTAAGGCATTTTGGTGGGGGGGATTCGGGAGGGTGGGGGATTTATTTTAAAGGGTCGGGGTGGGTTTTAGGGTTGTTTTAGTGTGCCGGTTTTCCCGCCCTCCCCCCCACTGGACCCCAGGTAATTTAAGGCATTTTGGGGGGGGGGTTCGGGAGGGTGGGGGATTTATTTTAAAGGGTTGGGGTGGGTTTTAGGGATCTTTTAGTGTGCCGGTTTTCGATTTACACGATTTTCACGATATTTAAAAAACCCAAACTGCGACGATCCGATTCCCTCCCCCTCCCAGCCGAAATCGATCGTTAAGACGATTGATCACACGATTCACATCTCTAAAACTCAATAAACAGGTACATTTTTGGATTTTCACGCTGCAAACAGTGGCTCTGCAGGATCTTAATGAACACATTAATTGTTTCTCTCTATAGCTTTTTAGAGTACTCAATCAATGAGATTGATAGCTAGATTTAGTACCAGATTGGAATTAAAAGACCATCATGTCAGGTTAGCTGAATGCGTGTTAGGGTTTTGAAGGTTTGTGGGCCCCTGGGTTGATGGGATTGATGGTACCACCCACAGAAAGGAGCCCTGTGAGTCTTACCATCAGAAGGCAAGGTCTCAGCAGGCTTCAGACACAGCTTTGGAATAGGGTCTTTATTAGAGAGAGAGAGAGGGACTGCCCAAGAAGTGAGTAGTGCAGAGAAAAGCACAATGTTCATGAGATGGGGTAAACCCAGAGGGAATACCTCCTTGTAGCAATCCGGTAATGGTCTGCAGAGCGGGGTACACCAGTGGGGTTCCTCACGTAGATCAGGAATGGTAGTGGCCCACAGCATGGGGTATGCCAGAGGATTCTCACAGATGATGGTATAGAGGAGGTCCACAGGATGAGGTGATCATAGGAGGTCCTATGAAGGTGAAGGCGATAGTGGCCTTCAGCGTGGGGTACACCGGAGATAGGAAGTAATCCAAGGATTCAGAGTACTCACAGTGAGGTGCATTCTAGCAGTAGTCCTGGGATGCAGGATAGAGTGATAGCCCAAGGCAGAAGGCCCTCTGAAGAGCAGATAGCCAGAGACAAGGAAGGGCCCCCATGGAGTGAGTACCCAGGGGATGTCTCACTAGAGTAGAGCTGGAACAGAAGTCCATAATGTGAGGTGCAGAATCAGCAATGAGGGAACTCGTTGCCAAATCATCAGTGGTCAGGTTCGGTCTGCTTAAGTATCCAGGAGTGGAGACGTCATCTGCAAGGGACGCCCTTGAGGCTCCCACCAAGCAGTGCTTAACCTGACCTGTGTGCGCGCATGCTCGCCTATGTGATCCTGGTATCAAGATGGTGCTCGGCAGAGCCCATGTCATCCCAGGAACACCAGGTGAGTCGGCGGTAGCTGGCGGAGGTTGCCACTCTCCCCAATGGAGTCACTGAAGAGAAGAGAGAGGTGAGCAAAAGTGGTTGCAGCCGTCTGCGACTGACAGGCGTAACAATGCATCAGTTGTTAATTTCATATCTACGCATCAGGTTGCTTCAAGCCGTTCATAAATATATCCCCTCATGAGACCATTGCTGCATAAGTAACACATTACATATTTGAAATAATTTTTTCCATAATACATGAACAAATATTTCTTCTGTCCATTTCTATTATCCTGTTTATTAAGCAAGTTAATTTTGCATGCATAATTTTTGGGTCCTTACAAAGTTATACAATTTTATTCAAAGGAATGGAGAATGCAATATAATTCATTGATTTCCTGAGGCAGAGAGTGTGTATTCTCAAAATGTTGCAGCATCGACCTCACTGTAATTTTGGGCCTACTCCTTTCCAAGCCATTCCCGGTGATTACCGGGTAGTTGCTGTGTTCAACAAGCAAAACCAAAAAAGGATTATCAGTGGGGACCTTTAAGATATTCTAATGAAGTCATCCTTAAGATAAGTGTTTTTATATGCTTTAAAAATTTCAAAAAATATTTAGAAGAGCTGAGAGACATTAAGGCTTTGATTAATCTATTCTGATATCACTATTTAAAAACATTAGTCATCTAAATTATAGATGAAGATTTGAGTGCTACTATGAAGGTCTTTTCCAACACCTTTGGTTTCTTTTAAGACTCATAGGTATTTAGTGGAATTTATATTTTTTTCTTGAGGTTTTAAAATAGCATATATACTATTTTAGACATGTAATTGCAATTTTTTACATGCACAGCTTTTGAAAATTTACCTTAAGGCTTTTGATATTGACCTCAGATTTATCAACGTTTAGAGATATTTATATTTTCTTCTGTTATACTGCTGGTTTATAATATTTTCTTTTTAATTATATATACAACTTAGTAAACTGAAATGACAGGGCTGGAACACCATACAATAGTCAATGTTCAACCTTATGGAATTAAAATAGTCTTAATATTTTACTACATCAGTTACTACTTGTAATATGCTGTGACTTGTCAAAATTCTACCACAAAACAGTTTAATATTGAAACTGTCAAAATGACATTCAATGTAAGCATGCAATTATAAATATATAGTATTTATCATCATACTGCAAGTTAAATATAGTCATTTTGAGAGCATTCTGATTTTAATCTCAGAAAAATTTTCCTGTAGCAAGCCTCTAACGCCAACTACATAGCAATGAATATACATAATAAAGAGTATTTTATCAATCTGAAATATTTTAAAATGTGTACAATTCTGAAAGGAATCATTGCCAAGTGTTAAGATAACTCCAACCACACCTACTAAAATATAATCAACCCAAATAAAATTAGTAAGTGGAAAAAAATGGCACATACTCTCAAATGTATATATCTAAAAAAAGGAGTGAGAGTTAAAATGTATCAAACTATTATGTTTAATTTGCTCAAATTGCTAGAAAACTGAGTTTCCTGGGACTGGAAAATATGATCCAATGTTTTCCTCTATACTTTCATTATTTAAACGGATTGTGTGATGTCATTTTCTTTGGTGGAAAGTTTGGGGGTAAAATTGGATTCTGTGTTTAGCCAGAAGACTCATATCTCTCTGGGTGTGCATAATGCCTTCATCAAATAAAGATCAGTGAAGGGGCTTTACACTTTTGTAAATTTAGAGGTCCATTTTCAAACATAGGGAGTCATTTTCTATAGCTTTCGCACGCGGAGTCAGGGCAGAGTCGGCATCGGAAGGGGAGGAGTCGGGGCAGCACTGGGATGGACGCAGCAAAGACATCGCTGACGGCAAAAAGGTAAGGCCCCTTATCGCCACCAGTAACGTGCCCAATAGCACCACCTTTCACGGTGGTGCAATTGGTTTGCAAAAGCCGGCAGCGATAGCACCGCGGTGGTGTGATCGCTGCCTGCTTTTGCAGGCCCGCCCCTGGCTTGCCCCCCCCCCACCCCGCCCCTGGTACCGCCAATTCACTAAGCCCTGCGATTTTAGAAAATCCAGGCCATATTCATTTATGTAAGTTAACCAGATAAGATTTATCCAGCTAATTTACTTGGATTATTCAGCAGCATGGCCATGCTGCTGAATATCCCTGTATTTGCCACTACTTATCCAGATAAGTTATATCTGGCTAAGTTTAGACCTAACTTATCCAGTCAACTTAACCAGATAAATCTGAATTTTGGCACTTATCTGGGTAACTGAACTGGATAAGTAGCGCCACACCGATCCACCCATTCCACACCTCTGAGTCTTGCTTCCAAAAGTGAAACATAAATGTCATTCCAGTAATAGTTTTGAGGGGAAGGGGTGAGAGGAGATTTCCTGGGTGATCAACTAGTATATTTTTATGGTACATAATGTGATAGGAGACCTAGCTCTCCACGTAGTCTTTTTTGTCAGTCCCAAAGTGTTTAATCATTTTCGCTTTAAAAATCTTGTTTTCATGGAGTCAGGGCAGAGTTGGCATCGGAAGGGGAGGAGTCGGGGCAGCACCGGGATGGAGGCAGCAAAGACATCGCTGATGGCAAAAAGGTAAGGCCCCTTATCGCCACCAGTAACGTCTTAGCATATGACAGGGTATCCGTGCCATTGGCCGGTCCCTGTCACATGGTAGGAGCAATGGACAGCCGGCGCCATCTTTAAAAATGGCACGGGCCATCCAGTGCACCTACCATGTGACAGGGGCCGACCAATGGCACCGATAGCCCCTGTCACATGGTAACAGCAAAGGGCCATTGGCGCCATTTTGATTAGTGGCAGCCGACAGCCCGAGCGCGGGAGAATGATCCCGGGACCCCTGCTGGACCGCCAGGTATTTAAAAAAAAAATTTGGCGGGGGGGTCCGGAGGGTGGGGAGATACAAACAAACTTATTTTAAAGGGTCAGGTTGTGTTTATAGGTTGTGTCCTTTCTTCCCGCCCCCCTCCCATAACAATAAGAAAACCCACTAAATTAATTGTGGGGTTTCCTATCACTATCGGGAACCCCCCAATATCTGACAATATTGAAAATATTGGACGGTATTTTCAATCGACAGATAAACGATTCACATGCCTAATGCCGACCATGATGGATTTCCTCTACCCCACAGTACCTGAAATCCAAATGGTAATCCCAAACTCCTACCTTGGTGTGTCCTGTGTCTCAGGGTGGAGACTCAGTGGGGGTCTTCAAATGTCTTCTTCCTATTCTCTCCCTCAAACTCTTCTTTACCAATTGATAGCAGGGGATCTTCCTGGAGGAAAGGTCTTTACTGGAAGCATTTCTTAAACTTCTAGTTCTGTGTAAGAAGGGGTAGAGAAAATCTTCCTTCCCCCAAAACAAATTTGACTTGGAAAACAAAACAATCTTCTCAATTACCTCTGATATTACTGCAACCTCCTCTTGGCCTGGACAAAGAGGTAAACATTAGGGATGTGCAGAGCAAAATTTTATGTTCATATTTTTTATGTCCGAAAGGGGGTCCCACTTGCGGCCAATATGGACATAAAAAAAATCCAATGAGTTGGGTATATGTACATATGTGCAAAAAAAAAATTTAAACCCCCTCACCCTCCTTAATCCCCCCCCCAGACTTACCACAACTCCCTGGTGATCGAGCGAGGAGTGAGGACGTCATTTCTGCAATCCTTGGCGAGAAGCATGTGACGTCGGTGGCACGTCGAGTGACGCGGCATCACGTGATTCCCGGCTCGTTCGCGCCGGACGGCTCGTTCGGCCCAAAAAGAACTTTTGGCCAGCTTGGGGGGGCCTCCTGACCCCCCCAAGTTGGCCAAAAGTTCTTTTTGGGCCGAACGAGCCGTCCAGCGCGAACGAGCCGGGAATCACGTGACGCCGACGTCACGTGATTCCCGGCAAGTTCGCGCCGGACGGCTCGTTCGGCCCAAAAAGAACTTTTGGCCAGCTTGGGGGGGCCTCCTGACCCCCTCAAGCTGGCCAAAAGTTCTTTTTGGGCCGAACGAGCCGTCCGGCGCGAACTTGCCGGGAATCACGTGACGTCGCGTCTGAGTGACGCAGCGCCACGTGATTCCCGGCAAGTTCGCGCCGGACGGCTCGTTCGGCCCAAAAAGAACTTTTGGCCAGCTTGGGGGGGCCTCCTGACCCCCTCAAGCTGGCCAAAAGTTCTTTTTGGGCCGAACGAGCTGTCCGGCGCGAACGAGCCGGGAATCACGTGACGCCGGCGTCACTCGACGTGCCGCCGATGTCACATGCTTCTCGCCAAGGATTGCAGAAATGGCGTCCTCACTCCTCGCTCCATCACCAGGGAGTTGTGGTAAGTCGGGGGGGGGGGGATTAAGGAGGGTGAGGGGGTTTATATTTTTATTTTGGCTCAACAATCGCGATTTCCAACATATCGAACATATCTATGTTCGATATGTGGGAAATCCGATCGTTTATGTCGAATCAATTTTTTAAGTAAAAAAAAAATATGAGTTGCGTTTTACTAATGCGGTCAATCCGAATGCACACCCCTAGTAAACATCTCCCTCCTGCACTTCTGGAGAGGGGGGTTCAATATTCCAGAAGGTAGAGGTCTCAGAACACAAAATCTCATACAAACAGCTGAAGGGACCAGAAACCTCTCTCTCTCTCCTCCCTCCAGTCTTTAACCAAAGACCTGGTAGAGTACTGTCTCTCCCTTCCTTATCTAGGCAGAGGGTCTAAACTTGGAGAGCACATCACAAATACTACTTTCTCTTCCAAAAATCATACCTATGCTGTTCTACTCTCCTAACTCCTAGCCCTTCCTTGTGAACTGAGAATAAAATCTTTCAGACATCCTCAAGGGAGGTACTAAGAAGAATGGAATTTTCCTCTAAACTTAAAAATCCAAGAGCAGGGAAATAAAGCCATCTAGTGGAGACCCAAGGGGTCTCACACATTACTTTAGAGGAGGAGCATCAGAAGGACCCCTTACGTTGAATGTTTTACCCATGTAAGTGATTATGGGGTTCCATGATATGTGCTGGTTTTAAAATTGATTCAGAGGATGTGGTTAGTGCAGTTAGTATATCTGTGTTTATAAAAAGGATTGGATAAGTTCTTGGAGGACAAGTCCATTACCTGCTATTAATTAAGATGACTTAGAAAATAGCCACTGCTATTACTAGCAATAGTAACATGGAATAGACTTAGTTTTTGGGTACTTGCCAGGTTCTTGTGGTCTGGATTGGCCACTGTTGGAAGCAGGACGCTGAGCTTGATGGACCCTTGGTCTGACCCAGCATGGCATGTTCTTATGTTCTTATTTTCTTGTAATTATGGAACATTATAATAGAATTCTCTCATATAAAGTGTTATGATATCCATAGTATACACGCCCCATAAGAAATGCAACCAGGAAGTCATTGAGGGATCTGTGGATGAACTCTAGTGGTAAGTTCTGTTATGATTTGCAATGGCTAAAATATGGATGACTTCTTTAATCCCAACTCTTGCGGTAATAATATTCACTCAAGTAGTAGGGCAGGAAGAATAATTATAGGATCTAAGGGAAGCTAGATAAATGATGTATGGTATATATATATAATTATTTTTATCAATATAGCTGGATAATAGGAATGTGTATTCATTTGAAATGTCCTTTTAAAGTAGAAGATAAGCTTTTTAAAAGAATGCATTGCCATTGGCAAAGGGCTTTTTTGATCATGTCTGCTGCAGTGAGTGGTATCCCACTTTTTGCAACAGAAAGAGAGAGTCAGTAGCACTACTTTCTGTGTTCACTGAGTGCAAGGTAGGAGTGGAATGGAGATTAAAGTAAAGCCAGTGCAAGTGAAGTCTGATTTTTTTTTTTTAGCTGCAGACAGACTGAAGTGAAGAGAAGCACATATTGTGCTGGAGGTAGACCCTTGGGATCTCAAAGGGCGCCTGCTGCTAGGAGGCGGAGCACATGAGGAGACAGAGGCTGACAGGAACTTCACCAATAATGGTCTGGGGGCTCCACGGGTTGAGTCCTTGGATTCCCGGACTGCCTGGGCTTAAGTGAGCCTCTAGGGGTCTCCCGGAGGCTCACTTAAGCCCGGAGACGTGTGCCCACCAAGAGAAGAGGTGAACAGCTGATGGTGAACAGGTGAGCTAGACCGGAACTGAGAGTACTGGAGACCACGGGAACAAGGCAGGAACTGAAGGTCCTCCGGGTAGGATAAGCAGCGCCTAGTGGTCCATCTCGAAGAAGACCATGGGCAGTGTCAAAGCAGGTGGACCTGGTGGACACAGGAGAATCAAAAAGAGTGTCCAAATGGAGTGCAAGAGTCAAAGCCAGGGTATCCATCCGAGGATGGTCAGCCAAAGCGAGGGTCGGTTCCTGGTATCAGTCTGTGTGTCGTCAAAGGCAAGAAGTGGTCAATTCCAGGTATCAGTCCGAGCATAGTCAAAGGCAAGCAGAGGTCAGTTCCAAGTATCAGTCCAAGCGAGGTCAGAGACAGGCCGAAGTCAATACCGGGTATCAGTCTGAGAGGGTACAACCTGGGTAGCAAAACGAGGAACAGGACTCAGGAACGAATGGAACAGACGTTGGAACATAGGAAGGACCACGGGAAGACAGGAGCAAACGCAGGAACACTGGAACAGGCACAGGAACACTGGAATGCAGGAACACTGGATCAAGCACAGTAACGAGGAAAACAGGAACACTGGATCAAGCACAGGAACAAGGAATGCAGGAACACTGGAACAAGCATAGGAACAAGGATGGCAATGAGCTTCACACTGAGGTGACCACCTGATTGCCAAGGCGAGGTTCTGGGGAAAGGGCCTCGCCTTATATACGGAGGTTAGGTGACGTCATCGCTGAGCACTGCTGAGCGGTTTCCCACCCTGGGCCCTTTAAAGGGCTGGGCGGTCCGAGTGCATGCGCCTAGGGGCGGACCCGACGCAGAGGAGGACGCCGAGCCACGCCGAGAGGAGCGCTGGGAGATCAAAGGCCCCGAAGGGCCTGGGGATGCCGCCATGAGACGTGCAGGCACAGTGAGCCAGCTGAAGCCGCGGAAGAGGTCAGCCCGGGGTCCGCTGGATCAAGGGCGAGGTGAGCAGACATGGGCACAGGCCTAGCGTGGCCGGGACGTGCAACAGTACCCCCCCAGGCCTCCCCCTCATTGGTTGTGGCTTCTCAGGGTGAGACTGTGAAATACCTGGAGGAGATCTTTATCTAATATATGTTGAGATGGCTCCCAAGAATTCTTCTCGGGTCCAAATCCCTCCCAAGAGAGGAGGTACTCCCATTTGCTCCAGCAGCAGCGGACGTCAAGGATATCTATAACTTGTAAGACATTGTTGGATTCTGTGGCCAACTGTGTGAGAGGTGATGGCCAACGGGATGGACAGGAGAGGACGAGTGGCTTGAGAAGGGAAACGTGTTGTGGATTCCCATATTCAGGGGTAGCCGCAACTGTTAAGAAATGGCGCCGACTCGCCGTAGGACAGGGAATGGCTCGATGAAGTGGGGCGTGAAACATTGTGAAGGCAGGAATGTCACAATGGCCGACCGTCAGCCGACCGTCAGCCCCTATGACATAGTGAGGGCAAAGGTAGCGCCGGCGCCATTTTGAATACTGGCAATACGGCCGGAGTGCAGGAGGTCGCTTCCGGACCCCCGCTGGACTTTTGGCAAGTCTTGTGGGGGTCAGGAGGCCCCCCAAGCTGGCCAAAAGTCCCTGGGGGTCCAGCGGGGGTCCGGGAGCAATCTCCTGCACTCAGGCCGTATTGCCAATATTCAAAATGGTGCCGGAGCTACCTTTGCCCTGTCACATGGTAAGGGCAAAGGGCCATTGGCGCCATTTATTTTAGCTCAGCTGATAGCGTGGGAACAGGAGATCGCTTCCCGCGGCCCCCCTGGACCACCAGTTATGTGTAAAAAGTTTTTTTTGGGGGGGGGGGTCGGGAGAGTGGGGGAGGCTAAGGGGGTAATTTTAAAGGGTCGGGGTGGGGCTGTTTTTTTTATCGGCGCGGGCCTCACAAAAAAAAAATTAGTGATGTGAATTGGAATCGGAACCGATTCCAATTCACATCACGTAACGATCAGATTCCCCCCCCCCCCCCCCAGCCGAACCCGATCATTAAAACGTTCAGGCACATGATTCACATCCCTAGGAAAGCCATCGGAGGCTCCACTAGGGGAAAGCCATCGGGGCTCTCCTAGGGCTCGGCGCACGCAAAGGTTCAAACGTGTACACTCCCTTGCACACGCCGACCCTGGATTTTATAACATGCGTGCAGCTGCACGTGCATGTTATAAAATTGGGCGTAGATTTGTGCGTGCTGGGTTGCGCACATACACCTACGGCTGCGCGCATGTTAGAAACTCTGGCCCTGTGTGTTTAACTTAAAAATTTGCCACATGCCAATACACACACATCAATGTGCGCCCATGTGCTGCTTTGAAAGTTACCATCCCTAAGTTGGATTTTACACATGTAAATGTACTTTACCCATGTAAGGAGGCTTTTGAAAATTGCTACAAGGTAAGCCATTTATTTATCCAAAAGATTTACTCACATAAGTGCACTTTATGCAAGTAAATAGCTTTTTGAAATTACTATGATAGTATGTTATATTTACATGTATAACTCCTTTTAAAATGACCCTCATAGTGTGCACTAAATCAAATATCATATGCACTAACTCAAAATAGTGTGCACTAAATGAAAAATTTAAAAAACCTAACATTTCATGAGTTTTTTAATTGTTTTGGTTTTGAAACAATATGAAATGAAATAGGCAATGCCATTTAAAATAAAAATACATTCATGTATATGAATTTATATATATAAGCCTCTTCTCCGATTCCTCCACTGTTCTGGTTCTTCACCTTACTGTTTTGTGTACCCCTCTCCAATCCTAACTTAGTTACCCACTCCTTTGTTTCTTTTTTGGTTATACTGGGGTACTTTGTCTCCAAAATGAAAATAAAAACAAATACAAGTTTCTTTTTCCTCCCCATCCCTTTTCTGGTTTTCTACCTTATTGTCTAAGCCTACCACTATTACTGCCCCTCCTGCTTTTGTCTCTCTCATGGTGCCTTGGAGAAAATTTGCCACTTTCCATTTCATATTGCTGTTTTGTGGTTCCTTTATGGATATTCAAGATATTTTTGCTGCTGGATGTACTGCCTTGACCTGTTCATATAACTGTTGTTGGTTCCTTTTGACCCTCTCCTGTTTAGTAGGGGTTGTGATGCTCTTGTACTGTCTGCTATTCCGCACACTTTACATCTTAGGGGTTTGATGTATTTGTGCAGTTTGTGATACCCCACACTCTACACTAGTGCTTCTCAACCCAGTCCTTAAGGCACACCTAGCCAGTCAGGTTTTCAGGATATCCACAATGTAAATGCATAAAATATGACATAAAAACATAAGAATTTTTCATACTGGGTCAGAGAAATGTCTATCAAGCCCAGCATCCTGTTTCCAGCAGTGGCCAATCCACAAGTACCTAGCAAGTATCCAAACATTAAATAGATCCCTTGCTACTAATGCCAGTAATAGCAGTGGCTATTCCTTAAGTCAACTTGATCAATAACAGTTAATGGATTTCTCCTCCAGGAACTTCTCCAAACCTTTTTTAAACCTAGCTACAATTACTTCCCTAACCACATCCTCTGGCAACAAATTCCAGAGTTTAATTTTGTGTTAAGTGAAAAAGAATGTTCTCCAATTTGTTTTAATTGTGCTACTTGCTAACTTTATGGAGTGCCCCCTAATCTTTCTTTTTATATAAAAGAGTAAATAACTGATTAACATTTACCCATTCTAGACTTCTCATGATTTTCTAAACCTCTATCATATCCCCCTCAACTATCTCTTCTCCAAACTGAATAGCCCTATCCTCTTTAGTCTTTCCTCATAACGGAGCCGTTCCATCCCCTTATCATTTTGGTCACCCAGTACTCAAGTCATACAGAAACATTATGACATTTTTTTGTTTTATTCACCATTCCTTTCCTAATAATTCCTAACATTCTGTTAATTTTTTGAAGCAGTGCATATAATTCTATCTCATGCATATTCATTGTGGATATCCAGAAAACCTGACTGGTTTGGTGCTTTCCAAGGACTGGATTAAGAATCACTGCTCTACTGTTATGATATCGAGGTGTTTGGTGGATTCTCAGGGGCAACAGTGATGGAATTTCCTATGGGGAGGAGCCCCGTAGGGAACTGAAGCACTGGGATAGACTCAGATGCACAAGCACAGATAATATATCTTTTATTATACAGCTAGTGTGGTCCACCAGAGGTGGCAGTAGAGAGTAAATTAGATAGCAACAGTCTGTGATCCTTGGCGTAGGAGACCCATCCCACAATTATGGTGTAAGGCCCCGATGCAGATGTCCAGTAAGGCACTGTAGTAGAGACAGACTGGCAGATGTTATAACATATTATCTGGTAGCTGAGCAGATAGAGTTCCCAATGAGCAGTAGAGAGAGGATAGGTATTAACAGTCTGTAATCCTAGGCAGAGGAGACCCGTTCCACAATGATGGTGTAGGGCCCAATGCAGATAAGCAGTGAGGAGCTGTAGATGGACAGACTGGGTGAAGTTGTGCTCACTCTCTGTAGCTGATAGGTAGTGTTCCAGCAGGTTGAAGAATTGGTAGCAGGCACCAGGATAGACACACAGGTCCTCGAAGAGCGAGTACCTGTATTTAGTATAGGCACCTGGAAATAAGCAAAGGACACCCGAGGAGCGGGTATCCAGGCTAGTAGAACCCCGGAGAGTGAAGGTGGCTTCCAGCAGAGTAGAAGCAGCAGAGCAGCTTCAGACCAGAGCGAATCCAATCTGTTGCTAACTCAGCAACCCAATCTGTTGCTTCCTTATTCAAAAGGGCAACCTTTTGAATAAGGAAGCAGTAATGTCAGTCGAGGGGGACACCCCCGAGGTTCACGCCAACACTGCTACAAGATGTGAGGCATGCATGCGCATGCCCTAGGAGGCCTCAGGTCAACATGGTGGGACGCCGCGCCAGAGACGCTCCGGGGAAACCGAAGGGTGCGGCAAGGAGACGCTACGGATGCCATTCTCCCGAGGCTGGTGGAGAAGGCTGAAATAGAGGTGAGGCATGTCGGGCGAAGCTGTCTGAGGCCGACAGATGCAACATCTACATCTTGGGTTTTTTTTAAGCCATTGTGCTGTTTGTAAATCCTCGCACTCTATGCCTTGTGGGTTTTGGTAACTTTGTGCTGTTTGTGATTTTATTAACTCTATGCCTTGAGGTTCTTGCTGCCATTCTGCCTAGTTACCATGTACCTAAAGTTTTAACCTGAGAATTACACTACCACTCTTCTAATGGACCATTCTGAGAGCCTTGCTACCATTCAACCTAGCTGCCATACCCAAGACTTTATATCTTTTGGGTCTTTCTGCCATTCAGACCTGCTGACATACCCAGTCTCTACATCTTGGGGGGCCTTTCTGTCATTCTGCCTTGCTGCTATACCTCACATTCTATACCTTATGAGTCTTTCTCCAGTCAGCGTACTGCCATAACCAGACTTTACGCCTTGGAGGCTTTATTGCTACAAGGTCTTGCTGCCATTCTCCTGGGTGTCTTGCTGCCACTCAGCCTGGCTTCTATACCCCAGACTTTATACCTGTGGGGTTTCCCTGTGTCTCAGATTTGCTGCCATACCACAGAATTTGCAACGGTGGTGTTCTTCCCTCTGTGGGTGGCTGCTTTCTACCTTTCATGGTGTTTTAGAGTCTTCATGCTGCTCTTATTGCTGCTTTGTCCCTCTATCAGTGCCTGAGTTTTATTTTCCCTTTCACTGTTGTTGCTTTCTTCCCTCTTCATAGTGTCTTAGAATTTTCATGCCAGTCTCAGTGCTACTTTGCCCATGTCATGCTGACTTTGGAGATTCATGCCACTGTTATCAATGCCATCTTTAGAAATCTTGGTATGTTCTTGATACTCCTGCTGCTTTTTTGCAACTCTGATAGTGCCTTGGAGAACTCCTGCCACTGCTCTCACCCTTTATGTTGCCTTAGACTATTATGCCACCTTTTGTGTCACTTTGCCACAATCTTGATGCTTTGGACATCTCTTTCCCCTTCTGATTTTTCCTACCCACAAGTTTCATTAGAAATGATTAGAAATGGTTTGAAGGTCAAAATAGGCTGGATTGCTTCCCCCACTATCTTTAAAGGGCAACAAACAAATGAAATGAAGACATTAGTATTTTTTCATTTGAAACTAATGAAACAAATGGAGATGAACTACAAAATGAATAAATGAAGCAGAACAAATATGTTGCCTTTACACATGCCTATGGATAATAGGAATGCATAGTAACAAAAATTTTGTTTTGTTGTATCATGTCATTTTTTAAATTTTCCCAGTTTTTTTTCTTAATTTTGTTAATTTTTAGTACACACTAATTTCTAATTAGTGCACATTTAATTGAGATAGAACATACTAATTGGGCATTAGTATGCACTAATTTAATTTAGTGTGCACTAAATGGAAATAGTGTGCACTCATTTTTAGTGTGCACTATTTGGAATGAAACAAAACAAAAAAGCACTTTGCACATCCTTACTAGATAACTAGGCATGTCCACTGTATGGGAAAAATGCAGCATTTTTCTCCAAAGCTTTGCCAACATCAGTCATAAGGAAGGCCTCTCATTTTAGATTATCTATTAGGTGTATAGTACCAATGATATAATAATTTGTAACTTTTTTCTTGGGTTGTCACATACAGGGAAATGCCCTTACTTATTGTCAGAAAAAAATTTGATCAGTCTTTCAGATAATTCTTAGCCAATGTCTTCTGCCCACAAGCACTTAATTATCTTCATGGGGTCCTCTACTTCCTCTATTAGAACTTGGTATATTTAGTTAGATCTCTGCTAGAAAGGGATTTGCAGTCAGGATGTCAAAGGCTGTAAAATGTTTACCCCCATGTTCTTAAATAGGGTATAGGAAAACACTCCTTTCAGTTCCAAGTATTGGAGTATTCGCTGTCTTGGAAACTGTTTTAAAACCTCTAAGAAACATAAACTTGCCCTTCTCAATTAATTGCCCCAAGGCTCAAATGACAAGGTCATTCCATAAAGAGAAATTATACCTTGTAAAATGTGCTGGTAGAGCAAGATTAGCTCACAAGGGAGACAGCGGGAAAGGAAGAGAAGAGTTAGTCATTCTGTACAACACATTTGTCCAAGCATTTAATATAGAACCTAAAAAGGGATATTCATGGTTCTGGACAGACACTATCAAGGAGATCTAAGGAGAGAGTTGAAAACTGTTATTTTGTGCCAATCTTTCCTCCACGTAAATACAATGCTGATGTTTTAAACCATGTGATTATTCTCTTCATGTATATTGCATTTGGTACTGCTGAAATTTGGTGAGGTCAAAGCCATCCATTGTTTTTGAGTATCTCTTTTATTCTAAAACTTAGTGTATTGACATTGCTCGTAATTGGTATTCTGATTATATTCTATCTCCTCTGATATGTTTTATTTTCTGTTTTTTAATAGCCCTCTGGGATAATAAATAGGATGAATCTAAAAGTTCTGAGATCATTATTCTGCTTAGCACTTATTGCCCTCTTTGGTTACCTTCAGTACTTCTAACATATTACTGAAAATCTAATTCCTTTATGGCTAAATTAGCATCTAACCCATCACTGCTGGAGACAAGATTGCATTATATCTTATAAATAATGCAGAAAAGGAACTAATAGCGATCGTTGGGAGATGTTGTAAGGTTAAACTTTGCATGTATTTGGTATCAAATCCAAACAAGAGCTGTATTTGTGGATAACGGTAGAACAGTCTTAAATTTGATTCATGTGTTTAAAAGGAGACAGATGAAGATGAACTATTCAGCAATGGAATCAAGGTTGTGCTTATTCACAGACTTCCTTGGAGATGATCTGTATAGCCGTCACTTATTCAATTCCAGTAATGGTTTATTTTTATAAAATATTACAGGTGTATTGATTTACACACAGTAAGCTGCCCTGGCTTGCACTTGTTTACTGCAAATTTTAATTAATCAAATGGTTGAAAATCTGAGAAGCTCCAAATTTCTATCATTGAGAATACTACCTTAAAGCGATAAGTAGAACTTCAGATTTCATGTAATTCTGTGGCCATGGCATTAAATCTGATCCTTGTCACAAAATTGTGTTCCTATAGAATCATGGGAAATCAGGACTTGCCACAGAATGAAGGAGCTGAGTCTGGAGTGGGCAGGCACATTCAGGTGGACCTCTCTTCCCCTCAGCCTCTTCCCAATATCCTGCAGCACTGATCTCTTCTCTCTCTTCTCGCTGAGCCCCCCACTCAATAAGCCAGTCAATAATTAAAGGAGAATGGCATTGCATCATGTTTAATTTTCCTCCCAGAATACTAAGAGACAAACTAACAGTTTAAACTGTGCAGGACAATGTATTCTTTCCTGTGCAGGTCAAAACACAAATACAGTTTCAGGCAGCAAAGGAGGAAGATACAACAATTTTAAATCTCAATTTATTTCTTCTATATTGCAAACTCCAAAATTGTTTGAAGCTGTTATACAGGCACCACTGCTCTCCTACTGCTGACAAGCTTGGTGGGGGATTGAAGTAGCAGGAGGAAGGAGGTGAAAGAGGGAATTGGCTGGACTAATGTAAGAAAAGGGAGAATGGTTAGTTGGATATTGGTGGGAGGGGCATTTGAGGTGCGATATGAGAGGGGATTGGCTGGCAGGATGATAGGGCTCAAGATTGTAGATTGGCTGATGGTGTGGGAAGGTGTCGGGGAAAAAGAAAAATCAGCATGATAGAAGAGATATACAAAGTCCCTGATAAATTTACCAAAAAGAAAAAAAAAAGGGACTTTGTATATCTCTTCTATCAGGCTGATTTTTCTTTTTTTTTTTTTCTGAATGCTTCACTAATAGGTGCATTTTAGGTGCATTAGAAATGGATTTGAAAAAAAATATATTTACTTTTGTACACTGCAAAAAAATGTATTAACTTTTGTGCACTGCTATTTCTAATTTTCTATACTCTTTCTCTGGGTAAATAAACAAGAGGTTCTGGCTAGCACCTTATAAGTGGCCTTGCACCAGTTTCTGGCTTGCTGATACCCTAATAATTTGCTAAATAGCTGACACTCTGGCATTACATGTGATTCCTTTGGTCCTGATTTGATATTTTGATGTGGGCCAGGTTCTGCAGGTCCTTTTTTTCTTAGGTCTTGGTTAGGCCTTGGCACCAAGAAGGTCCAACCAGGGCTGCCAAGGCCTATCATTTGTTTTAAATGCCTTGAATATGAAAGTGCTTAAAAATTAGCAGGTTTTTTCGTAGGAGGTTATTTTTAGTTTGTTTCATTTGAAATAAACCAAAGTCTCATCTTATAGGGCTTTTGATGCAGACCCTCCACCATTTTGGTGAATCTTCCTCTGGACCACCTCCACCTGTCTTTATTCTTTCAGAGACACAGCACCAGAGCTGAACCACCACCACCAATTACAGTCACGTCACCTGCTTTCCACAGCATTTGCAGTTACCAGAGTACTTCTTCATATCACTTTCAATATCAGAGGCTCGGGTGGGTAGGGATATCTCTCTTCTAGACACATGTCCCCGACACATAGGACAATGTGCTCCACTTGTTTTCATTGCTGTCAGGAAGCATTTCCTGCAAAATGCGTGCTGACAGTCCACGGCAATTCAGTTGCTCCTTGCTTTTTTGTTAGCTCAATGACTTTAATTTG
This sequence comes from Rhinatrema bivittatum, assembly GCF_901001135.1. Classification (NCBI taxonomy): domain Eukaryota; kingdom Metazoa; phylum Chordata; class Amphibia; order Gymnophiona; family Rhinatrematidae; genus Rhinatrema; species Rhinatrema bivittatum. The sequence goes on along the minus strand of NC_042615.1, from coordinate 131,801,306 downwards.
GTCTCTAATATGCACAGCTCCTCTTCCATGTTTTGGACTCATCCTGATACATTCACCTCCCAGTCCTGATTATTATTAAACCAAGATTGAATTAATATAACCACATCAATGTTTGTAAATTTCCCCTATAAGAAGTAAAAGCAAACAGCCAGAAACATAAAGAAATATGCTAAATAATGGAGGGAAAATCCAGCAAGAGTTCAGCAAGATACAAAGCATAATAACCTACTAGCATGCAAAGTCAGCAAATGTGAAAACATGCCAAAAACATCTTTTTTCCATTTCTGCAATTTACTTTCTCCATTATCCTTATTTATTAAATTTCTAGTCTGCTGTATCCAAGTTACAATTAAATGTAGCCCAATTCTTAATAGACAACCAATGAGGCTCCTGAAGAAGCAGCGTAATCCTCTGCTTCCGGCTTTTGTTCTTAATTAACCTGGCACCAGTATTTGTACGAGTTGAAGCTGCTGAATCTTATTAGCTGGAAAACCTATATAAAGTGGAAAACAAACATCAATTTGTGAAAGCTCTATACCACGAAGAACTGTTCGAAAATTTTCTTCAGATAAAAACAGCTTAATCTGTCATACAGAATGAAACTCTGCAAAACAACTCTTTGCTACAATCTGAACTTGAGCATAAAACTTTAATTGTAAGTCTAGAATAACTTTTTTTTTCCTTCCAGGTAAGAGAAATGCTATCAATTAAAATTCTGGGTTAGATTTGAGAGACTGACTTTTTACTAATCCATATTACTTCAGATTTAGTGGGATTCACAAACAATTTATTAGATTTGAACCAATGTGATGATCCTTCAGGATCCTCACTATAAGGCCCTAGTTCTTATTCTTAACCCTTTTTGGGCTAGGAAGGGGGCACCATATTCAGAGAAGCTCCTCCACTGAGGCTGCAGGAATGGTTAGACCCCTGCTAGCATAAAAGCAGCTTGCATCGTAGCTAGATGTGACATTTTTGATTAGGAGTTAGAAGTGAAGGAGTGTTTGTTACCTTATTCTGATATACTAAGCCTCACGACTTACATCCTTCACTGAGTAGGAAAGAGGCAGTGCTCTACAGTTACTGGCCTCAAGGATTGTTTAAAGGATTCTTGAACTTATCTTTTTGTGGAATTCTTCTATCACAGCCTGGTACTCCTGGCTCAAAGGATATTCGGTGAGTACCTGGTTGGGTTAGATCAGAAGATAGGGAAGATCTCACTGCTCTCCATCTCACATATAGTGGATGAAACAGGGGAGGCTTGCTGCAGAAGAGTTCCAGATTTTTGTCATTTTCGTGAAGATTATTGCCTTGAGTTTTGGGGAGAAATGGCCCTAGAACCCTTTGTGCTCCAGTTTTCTAGGCTCCAAAACTGGACCCAGGGTCATACAAACCATAATTCAGGTTATTCATAGGATTTAACATATTTATTTTGTGTTCTCCTTACCTTTATTAGAGTCTCATTATGTAATTATGGCTAACTTAAAGGAGGCTCTACTAAAAGATAGTGAAATATATTTTATCCAGGGGAAGGCAGGATGTGAGACATCATTGTTTTACCAGGTGGAGGTCATGTGAAACAAATCTGATCTATTTATTTGAGTGACTAGAGGTGAGAGATAAGTGTGGATGTATTATACTTGGATTTCAGCATAGCTTTTGAAACTACCCCATATAGGAGGCCTGTAAATAAAATGAACAGCCTGGGGGAAGGTCCTAACATTTATTTATTTATTATATTTATAAAACTTACAGCCTGCTCTATCTGCTGTTCTAGACAGATAAGAAATAAAGGAGTAGATTTTTAAACATCCGTGCACATGTCCACATGCGCACGCTACCCAGCGAATACACTTGGACCCGCAATTTTATAACGTGTGTGCCGGATCACCCTCTTGTGCAAGGCCTGGCTCTTGTGCGCATAACAGGGGTTATGCAATCGGCCGGGCCCCTTCTAAAATGCACGTGGCACAAGCAAGGCCCAACAGCGCACATAACCCCCGGATTTTACACGCGGGGAGGGGTTTGAAAATTTGGCCGAATATGCATAAAAATAAAATACCTAAAACTGACCAAACAAAGCAACTAACAATATAATTAAAACATACAGAACATAATAAAAAACACACTTGAATGGATGGTAAAAATGTTGACTATCATCAGTGACTGCATCTCAGCTCCTACACTTGTAAGAGATACTAATGCTGTCTGAGTGTCAAATGTGCTTGAAATCCTTCACTGCATCTCCTGAGTTAATCACTGAATGCAATAGTAAAAAGATGAGCCTTGAGGATTTTTCTAAAGCAAGGTAAACATGATTCACATTTAAGATCCATGGGAAATGAGTTCCAGAGAAAGGGGCCAGCAATACAAAAAAGTCACTCATGAGATTCAGCAAGCTGAATAATGTTGATAGAGGGTACGTCAAGCAAACTTCAAAATGCTGAATGCAGAGTATGAATGAAGCAATAAACCCTTAAAAAAGAGCTGAAGAAATGAGGGGCAAGACCGTTAATTACTTTAAATATTAGCTGATGACTTTGATCTTAATTCTCCAACTCACCGGTAAGCAGTGCAAACTGTTCAGTGTGGTTGTGATGTGCTCACAGGTACAAGATCAAGAAATGATACAGGCAATGGTATTTTGAACTACTAATTGCAATACCCTGATGGTTCTCTGAGGCAGACCAAGTTATAGTAGTCAGTTATAGAAATAACCGACTATATGACAGCAAATTTTTATTCTTGAAAATCCTAGATTACTGACAATAAGCTTGTTTCAAAATTATATGACTTGTCCACTACTCTTCACATGATCAATTATTGTTTGAGAGTGTTTTCATTTCAGTACTTCACCATTTTCAGAGCCTAGGTGTATTGCTGGTCTCTCCACTATGACTTAGGCCACAGATCTGTGCTGTTGTGAAAAATGCTTTTTTAAGTTGTGTCTTCTCTGCAACTTAAACTTCCTCTCACCCTTGCACCCTTACCCTACCCCTCCCACAGATTCCCGCCTAAATCTGCTCGACCCCTAATTGTATCCTTTGTATAACTGCCCTTTCAACTCTTCTCCCTTCCATCCCTGCCTTCTATCTCGTACCCTTGCATTATTGACCTGATCCTCCTTCCCTTATGCCTGCTTAACCTTTTAGGTTCATTTAGTCAGAGTCTCCTCCCTGAAACATTCCCCTCCTCTCTTTTTAGAATCTAATTCAAGTATTATATGTACATAGTGTGAGTGTTATAGTTTGATAGTTCTTACATTTAATCTTTTGCCTAGGTCACCTGACCTTCCTCTACCTTTCCAAGTTTCTCAGACCCCTGTTACATGTAACTTTATACTTCCTTTCAGTCGTGATATATTTTTTATTTTCCCCTGTTATCTGTAAACCGATGTGATATGCCTATGAATGTCGGTATTTAAAAGTTCTTAAATAAATAAATAAATATTCATACATCTCCTAATTGTGGCACGTGTCGGGCTTTTAAAATTCACCTTTAATTGAGAGATGAACTTTCTTAAATTGGGCCACATTACTTTCATCACAATTTTAGAATAGGTGTTGAAAGGGAAAAGTCATCATTTAAGGCTCCAATAATTTGGGAGAACTCCAAAGGTGTAGCTGGATCAAAGGTCTCCCAGATGGGAAGGAGCATAGGATAAATGCTATTGTAAACTATGAATTGCCAACAGCCTTCTGTCTCTTTCTAGATATCCTGAAGTTCTCACATGTGGGTCTCTCTTTCTCTCTCTCTCTTCTCTGCATCCTATGATAATGAGGCTGCTACTCTGGATACTGCAGCATTGGTATGTACATTGCTGTTAGGCTAGTGCTGTGAATCTATCTTATAGCTTGTTATAACTGATCTGTAATTACAGTAACTTATTACTGCAATTAAGCACAGCTGGTTGTGTGCAAGTGAAATGGTTACTAAGTAAGAAGTTCTTTCAAGAATGAGTAAGTGTTCTCTCAGCATTTGTCACCTAGTTGCTTATACTTTTCCAAATAAATCAGCGAAAATCTTGCCATGACATCATACCTGCAATCTTTATGCAAGATAATGAAAACTTTTTCCAAATCAGCTGAGGATGCTTGCCATCTGATAGTTGATGTTTCCGATGACTATGATTTGAAACAGTGTACATTTATAAAAGTCATAAATTCAGCACTTTGTAAGACCAGCAGATTTTTTTTTTCAGTTTTTGCAATTTCAAATGTCCATCTTTGATGAGTTGATGACCACTGACACATACTTCTGACAGTTTACCAGCCTTTGGCTAATTAACAGCTCAGCTTGTGATTGCTATCTAACCCACCATCTGACTTAAGAAAACTAGCCTTTTACTCTTTCTTATCTCACAGAACGGAAAAGTAGCAGGAAACTTAAGATAATAGACAATAAATGTAAAAGGTCAGATGGACAGAGGAAACCAGGACTTCTAGCAGAAGTAAGCAGAATTCAAAGAAAGAAAGAGGAGAAAATAAGATTATATTGTCTATCCAAAAAAATATTAACTACTAATGTCTATATAAGAAAGAATATATAAAAATTAGGCAAAAGGAAATATATAGAGACAGATAGATAGACAGACAGAAGGATAGATATACAGACCCTTAACTTACACTGTCATCTGCTTTGAAGTATGATATAAAATAAGAAATAATTTTGTTAATCTTAATTTGAAGGTAGTTGGTAAAATCACTAGGGATAAAATATGGCATAATAGAAGTCATTTTCACAGAAATAAGAGCAGAGAGAATTCACTAAGGGGCAGATCTTCAAACATGCGTGTGGGCGTAGATTTGTTCGCACATCCCGGCGCGAACAAATCTACGCCCGGTTTTCTAACATGCGCGTGCTACCATGCGCATGTTATAAAATCCAGGGTCGGCGCGTGCAAGGGGGTGCACAATTGTGCTACTTGCACGCACTGAGCCGCACAGGCTTCCTCCGTTCCTTCCAAGGCTGCTCCGAAATCGGAGTGACCTCGGAGGGAACTTTCCTTCCGCCCCCCCCCCTACCTTCCCCTCCCTTCTCCTATCTAACCTGCCCCCCAGCCCTATCTAACCCCCCCTACCATTATCATTGAAGTTAAGCCTGCTTCTGGGATGGCTGCTGGCGTGCCATCCCCAGGCACGGTGGCTGTTCCGGAGGCCTCGGTCCCACTCCCAGAACACCCCCGGGCCAGCGCCCCACCCACAGCCCCGCCCTGGAACGCCCCTGGGCTGACACCCTACCCATGTCCCCACCCCGGAATGCCACTGGGCTGGTGCCCCGCCCATGGCCCCAACCCAGAACACCCCTTTTTCAAAGGCCTAGGACATACACGTGTCCCGGGGCTTGCGCGTGCTGCCAAGCCTATCCAAATAGGCTCGGCATGAGCAGGGGTAGATTTTCTCGGGTTACACATGTAGCTTTTGAAAATCTGCCCCTAAGTGAAAGAGCTCACAAGGATAAGAAGCAGCAGATTTGATGTGGGAGGACTTAATATGATTTCTTTGCAAAATCAATCCTAGATTTATAAGTCACCAATACTAATCTACAGGACTCTTGATCACTGGCAGACTTTGTCTTATGCCAGAGTCACTCCAACTACTGGACCTTTTGTTTTCCAGTTGTCATGATTGTAAAGTGTCATAGGACACAATGACAGCTATGCAACATGAGAGATCTTAAAGGAGTTATAACATCCAATCCAGAGTGTAAGGAAGTCTTCTACCCTGTAACGGCAGACTCAATATCCATGTATGAGACATCATTAAGTGATGATAGTCATAAATCATGTAGTTGTTCTATGTTAATATGTGTTGCAGGGGCTGGCCAAATGGCCGTGCAGCTGACCTCACTTATCGGCATGACAGGGCCCTCTGCTGGCTCCTTCATTGCGATGGGGAATCCCTGTCACTGTTCTCTGTGGGCCCTCCCCTCTCTGGGTGCCAGCACGGATGCTGGTTGACCTGCACTTCTCGGCAGGCTTCTCAGGCGCATGCACACATACTTCCCTGCCTTTTAAAGGGCCAGTGGCAAGGGATAGACATCAGGGACAGGGCTCTACTTAACCCGAGCCCTGGAAGTCTGTATTGCCTCTGCAACGGGTCTTTCTCCTTGTGAGTTGCTGGTTGCTGCATGTTCCTGATCCTGTGTTCCTGATCCTGTATTTCAGCCTCTGTGTCCTGGTCCCTGTATCCTGACTCCCACTTTGGGTTGTCTTCTGGCTCCTGACCTCAGAATGTCTCTCGGATTCTGCTCATCAGCCACCTGTCCTGACCTCAGAACATCTCTCAGATTCTGTTCATCTGTCGCCTGTCATGACCTCAGAACCAGTTTCAGCTTGTCTGCTGCCTGCCCCAACCTCAGCATGCCTCTTGGATTCTACTTGTCTGATGCCCTTCCTGACCCTGGCCTGTTTGACCTCTCCATCTCCTCACATCATAGGATTTTCATCACCAGGAACCCTCGCCTATGTCCTACTGGCACCAGAACCTAAGGGCTCAACCTGTGGGGAACAAGGGCTGGTATAGATGAAGGTCCTGTTTGGGTTCCTGCTATGACCAGTTCCACCTGCTGATGGCAGGGACCTGCAGGAGCCTCCTCTACAAGTGGCTAAGGGTCCACACTCCGGCTGGCAACAACTAACAATATGAAGTCTCTTCAGGAAGTGATAAATTGGTGGAAAAGAATAGGTGTAAGAGTTGGGAAGATTAAGAGTAGAAAATGATTTGACTATCAGATCTCTTCAGTAGAGTAGTTGCATGTACTCAACAAGGGCCAACTATCTCACAAAAAAGATCTAACATATGACCTACTTTATGCATTGGAGAATATATGGTCTGTGACTAACCCAAGGATGCGATGGTGCACAAAAATCTTCTGACCAACTAAGATGTGGGAAGATATCCACATGTAGACTAAAGTTATCAAAGATTATACAGGTCTTGCAATTGATTTCAGAAGAGAGCAGTAGCTCAGTAAGTAATGAGTGGTAGAACATCTAAAAGCCTGGGTACTATAAACCAAAACTAACTCCCAAGCCCAGAGTATGTAATTTTTTCTAAAATTAAGAAAATTTCCCAAAAATGAAAATCCCACTACAACAAAATAAAATGACACCTCTCAAGCAAAACAAAATGAACCAATCCAAAAATATGTGGCCAGCACACTTCTAGCAGAGGGTATTAATGGATCATTTATGATGATTCTACCTCCTAGGAGAACTTGGTACCTTTTTAAAAACTCTGCTGAACATTTTTTGTCAATTCTGAATAGTTATTTTTATGACAATTGATATTTTGGACAGATCTCCAAAAGAGGCTCAAAACAATGGGAGTGAAATGAGCCATTTTTTAAAAATCTGTATTCCTTTCCTTTTTATTCCCAATCACTATCAAATCATTGTTTCTAGGCCATAGCTAATGTATTGTTTGATATTTTAAATGATTGAAAATTATGTCCGGATTTGGATTCTTATCAAATCATCAGTTTCTCAAAATCACTCCAGTGAGATTCTTGGACCCTGGCTATTTATGCTGTCTGCCTAGTTGAATATGCTAAATTAATATTTGCATAAATTAAAGAAACTGTCAGTAGAGCAGTACCTTCATTGTTTATCCAAAATGGAAGGAGTTGCTATGAATATTAAAAACTTCATTTACATGTATTTAAACAAAGGTATATTGCAGTAAAAAAATAAACATTTATATTAGAAAGTAAATATGTTCTAACTAGAAACCTTCATGTGTAGTTCTGCTTTAAGGTACTAATAACAAAGGTCCCCTATATATTTTGAAAGTACTTCTTCCAACACCCTCCTTCCAAATGGTTAATTTGAAAAGTTGTAATGAATGTTCCATGGTCTTGTGAACACTTCTTAAACATACTGATTGGATGCTCGCTTGTGTTTAGGACCTGCCTAAGAAAAACATTTTAAATCTATTTCAATATAATTTTAATAAAAATGATTATATATAATTGGATTTACATGTTTTAGAACATAATTCTTCTGAAACATATGCAATTGCATCTGTAATAGGCAGAAACATTTTATTTTGGCATTTAATAGCAGTCATTACCATTTTCCAAAGAGTATAGGGAAGAAGAAAAAATGTTATGTTTGCTAACCTTTACAGCTGGATAAATTCAGAAACAGTTATATTGACTTGGATGAAGTCTCACAGTCAAGTGGCTGAAGTGATTTTAAGCTTGCATCCCAGGAGAACGCCTGACCTGTAACTCAATGTCTTACCCACCAGACATCATCTCATTGCAAGAGCTGCAAATAATATTTACCTAGAGCAATTAGAATGTATCTGGGGACTTTAACTCTGCTCTCTGCATTGAACAGCAGGAAGAGCTCTTCCAGTTTCATTCTCATATGTTCTCAGCCATGTTCTTAAAATGTCCCTTTTTCTTAGCAAATATATTCTGGAATAAGTTTTAAAAAGGACATTTTCATAATTTGTTTTTCTCATTTAATTCATGAGGAAGGCAATTTTCAGAAGTCCAGGCAATTTACTTGGGCACTTTGTCTGAAAATGGCCAAGTCCTTACCTAGCTAAAACGAGGGCCAGAAATTAGCAACACATGTGCGTTTAGCCTAGTTTGAAGTAGGTGGTCCTGGAGGCACTACCCTACGTTTTTATTTTCCTTGATAACAAGAATGACTTGTAGTAAAACAGATGGTTAGACTGCTCTTTTAAAAGATGACGGCACTTAGTCATCTTTTTATTGGAGTTTGGTAGAACTAAAAAAGTGACCCTTAAACTGTAGCAATCAGTCTTACAGCATGTTATTTTCTCAGAATTGGTAAGCAGAGGAGGAGCCCCTTGCCCCATTATCATGATACCAATGGAGGAACACCTATTCGAATGGCTGGAACCGGATGTCTTTGAGAGGATGAATGAGCTGCTGACAAAACACAAGCCGGAGCCAGTAAGTTCTCCTCACCTCTGAATGTCAAGGCTGCAACAGATGTGCACATATTTTGGCATGAGATGCTCACATTGTTTGATGAAAAGTGTGTATCTTATGCCAAACAGTACATATGTATTTCTTAGAATTGGTACTTATGGTTTTATTTGTTGTTGCTCTCGCCTGGGAATCCACCAGTCTCAGCCGTAAAGCCCCAGGGACCAGCAGTGCTGTCCCAGGGACCAGCAGCACCACCCCACTTTTACATGCAGCAACACAGGTCAGCAAAGAGGAGCAGCAGCAGCTGCCTGAAGAAAAAAAGCTGCAGATGCTGGCACCTCTGGGCTCAGCAAGCCCTCTGAATGTAAACCTCAACATATCAGGCTTTGTGGAAGACTCCAACCTGCAGTGGGAGGCAGTCAAGCCATCACAACCTACCTCCAGCATGCCACGTCACAAGCATGAGGCAGCAGACACTGAGCAGGAGCAGCCTACCAGCCTCATCATGCCACATTTAGAGGCCCAAACTGCAGCTCCTAGCATGCCCAGCACAGCACCAGCACCAACAGAGCCCTCTATACATGGGTAGCTTTACCACCTGAAAATCAGGCATGGTGTACACCTCCACCACATATGGGCAGAGCTAGTGCACATAGGGGTAGATTTAAAAAAATAGCGCAATTGCGTACTTTTGTTCGCGCACCAGGTGCAAACAAAAGTACGCTGGATTTTATAAGATACGCGCGTAGCCGCGCAGATCTTATAAAATCAGGGATCGGCGCGCACAAGGCTGCCGATTTTGGGCAGCCTGCGCGCGCCGAGCCGCACAGCCTGCCTCCGTTCCCTCCCCTCATCTTCCCCTCCCTTCCCCTAGCTAACCCACCCCCCCGGCCCTATCTAAACCTTCCCCCTACCTTTATCCATGGATTTACGCCTACTGGAGGCAGACGTAAATCTGCGCGCGCCAGCAGGCTGCTGACGCGCCAAGACCCGACCCGGGGGCTGTTCCGGAGGGCGCGGCCACGCCCCCGGAATGCCCCCGGGCCGGCGCCACGCCCCCGGGCCCACCCCCCAAACGCCGCATCACGCCCCCAAAACGCCGCATCATTTGGCGACGCCCCCGACACGTCCCTTTTTAAAAGCCCCAGGACTTACGCGCGTCCCGGGGCTCTGTGCACGCCGGCGGCCTATGCAAAATAGGCGCGCCGGTGCGCGAGGGACCTGCTCGCGTAAATCCGGCTGGATTTACGCGGGCAGGGCATTTAAAATCCGCCCGTTAAGGAATGCTCTCAACACTCAGACCCAGGCCCTGCATGATCAGATGGCAGCCCACATGTAAGCTCTAAGCACTGTATCAACATCCATTAATAACATGACCAGTGTGTTAACACAAATTATACAGTGAATGCCCGAGCCTCCACCTGTGCCTTCCCCATCATCCCAGAACTCCATACCATGTAGCAGTGAATGACCAGAGAGGACAAAAGGGTAGCCCCCCCAAAGATATGCCACCCCCAACTGAAAAGCCACTACATGGAAAAGGGCCAGGAGGCTGCAGTAGTGGTGCCATATATACCCAGCTTACAAGACTTGTGGAAACAAGCATGGCTGGGCATCTGTACAGAATTCCTGTGCTGGCTAGATGAAAGAAGCCTGCTGGACCTGTCCTAACTACAGAGTTCCTGTGCTGTCTTGCTTATGGGGATGGTCTACTGTCTGTCTGAGTTGGCCTGCCCCCTACTTAAAATGCCTTCCTCTATGGTCTGCCCATACTCCAGACTCCTTGATGCAGTCTCCAGTCATTGTCCTTCTGCTCTCTCTTCTCATCATGTCATCTCCTGCTCCTGCTGCTGGTGTCTCATGTGTTCTCATTTCATTTCATCTCATAGTGCTGCTTCATTTATGCTGGTGTCTCAACTCATCTCATCATGCTGATGCCTTCATGCTGGTGTCTCATCTCATCTCATCTCATGGTGATGCTGCTTCCATGCTAGTTTCTCATCTCAGCTCATTTTATCTTATCTCATCTCATCTCATTGTACTGCTGCCTCCATGCTAGTGTCTCATATTAGCTCATTGTGCTGCTAATTCCATGCTGATGTCTCATCTCATCTCATTGTGCTGCTGCCTTCATGCTGGTGTCTCATCTCCTGGGCTCTTGCCTCCATGCTGCTATGTCTTCTCTGGATCCTTGGTCCCCAAGCTGTGCTCTTTGGTCCTGGTCCTGCTGTCTTCTTCTTGAACTCTACTGCCTTGGCTCTTAGGCTGTCCCTCCTGAGTGCACTTTTTCAACATTGACTGTGTGGGCCTTCTTCTTGCCATCACATACTTGTGCTGCTATCAGCTCTAACATTAGAGCTGTACTGTAGCTATTGGTTTGCCACTTCCGCTTTCTATTTTCTTTGCTGCAATCATGATTGTTCAAAAGGATAAGATGCTAATACTGTATATGTTATGTTGCCATTTGTAACAATGTATGTACATGTCTACACTCAATGTGCTAGTAATTTCAGTTACAATGTCATGTGCTATTTGATATCTAGGTATAAACTAGAGGCAGATATCTACTGATCCAGAAAAGTGGCACAGCATAGCTGAGCTCTGACACAGGCAATTTTCAAAAACCCCCTCTCAACAGAAGTAATAACAGTGTCAGGCCAAGGTAGAATTGTTTACTATGCATGAGGCCATTTTCTCCCCATCCTATATAATAACATCTCTGAGGCACCCATTGTAAAGAGTGGAAGCACAGGAGCAATTGTGTGCAAGGCCAGTGTGTGCTAACTGGGTGCACACACACTGCATGTTCTAGGGTATGCAGAGGTATGATAAGGGAGGGAACAACGAGGCCGATATCACCCCCATAAACAGATATAGACAGAGGCTAACACAGCATGTCACTCATCCAGATGCACATAGACACACATATGTCTGTCCATAGTTTGGTACAGACTACCTCCAACACTTTCTTCACCTACTCATGCCCAATGTAGATGCTTCTAGTCTGTTCATCATCAACCATTATTGATGACTCTGCCATGCTTGTCCCTACCTGCTAATGAGGGAATCAGAATCATGACTCTTCACAGAAGAAGGGGCCCCTCCAGCCCTCATGTGACCCTAAATACTTGTCTTTCTACATAACCACACTGAAAGTAAAGAACGCATCATGACAAACACCTGATACCTCTGAGAGCAGTTGGTATATACATTTTGCACAGCAGCAGGCTTTAGATAGAAGCTGATGGTTGGCTCCTGAGGTCATCAGCTGATGACAATTTCTCTAACTTTAATGTTATACACAGAACCGATTATTCGGAATTTATGAGCATACATTTCTTGGTCACAGTATCCAAAACTCCTAAAAGTCACAAATACCATATGAGACACATCTTTATTGGACAGCAACTCTTCAATGTTGGCCACAATTCACGGCGCGCCAATTGGATAAGCAAGGGTCTCATACCAGAAAATAACTGAAGGGTGGTGACTCACCTTGGAAAATGACCATTCTGCAAACTGATCTCCCCTGTAGTCCTCAGCCTATGTACTTTAAGGATGGTCACAGAAAGGATAAGGAGTGTATCTGATACTAGCAATCAGAACAAACTATTCTGCATATTTTCTATGGCAGGACAACATGAATAGCCCTGAACTGGACAGGCCAAGGGCCATGAAGCACCATGACATTTCCATATTTGACAAAGGCTACCTGTGAATTGTCAGTCTAGGCAAATAGCTTCTTACCTTAGGTTCAATGAGCTGAACTTTTTCTTAGAGACATAGGGTGCTATTAGAGTCATTACAAAATATACTCTGACCTACACAGTTCAGAGGTGACTTTCAACTACAAGTGAAGGCTTGACACCATCCTATTCCCAATCCAGCCTTCACACAGTCTGACCAGCATCGTTGTCTAGGCTCCCCAACCATCTCACATAACCAATATGACATCCCAATAGCCAAGGCCCTCCCTCACCATCTGTACATGAGAGCTGACAGTTTGCCTAGGTAGGTGTAGCAGGGTCCAGCAGTGTATGGGTGCATGCAACCACAATGAGATATGCTAGCTTCCAATGACCTGTGAGCATTTTGGGAATGCCACAATCTTTGACATGTGCTTTCCTAAAGGCTGTAAGTGAAGGCATGCTAGATGAACACTGATATCAGCAGTGCTTCTGAAACAGCTGAGACAGTGATGTCATCTTTATCTTTGCAGGCCCATGTGACACAAATCATTTGATGTACAGGTGCATATCTTCAGATGAACATGTATGTCAGCTAGGGAATTTGGCTGTAAAATGTATCAATCATAGAGATCACATTTAACTATCAACTTGAAGCTTTAGGCTGTGTCTTTAAGCAGCTGAGTTAATTGTGATTTATATGATTTATTGAGCAGTTGGGCTCCATATTCAAGGCCCTGCTGGATTTCCATCATACCTATGCCACTATCTTGCCCACACATGAGGGCTAGTAAAGGGTCCAAAGTGTAGGGCAATCAAGCAAGAAGGTGCAAGCTAAGGCAAACTATGTACTCTGTTTTGGCAATCCTACATGAACACTATTGCAAGATGTGGCTCTTTTAGACTCAGTATCAATCAGAATACAGGCCAGCCACATATCTTTTGTGTAATCTTTTTATACCTTACTCTATTGCTCCATTGTCAAGATGTAGCCTAACTAAGCTTAAGTGGTTTCTGTTACACACTGACCCAGACAGTGAACCAGTGAGTAAAAGAATGCTAGAGTGGAGAGCAGCTAGAAACACTCTGCTGGGCTTTCTTTAATGAAAGGGGACAGGGTAGTTGAGGCCTAACAGACAAAGTATGTTGTATGACGCTTTGCTGAAGCTGGCTGCCAGTCAGTGCAGCTTCTGCGAGTGGACATGGGAGATCCTTGGGTAGATCTGGACATATGTCTTTTGTGATATCATGGAGAAGAGCAATATTTTGGAATACATAGGAAAGTAGCACTATCTCCACAACTCTGGGAGGGACATACATTAAAGCTCCCCATGTTTTGTCCAAGCAGTGAAATCTACAGTTAAGAACTCTGAAGGTGTGTTCTATGACACAGTGAGTAGAACATAAAACCTCATTGTCTCTGCCATTATGTTTGGAATAGCAACAGGGGTGAGAAGCCATATCCTGCAATCATATCTCAAATCTCCTATGGCAAAAAGAAAATGGCTGCATCACTTACACCACCGTGACTTTTGTGATATCACTGCCAACCCACAGCATGCTACAAGACAGTAGAAGCTTAGTTCTAGTTTAGCATAAGGCTCTTTCATAACCCAAAGTCCATTTCACCTTTTTCTGTGACACTATATGAACACTATTAGTGTAGCTGGGTTCAAAAAAGGTTTGGATAAGTTCTTGGAGGAGAAGTCCATTAATGGCTATTAATCAATTTTACTTAGGGGCGGATTTTCAGAGCCCTGCTCGCGTAAATCCGCCCAAAACCGGGCGGATTTACGCGAGCAGGGCCCTGCGCGCCGGGAAGCCTATTTTACATAGGCCTCCCGGCGCGCGCAGAGCCCCGGGACTCGCGTAAGTCCCGGGGTTCTCCGAGGGGGGCGTGTCGGGGGCGGGCCCGGTCATCGCGGCGTTTCGGGGGGGTGTCGGCAGCGTTTTGGGGGCGGGTACGGGGGCGTGGCTACGGCCCAGGGCAGTCCGGGGGCGTGGCCACGCCCTCCGTACCCGCCCCCAGGTCGCGGCCCGGCGCGCAGGAGGCCCGCTCGCGCGCGGGGATTTACTCCTCCCTCCGGGAGGCGTAAATCCCCGGAGAAAGGTAAGGGGGGGTTTTAGACAGGGCTGGGTGGGTGGGTTATGTAGGGGAAGGGAGGGGAAGGGAGGGGAAGGTGAGGGGAGGGGAGGGCAAAGGAAAGTTCCCTCCGAGGCCGCTCCGATTTCGGAGTGGCCTTGGAGGGAACGGGGGTAGGCTGCGCGGCTCGGCGCGCGCCGGCTATACAAAATCCATAGCCTTGCGCGCGCCGATCCAGGTTTTTAGCAGATACGCGCGGCTCCGCGCGTATCTACTAAAATCCAGCGTACTTTTGTTTGCGCCTGGAGCGCAAACAAAAGTAGGCTATTCGCGCGCCTTTTAAAATCCGCCCCTTAGGGAATAACCACTGCTATTATTTGCATCAGTAGCATGGGATCTTCTTAGTGTTTGGGTAATTGCCAGGTTCTTGTGGCCTGGTTTTGGCCTCTGTTG
This sequence comes from Rhinatrema bivittatum, assembly GCF_901001135.1. Lineage (NCBI taxonomy): Eukaryota > Metazoa > Chordata > Amphibia > Gymnophiona > Rhinatrematidae > Rhinatrema > Rhinatrema bivittatum. The sequence goes on along the minus strand of NC_042615.1, from coordinate 131,786,174 downwards.
GAAACAGGATGCTGGGCTTGATGGACCCTTGGTCTGACCCAGCATGGCAATTTCTTATGGTCTTATGTTCTTACTATAGTGTGCTTATACTGTGTCAGATCTTCCAGAATGGGAAACTACATCTGGGGTTCCTACCAAATGGGTGCATGTTACTTACAACCAAGCTATCACTACCCATTTCTAGCACTCCTCTAACACTGAATCAAATCAACTCAGCTGTCACACATGTCATAGCAGAAAAACATACACCTCATGGTATGATTGTGCATGTCCCTGGCTTTCTGCAATATGTCCTCCAGAGATGCACATTTGTCTGCCCTAACACAATGAATATGCTGTTTTACCTGTGTCATGGTCAAGACAAATTGTGGCTGACATCCTGACTGACCAATCACTAACAGGGCACACCTGTGATCTGGGAGTCCCTGCAGTGTGGACATTAAAAGGTTGTGAGTAACAAGTGAGATTTCAACTGTTCTAAATGGGAGGATTTGTAAAGTCAGTTTTTTAAAGTGAGCCCATAGAAAGTGTGTCATGGCTAGTCATACACAAAGCTTTGAAGCAAATGCATTGTTTGGGCATGCAACATTAGCAGGCCTGTCCAGCAAGGAAAGAGAAAGCCAGGCCCTTGCTCAATATCTTGTAGCCCTAACTGTATAAGCCACTTGTCATGTAACCAATGCTTTCAGATCTGCAATAGCCCCTGTGTCAGTGCCATTGGCTGGAAATACATAACTGGAGAGGGAATTTAGAAAGAATCCTCACTTTTACCTACAAGCCAACCATCACCCTAGAGTCCATCTTCAAAATTGTAAAACAAGGTTGATTGCCTAAATATAAAGGAATTGTGTGCAGCTCCCAAGTACCTGGCCACCATGTCAAGGATGCACATTTGAGAGTCACAGACCACTTGCATGTTGATAGAGTGGAAGAGCTTTCTGAAGTGGTAGATCTCCTCCCTGTCACAAGATGGGATGATGGCTATGTGAGTACAATTGATTCCTGTCACCTAATGATTTCAGAACAGTACTCTAACTTCTCATCTTCTCCAACCTGGATTACTGCAATTCTCTGCTGTTTAGCTTACCTCTCACCACCATCCGACCTCTTCAAAGCCTACAAAATACAGCCACCAGAATACTCACAGGAACAAGAAAATTTGATCATATTACTCCAATCCTCTACACTGGCTTCAAATAATATACAGGATTGACTACAAAATACTATCCATAATTCACAAAACAATGTATGAAAAACTAACAAATTGGCTCAGCGCATCCATAAAACTCTACTCATCAAATAGAAATCTCTGATCAGCAAACAAAGGCCTACTAAAAAATCCCACCAACCCATCACAAACTCATCTCAACTTGGAAGAGAGCCATATCCCTAGGAAGCCCTGAACTTTGGAACTCACTCCCAACGGTCCTGAGAAAACAACAAAATCTAAAAACCTTCAAAAAAGAGCTAAAAACCTGGATGTTCACAAAAGCCTACCAAAACCCCCAATGACACGATACTTATATGACTTTACCAGATTATACCAGCCAACACCAGAATGACTCTATAAAATAATATATATACTAGAATGACTAAAAGCCATGTTAAATGTTTGAGTGTATAATTGCAGAAATCAATCCTTTGTAAACCTTTGTGATGGCGAAAACGAACAATGGTATATAAAACTCAATAAATAAATAAATAAATAAATAGATAAATAAATAAATAAATAGATAATGATAGCACCTAGAACATAAGGAAAGTTGGTAATGGCATAAAACCCTCACTTCAATTCCATCAAGTCTTGCCTATCAGGATGGAATGCTATGTAGCAATTAATGCAGTCATGTACAGCGGGAACAAGAAGTTTGGGACATTCCTCCAATGACCCCAACTGTTGTTTGAAAGGAGCCAGATGTCATGAAATGCAGGTGGACAATAGTTTAGTAAGGCCCGGTATAGCATGGGACCTTTCTGTTACGTAGGCATCTTGTTTCAAAATTATTTTATTATTACTTTTGCCTCTATCCCAAGCTTTTTTTTTTTTTTTAATTCTCTCTGGATTTTCTTAATTCATGTTTTACATTGAATTTTTGAGTGCTTGGATTCTTTCCAATTTTCCTCATTTGAAACTATTCTCTATTTTCTGAAAAACATTCTTTAGATTTAATGGCCTCTTTCACCTCACTATTTAATCTTCATTTCATCTTTTTAATGTTTGGAATACATTTTACCTGGACTTCCAATATGATATTTTTAAAGAAGGTCCACATCTCTTGCAAGACTTTTATCCTGCTTGGTTCTGTGCCATCCTTAACATATAGTGCCACCTCTGCACCAGTTTGGGAAAGAGTGACTTATAAATTAGATTTCAAATTTAGTCCAAGAAAAAGAGCACTTCTTACATAGAAACATAGAAATGACGGCAGAAGAAGACCAAATGGCCCATCCAGTCTGCCCAGCAAGCTTCACACATTTTTCTCTTATACTTATCTGTTTCTCTTAGCTCTTTGGTTCTATTTCCCTTCCACCCCCACCATTAATGTAGAGAGTAGTGATGGAGCTGCATCCAAGTGAAATATCAAGCTTGATTAGTTAGGGGTAGTAGGGGAAGTAACCGCCGCAATAAGCAAGCTACACCCATGCTTATTTGTTTTACCCAGACTATGTTATTCAGCCCTTATTGGTTGTTTTTCTTCTCCCCTGCCGTTGAAGCAGAGAGCTATGCTGGATATGCATTGAAAGTGAAGTATCAGGCTTATTTGGTTTGGGGTAGTAACCGCCGTAACAAGCCAGCTACCCCCCGCTTTGTGAGTGCGAATCATTTTTTCTTCTCCCCTGCCGTTGAAGCAGAGAGCTATGCTGGATATGCGTGAAGTATCAGTTTTTCTTCTCCCCTGCCATTGAAGCAGGGAGCTATACTGGATATGCGTGAAGTATCAGTTTTTCTTCTCCCCTGCCGTTGAAGCAGGGAGCTATGCTGGATATGCGTGAAGTATCAGTTTTTCTTCTCCCCTGCCATTGAAGCAGGGAGCTATGCTGGATATGCGTGAAGTATCAGTTTTTCTTCTCCCCTGCCGTTGAAGCAGAGAGCTATGCTGGATATGCGTGAAGTATCAGTTTTTCTTCTCCCCTGCCGTTGAAGCAGAGAGCTATGCTGGATATGCATTGAAAGTGAAGTATCAGGCTTATTTGGTTTGGGGAAGTAACCGCCGTAACAAGCCAGCTACTCCCCGCTTTGTGAGTGTGAATCCTTTTTTCCACATTTCCTCTTGCTGTTGTAGCTTAGAGCGATGTTGGAGTCGCAGTAACCATGTGTATGTTTATTGAATAAGGGTATTATCTCCAGGCAGTATCCGTCATTCTGGCGAGCCACCCACTCTTTATTGACGGCCTCTTGATTTTATGGATCCACAGTGTTTATCCCACGCCCCTTTGAAGTCTTTCACAGTTCTGGTCTTCACCACTTCCTTCGGAAGGGCATTCCAGGCATCCACCACCCTCTCCGTGAAGAAATACTTCCTGACATTGGTTCTGAATCTTCCTCCCTGGAGCTTCAAATCGTGACCCCTGGTTCTGCTGATTTTTTTCCTACGGAAAAGGTTTGTCGTTGTCTTTGGATCATTAAAACCTTTCAAGTATCTGAAAGTCTGTATCATATCACCTCTGCTCCTCCTTTCCTCCAGGGTGTACATATTTATTCTTCCATCTCTCCTCATAAGTCATTTAATGAAGACCTTCCACCTTTTTGGTCTCCCTTCTCTGGACCGCCTCCATCTTGTCTCTGTCTCTTCGGAGATACGGTCTCCAGAACTGAACACAATACTCCAGGTGAGGTCTCACCAAGGACCTGTACAAGGGGATAATCACTTCCCTTTTCTTACTCAATATTCCTCTCTCTATGCAGCCCAGCATGCTTCTGGCTTTAGCTATCGCCTTGTCACATTGTTTCGCCGACTTCAGATCATTAGACACCATCACCCCAAGGTCTCTCTCCTGCTCCGTGCACATCAGCCTTTCTCCCCCCATCAAATACAGTTCATTCAGATTTTCACTCCCCATATGCATGACTCTGCACTTCTTGGCATTGAATATCAGCTGCCATATCTTCGACCACTCTTCCATCTTACTTAAATCCTGTCTCATTCTCTCCACTCCTTCCGGCCGAGGAGTGGAGAGAATGAGACGGGATTTAAGTAAGATGGAGATTTAAGTAAGGAGTGGAGAGAATGAAAGCTACCTTTCAAGAATACTTCTTGAAAGGTAGCTTAGTATAACACACAGTGCAAGACTGGCCAAAGTGCTAGAAAGTGGGCATAAAAAGCTGAGCAGAGGTGGATAATTTTGTGCAGCAGCCTAATGACGTAGTGATAAAATAGCACAGATTATTAACATGTAACTGCCTTGGGCTTTAAAGACCAAATAGCATGCATCTTGTAGACATAGCACTAGACATACTTAACTTGAGGCTGTTGTTTTACATATTTTCCTTGATGGTCCTCAAAAAGGAATCAGGCAGAATAGCACAATTTACTGTATCCATAGCTGTCTTAAAATGCTAGTTTACATCCTATACTTTCTAGAGAAACTGTTATTTAGGGTACTAATTAGTCCAAATTCTAATGATACATCTTAGAGGTGTGGAAAATATTTTTTTTAAATTTAATTGATATCCCTTCTCTTTTGTGTATGACTTACAGTGACTAATAGAAATGACATTCAGGGATGAATTCATTCAAAGCCTTATGATTTTTAGGGGTTTCAAAACAATGCTGTATAATAATCACATGGAGCAAGGGGAGGAAAACATGCCCAAGTATTTTTAGCGATCAACCATGAAATCTACAAGCAAATGGGAGGATTTACTAGTAAATGCTTTGGCACAGGCAAAGAATTAGTGGAATTATTTTGGAACTAGGTCTATTAGTTTGATATAGATAAGATTAAATATATTTGGAAGGACAGAAAACAAAATATATTTCCTGTTAGTAGATAGGTAAGATGCAAAGATTTTTTTTTTCTTTGTTTTTTTTTTTTCTTTCTTCAATTCTTTATTTATATATTTTATAATAATACATACAGAAAAACATTCTCTTTCCTGATTGTAATACATAAAGAAACCAAAGGATCAAAGAATTAATTGGAACATCATCAAAAAGAAACTTTTCAATATTTAAATTATGGAGAATTCACACAGCCTATTTTAACCTAATGCACCTGAACCGATTATGTGGTGGGAGTCTCATCTTTGCAATTATCCAAAAAAACCCTAAGTTTTATTGGTTCGTAAAAAATATAACTTTTCCCTTTATATTGCAACAAACATTTACATGGGTATCTCACATTTATCTGTATACCTAATGCTCTTGCTTCCTGACACATTCCAACAAATAATTTTCTGCAAATTTGCGTGTCTCTCATGATGTCTGGGTATATCCATACCTTTTTCCCATAAAATAGCTTATTACGGTTTTTAAGAAACAACCTTAATAATAAGTCCCTATCAGAGGGATGTATGAAGGACACCAATAAGGTTCCCCAATATTCTATTTGATCAATGGATGGAGCTTCCAAAAAAGCTGTCAAATCTGTTTCAAGATTTATATTAGGGAATTGTAATCCAGTATTCTCAGTTGTTTTTGGTACTGGTGCATAATATATCTTAGATAACAAAGGTAGCGACTCAGAAGGCATTAGGAGAATCTCCGTTAAATATTTTTTAAAATGTTCTCTAGGGGAGATTAATTTAATATACGGGAAATTTAATATCCTTAGGTTTAAGTATCTTAGTTTGTTCTCAATGTTTTCTATTCTACTTCTCATCATATTATCCGATTGAATCAGATTAGTTTGCACTTCTTGTACTCCCTTTATTTTCCCAGACATATCCTCAATAATGCCTTCATGATTATTGACTTTAACTTCCATCTGCTGGATAGTGTTTTGAGATACATTAATTGAACTAGCAAGTGATGATATAGAATTTTCTAACTTTGTTATAGCGTTCCAGATAGCATCCAATGTGACTTCTTTCGGTTTTTGTAATTTTTGCAAAGTAAAGCTGGCACTCTTCCCACCTTCGCGGGAGATCTCAAAGATCTTATGGATCTCTCCTTTCGGGTCCCCTCCCTCACCTATATATTTCTTAACAGATACTCCTTCTATCACTTTTCTGTTAAAATCACATTCTCTTTCACATTTTTATCAATTGGAGCTCCACTAATCAGATGTAATTTATCCAAGGCATTCCCCTCAGGTGCCCCCTCTGCAACAGAGTTTCCTACGGCTAAGCCAAATCTCTCGGTCGGGTTCCTGAAGGTTACCATGGCAAGGAGGGGAGGGCGTTACAGGGGCTCCTGGGCTTAATGAGATGTTAGTGTCTAAGAGGGATAGGTTATGTTCCCCCCCTAATCCCTCAGCAGACTTTGCTCCAGGACGAGGCTGCTGCCGGGGCAAAAAAACCTTCAATACATGGCTGTGAGAGAGCGTTTGGAGTTGGGACAGAGGTCTCAGTTCGCAGACGCCCCTTTCACTTTGTATGAGGCATGTCTCTGAGTGATAATCAAGTTTTATAGAAGGCTTACCCTCACGGCTTTCTCTTCGTTTTCTTGATCCTTTTGCGGAGGTTGAGGTGGAGTCCACAACTTGATAGTCCCACGTTCACCTTAGAATAGTTTCAAAGTCCATACCAAAGTCAAGAGCAAAGTCGGAGCTAAGTCACGCGCGCCCCTTGGGCGCGCGCGGCTTAGGCGACGCGCCGGCGGTTGCGACGCAGCGTAAAGGGGCTGGCTTTAAGGACCCCGCTGGTCCCGAATGGATGACGTCACACGGGAGGGCAGGAGCTACCCCGTAGGGGCCGGAAACAGCTGGGCTCTCACCCCCGGTAAGCTCTGCAGATGAAATTCACTCCTTCTCCTCCTCTCCTCGAATTCAATTAGAAATGTGGGCTGGCTTTAAGGACCCCGCCGGTCCCGAACGGATGACGTCACACGGGAGGGCAGGAGCTACCCCGTAGGGGCCGGAAACAGCTGGGCTCTCACCCCCGGTAAGCTCTGCAGATGAAATTCACTCCTTCTCCTCCTCTCCTCAAGATGCAAAGATTTAAACTGCATTAAAATGGCAAGATCTTCTGGAAAGATTGAAACGCTTCCAATTACTAATGCTGCTGAATTATCATTATGGATAAGTACAAAATGACAAGGATTCAGTAATACTTCTAGAATATAAGACACTGAAATATACCCAAACTCATATTTCATACAGTTTTTAATGCAGTTTTTTAATTCTTTAAACCAGAACAAAAGATGATACTATGGTAGAGTCATTACGTTGCCCAGGCAAACCATGTTAACTTTCTTAATTGCTGTCTCTTTTCTCCTCTTCCTAAATGATGTAGTAAAATTGGTGCAAAAGTAATAATTTTAAAACTATGAAGTCCATGTACTAATGGCTTTGATTGTTCATGACCTTGAATGTGGATAAGAAAAACTGAGTTTGCTATTATCATAGAACATTGTCACCAGTTGAGGGAGGGGTTAGCTCTTAAATGTGTCCTCCAGGCACCTGAGATTTATTTCATTCTTGCAGCAGGAAGAAAGATGAAAGGGTTTGCAGTGATTGTTCAGTTACGTGGATGGCATCTCAGATGGCCTTAGACTATCCATATGATTATGATTATTACTTCTACAATTTAATTTGGAACATGTTATTGCCCTTTTGGTGATTTATCATCTTCCTGGTGTTAATTAAAGTAAATTGGATTCATTTTATAAATAATGAAGGCAATTTTCAAAAGAAATTACATGCATAAAAGTAGCATATATCATGTATAAAAGTAGCATATATCATAGCAGTTTTCAAAAGCCTATTTACATGCAATGAGGAAAGCTTTGATACCGGTGTGCGAGTGCACATGTATGTGCTTATGCCAGCTTGTGCCAAAGGACACAGCCACTTTATAACATATGCGTGTTAATGCTCACATACAATTCATTTTAAAAGCCCTGCATGCAAGAATTATGGCGGTTATGTGCATGGCTTGGCCCTGCATGTGCTGCATGCATTTTCAGAAGGGCCTGGCCTCATGCATAACCCTCAATAGTGCTAAAGTGCTGGATCTTTGAAAGGGGCCAGCCAGGGGACATGGTCTGGGAGGGGAGGGGCAGGGCAGAGCCTGGGGTGAGCCGGGACAGCACCATTCAACGCTATCCCGGTAAAGCATGCGCAGTCAGCTGGACAGTGCGTGGAGATTACTATTGCTCCCAAGGAGAAGTAAGTAATCAAACAAAAAAACCCATAAGTAAATAGGAAGGGGATAGGGGTTGGGGAGAAGCGGAGAAAGGGTAGGAAGGTTAGGTAGAGGTATAGGGAAGTTCCCTCTCGGTCTGCTCCTTAATTGGAATGGGCTGGGAGAGAACTGGGGAAGCCCTACACCGGTCGCCACACATGGCCTTTTAAAATTTCTCCCTCCTTTTCGGAAACCACCCATCCGCACATGCATGCTTGGATGTTAAAATCTGCCACGCATTTGCGTGCAGATATCGTATTGTATAACACATGCACGCTAACGCATGTGTGTTATAAAATATCCTTGTCTATGTGCATGCGCCAGAAACCGCATGCACATGGACGCATGTGTGTGGGTCTTAAAATTGACCCCGTAGTATAAAATAGGCTGTCCATATGCCCATGTGCGCACAATTTTATATGGACACATGCATGTGCACGCAAATGCCACCTCTACCACATAAATGAGGTGGATTTAGTAGACATGCCTTGATGCAATTACCAGTTTACCCAGTTTGTTCCCAGTTTGCCCAGGTAAAAGATGGGACTTACTAACTCACCCTAGTTCATTAGCCTCACTTTTACCCTGTTATCCCCAACCTTTAAAACCCCGCTGACTAGCCTAGTTTTTTTTGTTATATGATTTACACGCCATCCGTATCAGAAATAAAGTTACGTGGTAGGGAACCATAGTACACGCTTGTTATAAGCAAGTTTCATTCAGAAATCCTGGAATGCCCATGCCCCACCTAGACCACCCCTTTTATAGGAAAAAACATTGTGATGTACCGTAAGATATGCGTGTACATGGATGCTTTTTAAAATCCATGCCAGCCTGACTTCTGTGCATATATCCAGGCTGTAGCCCACAAAGGGCTTTTAAAATTCGCCTTTTAAGGCATCATTTTCAAAAGCATTTATACGTGTAATGTAAGTACTATTGTAGCTGTTTTCAAAAGTCATTTACCTGCAGAAAGTGCATATATGTGGGTAAATCTTATGGACTATTCATATATTGTAGCAATTTTGAAAACCCCATTTACATGGGTAAAGTGCATTTATACATATAAAACCAATTCTAAGTGTGTAAATGCTTTTTATATATTTATTTATTTATTTATTAGCTTTTATATATCGACATTCATGGGTACATCATGCCAGTTTACAATATTTATTTATTTATTTATTTTTGGTTTTTATATACCGATGTTCCTGTATAATATACATATCACACTGGTTTACAAGGAAATAAAACTGACGCCTCGGTGGGCAGTTTACATCGAAACATGATAACAGATAACATAAAGGGGCAGGGGAACTTGGAGGAGGTTACAGTGATTAAAACATATCTAATTACATAGCGATAGTGAAATGAACAGTAACTATTTACAGGAGGTAATGGTCGGTCTGAGTCTACGCAGATATTGTGTTATTCTGGTTCTTAGCTCTCCGGGAAAGCTTGTGCGAAAAAAAAATAAAAAAATAAAATATATATATATATAAATATATATATATAAAACTGAAGGAGGAAAATACAAAAAACCAGGGTGGGGGGAGAGGGAGCAGATAGGAAGAGAGAAGAGGTGAGAGAATAGAGGGAAAAACAGGAAGAGGAGAAAATTACCTGATGGAAAACAACAGAAGAACATAATAAGTAACATTGCAAAAACATTGCAAAAACATTGTTTTAGAGTGCACTTATGTGCTTAAAACCTATTGACAATTCAATAGCATATATTGTAATAATTTTCCAAAGTCCATTTATATGCATTTATGCATATAAAATTCAATTTTAAGCATGCAAATCCTTTTGAAAATTACCCCCTTATTGTTAATGTGTAATTAAGGTTTTCATACTTGATTATAATAGAGGACTTCAATTTACATGTTCATAATCAGGAGTGCCTAGTAGCTCAACATTTTATAACATCATTCAGTATTGGATATTGAGTTAACCAAATTGGTCCACAAGGGGATATCTTAAGATGAGATCATGTCAAGCAGCATGGTTAAGAACATAAGAACATAAGAAAATGCCATACTGGTCAGACCAAGGGTCCACCAAGCCCAGCATCCTGTTTCCAACAGTGGCCAATCCAGGCCATAAGAACCTGGCAAGTACCCAAAAACTAAGTCTATTCCATGTTACCATTGCTAATGGCAGTGGCTAATGGCAGTGGCTATTCTCTGGTTCACAGAGGAGTTATGAGCTTTAAAGATAGATGGGGAAGGAGGTAGGTGAAGCACTATGATCAGGCCTCCAAGAAGCAGTAGCATATTTTGGCTAATCAATGTAACATTGAATTGATAAAGGCAAAGAAGAACATTTTTATTTAGTCTATTGAAATTACAGTGAATAGCTCCAGAGAGCTGTTTTATATCATGAATAGGTTACTAGGAAAGGATTTCATTAAGGGCAAAATGATCTGATTATACCTAATAGCAATAGCTTGGCATTGTATTTTATGAATAAAGTTGGTATCTTATGCCAGGAAACTGAGTAAGGGTTCAACAAGGTTAGAACACCTTATGGTGAAACCTAAGATTAGTTTTGGTTTCCTACAACTAGAAGTGTATATACCGTTGTCCTTTAAATAGTTTAAAAGGGTACAAAGTTATTGTTCTTGGAGACTTTTTAGATAGCTCCCAGATAGGTTGCTGTGTTTTCTTTAAAAAATATTAAAAACTTTGCTGGAGGAAAGTTTTGTCTTCCTTTGTTTCTAGGCTCCCATTATAACTCTAATTTTCAAAAAAATGTATACTGGATGCTTCTGATTGTGCAAATTATAGACCTATAACTTACATTCCATTTTTCATTAAGTTTACCGAGAGATCAGTGACAGCATAGTTTGAAGACTCAGAGGGCCTCAAACCATGTCCAACAGGCTACTGTATGGGTCATAGTACAGACTCAGTGTTACCTGCAATCAAATATGACAATCTGTGTTGGGTTGATGAAGGAAAGCAGATCCTTTTAATTTGCTGGACCTGTCCTCAGCCTTTGATTTAAGATAGTAACATAGTAAAGACCAGATGGTCCATCTAGTCTTCCCAGAAAGTTTTTTATAGTAGTAACTGCCACTTTGTGCAGATTACCCCCATGTTTCTGTTGAAGGTAGTAACTGCCATTCCATGCAGGCTATCCCCAAGTTTTTTGTTAAGGATAGCAATATTTACAATTTAAATCAAACTACTGTCAAACCCATTACAAAATTACGAAATTGTTTTCACAGGGTAAGACACCTTCATGATAATTTAGACAATGCTACTTGAATATGCTTGGCTTTTGGATTTGACTGTAGAAGCAGTCCTGTGGTTTATCCCTACTGCCAGCATATCAGTTTCTCGGACCTTAAAAAATGATCATACTATTCTCTTGGAATGATGTAAGTCTCTGGGCATGAATGGAAATGTACTGCATTGGATTTCTTGCTTTTTGTCTGAGAGATTGTCTAGGGTTTGTGTTAAGGGGGTAGTTTATCCTTCCATGTGAACAGCAATGCTGATTTTAACTATACCTTTTTGAATAGGGTTAAGCCATGGGATAGCTTGCAGTAAGATTTTCTCACCTTGTCACCTGAAAGGCCTGTTTGAGTAGATTTAAAGCTGAGAGAGAGAGGGAGAGGGAGAGAGAGAACCTAGCCATAGTGCCTGCTCCCTAGATAGGTATTTGTATTCCTATGGTAGGCCCACCTAGTAACTCGAGGTAGGGTTTAGGTATTAGTGTAGGGGGTTAGGGGCCACTTTGACATTCAATGTTAGATGTACCAACAGAACAGTGGTCTCTCATGAACATTTGATGACCCTCCGTGTGAGGACACTCACCCAAAGATGAGATTTGGGCAATGTTCTCTCCACCTAGCTTGATGTTACCCAGGTAGAGAGTCCATCAAGCTAGGTTGAGAGAACATTGCCCAAATCTCATCTTTGGGTGAGTTTCCTCACTCTGAGGGTCATCAAATGTTCACAAGAGACCACTGTTCTGTTCGTATGTCTAACATTGAAGGTCAAAGTGGCCCCTAACCCCCTACACTATTACCTAAACCTCACCTCGAGTTACTAGGTGGGCCTACCATAGGGATACAAATACCTATCTAGGGAGAGGGCACTATGGCTGGGTGTTCTCTCTCTCTCTCTCTTTCTCTCTTTTAACAATGGCCTCCCAGTGATTAATGCAACAGGTATGGCACTTATCACACAGTCTGAAAATGTTATCACAATTTGTGCTAACTTGGCTCTTTGCATAGGTAATTAGCACAAATTATGATAAACTGTATATTAGCATAAAACATGCCCTTTTTGCTATCACATGCAATACTTATCACATTTTGATAAATCCAGGCCTGAGTTTGATCAGGGAACTTCATCCTTTCCTTTCTTTACATGCATTTCAAACATTTAACAAAAAAAAAGTGACTTGAAAAAGAAACATGAAATATATAAGGAAAAACAGAAAAAATACAATAGATAAGAAATAAATCAATCAACATATTACATGATAAGTCCATATCAAATAGAGAGAGGGAAATAAAGAAAAATAACATCAAAATAGAAATACAATAATAGCCAAATGTCAAAACTTTAATTTCTATATGAGGATCCCATTAGTTCTTATAACTCAATCTTCTCTGAGAGAAGAAACATTTAACCATATTTTTACCAGAAAGAAATCTCTCCAAATTCAAAGTGTCAAAGAAAACAAAATTATTCCCTTGATGGCAGATGATACATTTGCATGGAACTGAAGAAATAAAGATGCCCTCCAAAGCAAAACTTTGTTTCAAAGGGAGGAAGGATTTCCTTCTGAGTTGAGTCACATGAGTGATATCTGGGAATACTTGGATCCTCTGGCCAAAAAAAGGGAATATTTATATCTAAATATCAAATCTTTATCTGATTCTGAGCAGAAGTTACCAGAAGTGTGGCCCTCATAGAAATAAAATCCTGAGCATTCTCTAGAAAAGCCGATAGAGCCAAACTTTCTGTAGTGTTCAGAGTATCCAATGCTACTTCTACATCACTTACCCCTCACTTTATCAAAGGAATATAATAAATTCTTGAAATAGCAATTTATTTATCTTGAGAGATCTTTAATACTTCTCAGTAGTATTTCTTATACTGCTCCTGCAGAGATATTAATCTAGATCTTGGAAAATTTAGCAGCTGCGGGTTTTTAGTTCTATTCACATTCTTCATTAGTTCTAACATATTATGCAAAGTCAAATTATCCTTCATATGGTCAACACTGGAGGCTTGTAATGTAGAAAGTTAAGTTCCTAATAAGGGAACCTGTTTTTCCTCTTCCCTCAGACTTTATCACACTTATCCAGTTTAGATTCAGTCCCCTTGGAAAAAGTATATAATAGGGCAATTGAATCAATCAATATGCTCTCAAGTGACTACTTTCTATATATGTCATTAAAGTAACATCAGAGAAAATAACTGAAAAAAAAATCCCCTCATTACTACTTCTCACACCCAGAGGGTGAGAAACTGTCACTGACACCAGAAAACTCCCACTACTGAAAACTTCCCTGGAGATATCCAATACCTGGTCTTGAGTGCTCCCCTACCAGAATTTCCCAGGCCTTCTTCCTTCTTTTATGGCATATTGCAGCATTCAGCCAAACATTCATCTGGGTCTCTGATCTCCCGTGAATACCACATCAAACTCTCAAGTCCCATCCAATCCACTACCAGTGAAACATCTAAGACTTCTTGAAGTTCTGGATCAGCAGTTGAAGATAGATTTTCCGGGCAGCATCACCTGGAGGTTCTTGAGAGAGGCCAAGATGAATGGCCAGTAACCAATGGTGGTAAAGGAATTCTGACACCTAGATTTAGGGAGGCACTTGCTGGAAAGGAGGCATCCACATCCTGATCTTCCCAGGCTATATCAGTGGGACACTGAACTATCGCATGGCCATCCACCAGTCTTCAAAGTAGGGTAGAAGCCCCATGTACAGCCACAGTTTTCTTTATTTTCTTTCTCTCCATTATAACCAGGTGAGAACTTAGGGGTGGAAAAAGAAAAACTCAGAGGTATTAAGGAGCTTCAAAATCAGTATCCAGCTAGATAGTGATCTTGGATTCCCTCACACACCCTCCATTTCATCCTTTCCCTTATTTGGAAATCCATCAAATTAGTCATCTATGCCTTGCATCACTTCTGGACTTTTGCAATGGTCTAGGCATAGTCCCTGAGTGGCTCATGCATAGACTACAGGTGGTCCAAAATGTGGCAGCCAGTGTGGTATTGAGCTGTGCTAGACTGGATTCTATTATTCCAGTTTTGCATGCTCTCCATTGGCTGCCTATAAGATCTCATTGTCTATTTAAAAACTTGTTCTGAATTTTAAATTCTTAAGATGGAGTGTTCCTGCCTGAGTATCTTAAAAACAAACTAGTATGGAATTAATCAAGGCGCCACTTAAGATCTGGCCAGAGTGCCTTGCTTGCTGTGCCTTCCTTTAAGGAGATAAGATGGGCTCATGTCCAGGCAAGAGATTTTCTCTATTTGCCCCATCCCTTTGGAATTTATTTTAATTTATTTTATGATATTCTTAGTTTGTTTTTCTTATTACACTGCCTTACCTTTAAATTCCAGGGTGGAACTGAATTACTGCACTTATTAAAAAAAGGTAAATATCTAGCTTTATTAGCTTGAGTAGTAGGCCTTCTATTTTTAGATCATGTAGAGATTTGGGTTGATCATGCTTTTTTATTTACCAGGAGGGAGACTAAAGAATAAAAGAATATTATAGCTTAATTTCAGATACGCTCACCCATTAGTAAGGGAAGGGGTCTGGACTATATAAGCTGTGAATGGATGTTCAATGGGCCTAAAAATACTTGTTGGCTTCAGTATGCTGATTAAATGGATATTAAAAAAGAGCAACAGCTGGGGTATGAGTCAGTCAGATCAGTGGTGCTGTGAGTGGATGAAGAAGATTGGGTGGATGAAAATGGGAGGGGATGAATTTCTGAGGGGATGAACGTTGAGTTGGTTGAAGGGGTAATAATGTGAGTGGGTGAAATGGTGGTATGGGTGATAATGTGCGTAGATGACTTCATAATGAAGGCAAAATAAAAAAATAAGCAAATCTGCTTTGTTTTTTTATTTTTTTTAATATGTCATGCATTAAAAGGTCAAACTTATTCAGCTAAGTGGTAGGGATATGCAAAAGATAAAAGTTTGTTCTGTTTTTTCCATTTGTTTTGAGGGGACCTAAATTTGTTTCATTAGTTTCAAAACAAAAAAAAAATAATTTCATTTTTATATTCTATTCAGTTTATCATTTGCCATTAAAATTAATGAGGGAAAGACTACAGCCTATTTTGAGCTCCAGACTTGGTGTTTTCTCATCAATTATCATTAATCTTTTGGGAAGAAATCATCAGAAGTGGGACAGAATTCCAAGGTACATAGGCTGTGGCAAAGTGGCACAAAAAGTGTGGCATGAAAAGCCCAAGTCTCCATAAATGGATAAAGGGGTACCAGCATTGGCAGGAGTTGTCCATGCCATCATCAGAGGAGCAAAGAAAAAAGGTAGTGTAGGAAGAACAACCCAAGGCTCTAAAAGAGGGCACCAACAACCGTGGTATGAACCTTTAAAGGCAACACAAGAGACAAAGTGGCACCAAAAGTGGTGCCACTTTGTCAGCATCCTATGGCACCATGAATGAGAAATGATGCAGAAAAGGTGGCAGGAAAAAAAATTAAGACATGATAAATGGGCCAAGCAGCATAAACTGTTACATCAAGACATCACATGAACATAAGGTGTCTAGCAGCCACACTCCCAGAATAACAGAAACACCTCAAGGTTGTGTAAGATATGACAAAAAGGCACAGTGGCAGAGAAAACTTCAAGGTATAAAGTCTGGGCTTGGCAGCAAGGCTGAGTGATAGAAAGATCCCCAAGGTACCATGAAGAGTATAGCAACATAGAAGAGTAGCATAGGAGATGTGAATCATTCTGTGGAATCACACTGTCCAATTGTCAGATTAAGTAGAAGAAAATGAACTTTGATAAGTATCATTTTCTTGGCATAATTTTTCTTACATTCCCTTCTTATATTTGATCTAGCTGCTGGGTGCAATTTTGATTTTCTTATCAAATGGGCTTTCTGAAGGAAACATTAAATTCAGAATATGCAAATGGTTTCTCTCCTCTATGTTTTATGTTCTGCCTGAATTTCTTCCTTTAGACTGATGAATTTTGTGAGAAATCCAACCCAATATAACCAAAAAACAAACAAGATTGGAGAACCAGGCAGGGGCTGTGGATGCTATAATAGTAATAACCTGAATTTTTTGTCTTTTTTAGAAAATATGTTTCAAAGGACTAAACATTTCAGTTTAAAGCTAGTGTGAGAAGAACACCACAAGGCTCCAAAATAGTGCCTCTAGGTCCAGGCCTGGATCCAGGCTGAGGCCAAGGCATCAGGGCACAGCTTCTGGGCCAGGCTCAGCTTTCAGGCCTAGGTCTGGGCCAAGGCCCCACTGTTGGGACCCAGCCTCCAGACTGGGAGCCATCATTGGGCCTAGGCCAAGGCCCAGGTGTCAGGACCTGGCCTTTGGGCTCAGCCCTAGCATTGGAAATGAGCCCTGGTGTCAGGCCTTGTCCTAGTCTGAGGTCCAGGCATCCAGCCTAAGGCCTTGGCATTAAGCCTAGGCTGATTAGCTGGGACCAGGCTTCAAAGTCTGGGCTTTGTGTAGGTCCTAGGCTGAGGTTGCGGCTTACTACTGTGGCCTAGGTCTCTTTTTAGGACCTCCCCTAGACTGTATAAGTTGAGGTCAGTTAGGATCCTGGCCCCGGCATTTTTCAGGGTGGGAGGGATGGATGGTAGGGAGACCTTGGTAGGCCCCATTTCTTTTTTTTTAAATGTGGTTTAGGGTGTTTTTTAAAAATGTTTATTTCATTCTGTAAAGTAAAGAAAATGAAATAAACATTAGGGGCTGGATTTTAATAGCTACGCGCCAGCTTAGATTTGTGCGCTCACAAATCTACGCCCAATTTTATAACATGTGCGCGCATCCATGCGCATGTTATAAAATCCGGGGTCGGCACACTCAAGGGGGTGCACACTTGTGCACCTTGTGCATGCTGAGCCTTAGGGGAGCCCCGATGGCTTTTACCGTTACCTCCGAGGCTGCTCCGAAATCGGAGAGGCCTCGGAGGGAACTTTCCTTTGGCACCCCCACCGTCCCCCCTTCCCCTGTCTAACCCACCCTCCAGCCCTACCTAAATCCCCCCCACCTTTATTTTATAAGTTGCACCTGCCTCCAGGCAGGGGTAGGTTGCGCTCGCCAGCCGATGGCCGGCCCGCAATCCTGGGCACAGCGGTAAATGGCCGCTGTACCTGGAGGCTCCGGCCACGCCACGCCCCACCCCCGGGCCACCCCACCCCATTTTTCGCACCCCAGGACATACGCGCATCCCGGGGCTTTACACGTGCCACCGAGCCTTTTGAAAATAGGCCTGGGACATGTAACCGCCTGGATTTACGCACATAGGCTTTGAAAATCTGCCCCTATATGAAATAAAAATTCATGGAAAAACACCCAAAATACATTGTGGCATTTTTATGGATTGAAATTTCATGTGTGATAGGTAAGAGTATAGTAGTTGGTGAATACCACCAGTCACCTGACCAAGATAAAGAAACAGATTGTGAAATGTTAGCTGAAATTTTAAAACGCAAATAAACTTTGCAACACAATAATAGTGGGAGATTTCAGTTTCTCCACTATTGATTGGGTCAATATCTTGCCGGTTAATGCTAAAGAGATTAAGTTTCTAGATGCTATAAATGACTGCTTTATGGAGCAGCTTGTCCTAGAACTGATGAAATGGGCATCTACTTTAAATCTAGTTCTCAGTAGAACACATGATGTGGTGTAAGGTGTGCACTGTAGTGGAACTGCTAAGCAATAGTGATCATAATAAAATCAAATTTGATAGAATCACTAAAGGGAGGATATTAAGTAAAATTACTACTGTAGCATGTAACTTTAAAAATGGAAACTATAATAGAATAAGGAAATTATTTAGATAAAAACTAAAAGGAGAAGTTGCAACAGTTAAAAGTTTGCATGAGGCATGCATATTGTTTAAAAAAACAAATTTGGAAGCCCAGATAATATCAAAGGAAGACTAAATGGCTACCATGATGATTTAATGGTGAGATAAAGGAGGTAAGTAAAACTAAAAGGGAATCATTAAAAAATGGAAAGCAGACCTAAATGATGAAAATAGGCAAGTGCATAAGCATTAGGGATGTCAATTGTTTAGGACAAATTCAACGAAATTACCCAATTCATCCTGGTTCGGGGAACCTGAAAACCAAACTAAATTTTCCCAAAATTTCAGGAAAATGTGTTTTTTGGGTTACTACACACTAACCCGAAATTTGGGTCCCCCGAATTTCAAAGGCCCAAACCGTGGGAAATACAAAATTTCCCGAGGCAGGCCGAAAACGAAGCCTGAACCGAAAGCGCTTTGCACGTCTCTAATAAGCATTGGCAAGTTAAATATAAATATAAAATAGTAGTAAGACAGACAAAGAAAGAATTTTAGAAGAAGCTTGCTCGTGAGACAAAACTATTAATGAAATCTTTTTCAAGTACATTTGAAGCAAAATGTTGCACTGGAGGTGGACCCTTGGCCTGGTGCAGGATTGTATGGCCCTCTGATGAAATTTCCACTCGCCCCAGTGTCTATGAGGGCAGTGGTGGCAAAAGAATGGATCTCCCCTAGGAGGGAGATAGGGAGCAATAGTTGAGGGCCGTAAAAAATAGCGCCCAAGCTCGGGACCCCCGCCAGGCTCAGGCTTTGAAGTTTCCCGGCCATACAGGGCAAGTTTGAAGAAGGTGTCCAGAACTGCCATAATATCAGCAGAGGCCTGCTTTCCTGCACCGGAGACGTTCCTCTGGAGTCAAGCGTCCGCGATTGATTTGCATGGGCTCCTCGAGTGGCTGAGGAGCCGGTAATGCCTTCAATGGAGGACTCGTCACACATGGTGGTTGTAAAGCAGGAGCTCGGAGTGCTCTCTCCATCTGATGACGTTGTCGGAGACGATAATCAATTCTGCCAACCAGAGCGATCAACTCTTCCAGAGATACAGGGATCTCGCGAGCGGCCAGTTCATCCTTAAGACCTGGAGACAGGCCCTCGAGGTAGAGTGCCCTTAAGCAGTCTTCTTGCCAGCCAAGCTCGGTAGCTAGTGTTCTGAATTCTACAGTATACTCCTTGAGCAGGTATGATCCTTAACGGAGGTGGAGTAGGTGGTGGCCAGCAACCGCTTGTTGGCCTGGGTCTTCGAAGGTACGTCGGAAGAGGGAGATGAACTGAGGATGCTGGCGGAGGATGGCGTCAGAACACTCCCATAGTGGGAAAGCCCATGCCAGGGCCTTCCCCTCAAGACGTGACAGGATAAATGTGATCTTAGTCGTTTCATCAGGAAACAGAGAAGGTTGCAGTGAGAACTGCATATAGCATTGGTTTATGAAGCCTTGACAAAGGCGTGGATCCCCATTAAAATGGGGTGGAGCTGAGAGGGCCAGCGGTGCCCATAAAGATGGGCAAGACCCCCCTGAATTGGTCATGAAAGACTCCTCCAATTGAGAACATAGTCTTTCTACAAAGGAAGCCAATGTTTCCAGGACTTGTTGTTCTCTGACATGATTAGCCAGACTAGGGATGGCCTGCAAGACAGTAGCCTCCACTGAGTCCATGGCCTTGACAACCTGTTGTGCTGGAGAAGGACCCTTGGCCTGGTGCAGGATTGGTATGGCCCTCTGGTCGGACCCAGAGAGCGCCTGCCACCAGGAGGAGCACACAAGGAGACAGAGGCTAGCTGGAGCTTCACCAATAACAGTCCAGGGTTTCTGCAGGTTGAGCCCTTGGGTACCTGGACCACCTGGGCTTAGGTGGGCCTCCGGTGGTCTCCCGGAGAGGTAGCAGAGAGGTGTGCCCACCACAAGCAAGGGTGCACGGCTGATGCAAAGTGGATGAGCTAGACTTGATCTGGAAGCTCCGTAGACCTCAGGAAGGTAACAGTTCAGGGAGGTCCTCTGAGTGAGGCAGGCAGCGCCTGTAGGTCTAGCCAAGTGAGAGCCATGGTTGGTTTCCAAGCAGGTAGGCCCAATGGTAACAGGAGGCCATAAGAGAGTGTCTGAGTGAAGCACAAGGCTCAGAGCCAGAGTATCAGTTCAGGAGAGGTCAGCCAGAGCAGAGGTCAAAACCAGAATCAGTCCGGGTGTAGTCAAGGCAAGCGGAGGTCAGTTCCAGGTGGCAGACAAGAGAATGGTCAGGCAGGCAGTGGTAGGTTCCAGGCGGCAGGCAAGAGAATGGTCAGGCAGGCAGAGGTCAGTACCAAGAGTCAGTCCAGAGAGGTACTACCTGGGAAGGATACAGGAACACACGGAGCCACTGGGAACAGAGGACACAGGAACACGGAGATGCTGGAACAGAAGTCACTGGAACATGAAGGCAAACTCACTATACCAATGGTGTCGACCTGATTGCCAAGGCGAGGTCCTGGGGAAAGGGCCTCGCCTTAAATAGTGCATCCATGTGACATCATCGGGAAGCGCCCCCATGGGTTTTCCCACCCTGGACCCTTAAAGGGCTGTACCTTGGCCACGTGCGCGCCTAGAGGCGCGGCCGAGGATGCCGATGCCACTGAGCCCTGACGGGAGCTCCACCGTGAGGCCTGTGAGGACGATGGCGAACTGGGAGCCTGAGGATGCTGTGAACTGGCTGCGGTTGCGAGAGAGGGGTGCCCGGAGCTCATTGATGGAAGTGTGAGGTGAGCAGGGCCGGCCGTGGTGCCAATGCAGCCAGGACACGCAACACAAAAAGTAGTGCTCAGGGAGGTCATGGAAACAGACAAATTGAATTAATTCTTTGCCTCTGCTTTACTGAGGAAGATGTTAGGAACATACCCACACTTGAAACATTCTTTAATGCAACTAAAAAAAAATTATCTGTGACACTGACAATGGAGAATGTAATAGATCAGATTGACAAGCTAAAAAATAATAAACCACCAGGACTGAATGGATTCCACCCTAGAGTTCTAAAACAACTAAAACATTAAATTCCTAACCTGATACTAGTAATCTCTCTGTAACCTGTCATTTAAAGTGACCATATTATCTGAAGCCTGGAAGCGAGGCATTCTGACACTGAATTTTAAAAAGGGTTCTAGGTGTGATCCTGGAAACAATAGACTAATGAGTCTGAAATTGGTTCTGGGCAAAATGGTAGAAGGCTTTCTTAACAAGAAAGCCATTGGCTAAACAGATGAACATGGCTTAATGGGATATAATCAACATAGTTTTTGCAATGGGGAGTCTTGCCTTATCAATCTTTTCTGATTATTTGAAGATATATATAAACATGTAGATAAAGGTGAGCCACTTGATATAGTGCATTTGGATTTTGAGAAGGCATTTGACAAAGTCCCTTATGAGATAATCCTTAGGAAATTAAAAAGCATGGGATAGGATGCAATATCCTCTTGCGGACTGGTAACTGATTAAAAGACAGCAAACAGAGGGTAGAATTAAATGGTCAGTTTTCCCAATGGAGAAAAGTCATTAGTGGAGTACCATAGGGAGCGGTACTGGAACTATGCTGTTTAACATATTTATAAATGATCTGGAAAAGGGAACAAAAAGTGATGTGATCAAATTTTCAGATGACAGAAAATTATTCAAAGGTCGTAAAACAGGAGTGTATTGCTAGTTACTGCAGAAGGACCTTTTGAGATTAAGAGAATGGGCAACTGAATGACAGATGAAAAATAATATGCAAAAGTTCAAAATGATACAAATATGGAAAAATAATCCCATCTACTGGTACACAATGCTCAATTCTATATTGGGAGTCACCACTCAGGAAAAGGACTTTGAAATCTATGTGAACAATACAATACCTTGAAATCCTCAGTTCATTGGGTGGCTGCAGTCAAGAAAGCAAATAGATTGTTAAAAGTAATCCAAAAGATAATGGAAAAGAAAATGGAAAATATCATATTGACTTTGTATCGAGCCATGGTGTGACTGTACCTTGAGGACTGTGTGCAGTTTTGGACATTCCATCTCAAAAAGTCATAGCGGAACCAGAAATGGTGTAGAGTAGGGCAACAAAAATGATAAAGGGGATGGAATTGATCTCCTATGATGAGAGGCTATACAAGCTAGGGCTCTTCATCTTGTAAAAGAGATCGATGAGAGGGGATATGATAGAAGTGGTGAAAGTTACTCATGAGGCTGCATTTAAAAAAGATTTGGACAAGTTCCTGGAGGAAATGTCCAATAACCATTATTAAGGTAGAGTTGCAGAAATCCACTGCTTATTCTTGTAATAAACAGTTTGGAATCTATCTTCCCCTTGGGATCTTGCCAGGTACTTGCAATCTGGATTGGCCACTGTTGGAAACAGGATGCTGTGCTTGAGTGACCTTTGGTTTTATCCGGTATGGAAAGTATTATATTCTTAAGTTTACAAAATCATGAGTGTGGTGAAACGGGAAAATAATGTAAACTAACAGTCAGCAGATTTTTTTAAATCATTCTGGAAAGTAATTTTTCACTCGGCACACAATCAAGTTGTGGAATCAGTTGCCAGATGATATGGTACATTGCTTTGTTTTACATTTGTAATTAATTGTACTTAATCAAGTATTAATAAGTGTAAGCATGGCAAAAATGACTAGCATAGTGAGTTTTAAAAGTGTCTTGTGAAGTTCCTACAGTACAAAACCATATCACATTATTAGCCAGGTTGACTAAGGAAAGCTATTGCTATCCCTGGGAGTGAGTAACAGTAAAAATATCTACTTTATGACTTTATGGCATCTGTCAAGCACTTGTGACCTGAATTTGCTACCATTGGAGACAGCATGTTGGTCTCAATGGACCTTGGTCTGATCCTACATTTTATTTTTTATGTTCTTATGTTGGCTTCTTTTTTACCTCCAGAAGCAGATAAAAATGTATCTTACTTGTTCTCATTAAGACATCCAGATTTGCTGTTTTCCTGTTTGTATTTGTCATATAATGTTTGTGACAATAATAGTAAAATACCACCAGAAACTACTGTAGTCAGTAATTCAATCAAATGGAGAACCTTATAAAGGCCTTACAAGTTTTGTTGAAATGTGTGTACATATTACAAAGTCAGGAAAAATAACTCAGATTAAAGAAAGTTCTAATAAGCTAATTACATCTGGCTACAACAAGTTAAGGTTTCGACAGCGTTTGAAGCCTTTACTAACCTTTGAAGACTTCTAGACTATATTACAAACCTTAATTTTCTCAAACCTAGACTATTGTAACTCCCTATTTCTAGGTTTGCCTGAATACCTCTTAACCCTTTGAACCCTAGGTTCAAAGGGTTTATCGCCTAGGTTCCTATGGTGATAAACCCGTCAACCCTAATTTCCTTGGGAAAATCAATAATTTTTGTCAATGTGCTATTTTTAATATTAGTATTGGTTATTCAGTATGTGATTTTACCGGTTTACTGGGATAACGGGTGTTGATATTGATATTAGGCCGTCCCTGAATTCAGGGACAATGGGATTGCAAAAATGCTTCTGCAAGATTTTACTAGGAGCCAAAAAATGTGATCACATTTCTCCAGCACTAATCTCATTAAACTGGTTACCAGTTCCCTTCCAAATCCATTTTAAAGTACTAACTTTAATATTTAATATCATTCACTCAAAATCACACTGATATGAGTGGCATATCACCATATGCCACTTACAATCCCCAGTGATCATTAAGATCCCAAAATAAGGGTCTGTCTCAAACATACGAAGCACACACCTGAAACAGGTAAGAGATCGTGCCTTCTCCCTTGCTGGACCAAATCTGTGGGACTCCCTACTTGGAAGGCTACAACTGATCCCAGACAAAAAGAAATGTAAAAAGGAGCTAAAAACATGGCTTTACAAAAAAGCATACTACCTAACCTAACTCAATTAGAAGAAAGGAGTCTCTAAATTAACACTTAATGAACTAAACAAATACATTCTCAAATAATTCCCACTCAGATACACTCAACCTAAAGTGGAGAATGATAATTTATGCATTCTATACGTAATGAACTATGTCTTTTACTCACTGTGTCATGTGCTATTCCTCTTTCAAGTATCGACCTGAGTTATGAATGTATTGAACCGACCCATGAATTTACAGACCCATATTATGAATGTCTCCTCAAACTATCAAATAGCCATGATCTATGAAAGGCTCTTGTGAACCGTTGTGATCTTTATTAGGAATGACAGTATATAAAATGTTTAAATAAATAAACAAACAAATAAATAAATAATTATCACTAGAAAAAACTGAAGTAATAGTAATGTGTGATACTAATTAAAGGACTGGCAAAATGATGTTGAACTACAGGAGATTTTGAAATCATCTTCATCTGAGGAATGAATCTTGTGTGGTCTTGAAAATTAATGTACTACAACATAATTTTTGTTAGTCCTTTATATATGTTATATATACTGTATATGTTATAAAAGAGAGTAATTTTTAAACAGCCCACAAAGGCTAAATATTGTGAGTTCCTTTTACATAGAGAATTTAGCCAAAATTTTAAAGCAGATTTATGTGCATAAAACTGGTTTAAAAGTATAAAGTTTGTGTGGGACCATTGCAGACACGGTTGCACAAAGTTATACCTGCTTGGGAGGCGTTGTAACTTTTTGTATTTACTCTTTCAAAAATCTAAAGTATGTGCATAAATCATGTAGCCAGCCCTAATTCTACCCCACAAAAAGCCTATTTATATCGTACATGAAAGTGCATGCAAAATTGCTTTTGTATATACTTTTATGAGCACAACCTCCCTGGTAATTTTTAAAAGGTCATTTTCATACATAAAAGCAAGATTAATGCACACAAAGCCTTTTGAAAATTATCCCTTTAAAGAGGTATCACAAGTTTGTAAGACTCCAGATAGTACAAAAATATATCTAAATCCCTAGTAAGGATGTAGCCAAAATGTTCACACAGATTTTTCAAAATATTATCAGTCAAATTTTAAAATGGCTGGGCCCTGCGCACACCACGCACATTTTCAAAAGGGCCCGGCCATACGCGAAAGTGCTGATATTCACACAATTGCCGGGCCCTGAAAAAGGGGGTGGGCTAGGAGGGCATGGTCTGGGTGGGGAGGGGCAGGGAGGAGCAGGACGTAGGCCAGCAGGGACTGAGGCCATTTGCCGCTGTCCCAAGGAAGCGTGCGCCGGCCAATTGCCAGCATGCACAATTTGCTTCTACCGCAATGGAACAGTAAATAAAAAATTTTAAACATGATTTTACTTAGGTAGGGGGTAGGGGTCAGAGTGGAGAGGGGAAAGGGGAAAGGATAAGAAGGTTAGGCAGGGGGGTAGGAAAGTTCCCTCCCAGTGTGTTCCTTAATTGGAGCAGACTAGGAGAGAACTAGGATTGAGCCGATTGAATCGCTGTGCGTAATTTGGCAAAATTCCCCCCCCCCCACAGCCCACAGATTTATAACATGCATGCTCCAGTACGCATATGTTAAAAAATCCACACGGCCATGTGCGCATCCCAGGAACTGCGTGCACATGGATGCGCGTGTGCACCTTCTAAAATCTACCCCATGTGCATAAAAATGAGCATATACAACATATGTAGGCTGTACTCACAAACGCCATATTTTAGAATAGTCAAAAAAATGCATATATTTTCTCACACACAATTACACATGTAAAAATGGGCAGTCTAGGGGCATTCCAGATCAGGGCGAACACTTACACGCTTAAGTTACTGTTTTTAAGATACTTACATGTGCACATTTTCCAGCTTCCTTGTGCATTTTTACACCTGATAATTGTCTGGCATGTGATATTAAATGTGGTTATTGTGCAGTACTGACTAGGTGGGAGGTCTGGATAAACTAGGAAGAGTTCATGCTGATAACCCAGGAAGAACTTGATGACCTGAAGAAGGACTGGGCGAACTGCTGGACTAATTGAATGCATTGGTACACTAGTTAATTATGTGAACATGTGTTAAAATCAGAGACTTGCATGAGTAAAGCTTATTTTAGTTTCTCCATGTATAATATACATATAATTATTTTTTAAAATAGGTAGGAAAAGTACATGTATTCAATGCATTGATATACATGGTTTCAAGGCATTGCATGAATTTGCATAAAAGTCTACAGATGAATGTATGTTGTGGGAAGAGATACATGTAATTTACAAAAATGCACATATATTCACATGCTGGTTATAAAATATTATTGCTAAACTACATGAGGCCATATACATATATATGCTGCCACACACAGTTGTTTGAATTTTATCCTCTCTTTCCATATATAACTAAAGAGCCCCTCTTCATCAAAAGATAGGTCATCTGACTATCTAGGGGACAATTTTCAAATGGTTTAGAAACTTAGGCCTGTATTTATCCAAATGCACTAAATATCAACTTTTACAGGATTGTGTTTTATGGTAATAGCCTATTTATCACTAAGTGCAGTTCACATAGGTATTAATGCAGAGTGTAAGTACCACAATTGTTGCAATTCCTACCTACAATTGGGGGAGGGGGGGAGAGGAGAGAGAAAGAGAGAGAGAGAACCTAGCTATTAGGCCCTTATAGTATGTAGGTAATTATTAGGGATGGGCTTCATTTTTATTTGCTGAGTCGGGCTTAGTATCGGGCGACCCGTGGAAAACTTAATTTTCTAATGGGTAGTTTTCTTTTTTCTTGGCAATTTTCGCTGAAAAAAAAAACAACCCACCCCAACTCTTCAAATTTAGTTAATTACAACCCTTCCCCCACCCTCCCAATCCCCCAAAATTTGCCTAAAGTCCCTGGTGGTCCAGCGGGGGTCCCGGGAGTGATTTCCCACTCTCGGGCCGTCGGCTGCCAGTAAACAAAATGGCACCGATAGTCCTTTGCCCTTACCATGTGACAGGGGCTACCAGTGCCATTGGTCGGCCCCTGTCATATGGAAGGAGCAATGGATGGCCCACACCATTTTCTAAGATGGCGCCAGCCATTCATTGCTCCTACCATGTGACAGTGGCCGACCAATGGCACTGGTAGCCTCTGTCACATGGTAAAGGCAAAGGGCCACCAATGCCATTTTGTTTACTGGCAGCCGATGGCCCGAGAGAGGGAGATCACTCCCGGGACCCCCGCTAGACCACCAGGGACTTTAGGCAAGTCTTTTGGGGGGGTTGGGAGGGTGGGGGCATTGCAATTAACTAAATTTGAAGGGCTTGGGTGGGTTTGTTTTTTTTAAATAAATGTGCCCCTCCCCCCACACTAACCCGAACAATGAATTTTCCTTGAAGTTCGGGGAAAATCTGTCTTGGGATTCGAGTCCTTAGAACCATGTCAAATTGGTTTGTTTCTTTGAAATATTCCAATTCGGCAAAATTGATTGCATATCCCTAGTATTTATACTTCTATATGAGACCCACCTAGTGCCGCGAAGTGAGGTTTAGGTAGTAGTGTAGAGGTTAGGGGACAATTTGACATTCAGAGTGAGACATACGAAAAGAACAGTACAGTCTGGTGAAGATTTGATGTCCTTCAGAGTGAGGAAACTCACCCAAAGATAAGATTTGTACAATGTTCTCTCAACCTAACTTGATAGACAAGTTAGGTTGAGAGAACATTGTACAAATAGACAAGTTAGGTTGAGAGAACATTGTACAAATCTTATCTTTGGATGAGTTTCCTCACTCCAAAGGAAATAAAATCTTCACCAGAGTATACTGTTCTGTTCATATGTCTTACTCTGAATGTCAAATTATCCCCTATCCCCTACACTACTACCTAAACCTCACCTCGAGGTACTAGGTGGGACTCATATACAGGTATAAATAGCTACATACAAAAAGGGCTTTACAGCTAGGCTCTCTCTCTCTCTCACTCACTCTCTTGTGAAAACACTGCAAAAACATCACAAAGAGTAATAAAGCCATATCACACAGCTTAACACAAATGAAAAAGTTGTAGTTAATTTCTACTTGGCCATAAATCCCTCTCCTTTTCCTAATTTGCATCACACCATGCATTATGGTGATTTTCGCATGCATTAAAGTTGTTTTTTGCTTGCAAAAACACCTTAATGCATGCGAAAACACCATAAAACACTTTGATAAATGACACCCTTAACTTGCAGGGTCAATTATCAAATCACATTAGGGCCCTATCATGAGTGTTAGGGCCCTAACGCCTGCGATAACGCCATAATGCATGCAATAAATAACACATTTAATCAAAAGGGAGGCGTTTGGGTGGAGTTAATGAAAATGAGGGGGATGCGATAGTGTAATGCACACTATCGCATGATTTAATGCCAGAATGAACAACAACTTTTTCCTGGCATAATGCCCAAAATGGGATTTGCGACAAAAATCACAAACCCCATTTGAAACAGGAGAGAGATAGAGAGAGAGAGACACTCTGGAGAGACACACATATTAATCAACTTTTTATATCACTGTAGGATGGCAACTAGTAACTCAGAGGGAGGTTTTGCTGATGGCCTACGTTTTAGGGGTCAGTTTTATAGCACAGTCAGAGGTACGAACAGTACAGTACATATCAGTGAAGATTTGATGTGGTTTGGAATGTCGAAAGGTACACAAAAATGAGATGTGTACAATGTACTCTCGACCTAGTTTAATGCACGCTCTACCTAGCTGCTGTCAAGTTAGGCCTAGAGCACAATGTACAAATCTCATCTTTGTGTACCTTTCAACACTCCAAATCACATCAAATCTTCACTGATGTGTACTGTGTTGTTCGTACCTCTGAATGTGCATGTAAAACTGCCCCCCAAAACCTAGACCACCACCAAAACCTCACTGAGTTACTAGTTGCCCCTCCTATATTGGTATAGTTTACTGAAATGAGAGCCTTGTAAATAGTCTCTCTCTCTCTCTCTCTTTCTCTCCATAAATTTAACATGAAAAGCAGTAAAACAGCACATGTTGCAGTATCTCAAAAGTTAACCTAACCACCCCCCCCCCTTTTTTTTATCATGGGTGCTATTTTTGCTGTATTTATAGCAAAATGATAAATTTAGGACTTGGAGAGTTAGATAGCTAGATCAATCCCTTTGAAAAATGACTGGGTCTGAGTGGCTAGTAAAATTAGATGACTACGGTAAGTCCATCAAATGGTGGCAGTGAGGTGTTCCCATGATCTGGGGAGGGGGAAGAGGGAGATTTAGTCACTTAGCACTGATTTTCAAAGGTAGGCATCTAAGATTAATCACTTAACTGAAGTGTTCAAAAGACAGGCTTAAAACTAGTGGCTAAATTATTAGCCAGCATGGTCAGCTGCTTGGCTCCTAGTGATATTTAATAA
Organism: Rhinatrema bivittatum; assembly: GCF_901001135.1. NCBI lineage: Eukaryota > Metazoa > Chordata > Amphibia > Gymnophiona > Rhinatrematidae > Rhinatrema > Rhinatrema bivittatum. The sequence continues at coordinate 131,756,488 of NC_042615.1, read as the reverse complement.
GGAGGATGTGCAATCATTTTTTTATGAATTATGTAATGTCAACGAAATTGCCTAATTTGGAATGGTTCAGGAGAACTCAAAACCTCCCGCGCTAACTCCCGATAGTGCGCACTAACTCTGCCAGGTGAGTGCGCACTATTGGGAGTTAGTGTGCACTAATCCGAAAATCGGGGCCTCCGAAAAAAATAAACCCCGACCATGGGAAAAATGAAATTCCTGCGGGGGGCCCTGAAATGAAGCCAGACACAAAATATTTACCCGAAGCACATCTCTAATATTTAATCCTGTAGTTACCATTGCACTAAACATTGACAGTCAAATGGAGTCTGTATGAAGAGGACATTTTACTTTCAGATGCTGAATTAATGCTGGTGACTAACTACATATTTCAAGTAAAAGCAATACTCTTTGCATACATTTTTTTCTGTCATTTCTGTAGATAGTTCGCCTTCCAGAAATTGCAGAAAATTGAGAGCCTTTTTATTTAGCTGTAATATGGCATTACTATACTGTAAAAATGCATTATCACAAGCTATCTTGAAATACTGTGTGCTGTATTTATGGAAAAAATATCAGACACAAAGTTTTCCAGTTAATAAGCTGTCACATGCAAATACATGTGACACAGCTCATTAAAATTATATGACTTGTGGCTCATGAAAAACTTTGCAAATCATTATAATCTCAGGAAAGTTAACTACTCCTCATGAGATACTGTTACCTTCCAGCCAAGAGCAAAATGGTCAGAAACCCTCAAATGATCCCATTTTAGTGGCTGGATAGCTTTGAAGATATCCGGTTAAGTAGCACTGTCAAAAATTTTTAAAATTAAGAATGTACAAAGGCCCTTTGTGTGATTCTTACCCTCCCCTTCTCCAAATTTAATATATGGTTCTGTTGGTCCATGCACTCCTGCTGAAACCCCTCCTATGTGTAATATAACAGTGTGGTGGGTCTGCAGGTTGGGCCCACTCCCCACACCATTTCCCAGTTTCTGTATAATTTAATTGAGCTGCCCTGTAACTCTTCCACTTACCCACCTGCAATTTCTATATTCCGGGCAACATGATCCTACCGTCTCTATCTCTTATCCTCTCAATATCTAAGGAAAAAAAAACCCTTCTGGGAGTGAGATATGAATTTACCCACACCCGGCGCTCCAGCGCTGTTTCTGCCACTTCCAAGGATTTTTTTTCAGATATCGGGGGATTGGGGGGGTTTGAGGTGGTGGGGGCATGTGGCCCAGGATATAGAAACTGCAGGTGTGAGGGTGGCATTGGCAGAGAGTAGCCCGATTAAATCATGAAGAAACAGGAAAGGGGGGAAGCGGGCCCAACCTTCGGACCCACCACACTTTCATTTTATTTAGGAGGGTTTCAGGGGTGAGGGCCATGTATTAAAGTTGGAGGAGGGAAGGGAGCCGCAGGTCCCCTTTACATCCTTTTTTAAAATTTTGACAGTGCTACGTAACCATATATCTTTGAAGATTTCTGATTCAATAGCTACTTATCCTGCTCTGAAGCAGGTCTAAATTTAACTTAGGGGGTCATTTTCCAAGCGGATCGCACGGGAGAAGGGATGTTTCACACGCGAAAAGTCCCTTATCACATGCGATACCAAGATGGGGGTGGAGTCGGGGTGGCGTCAGCCCTGGAAGAGGAGGAGTTGCGGGCGGCACCGGGGCTGACGCCGTGAAGAATGTGCTGACAGCGAACGGTAAGCACCTTTATCGCTGTCAGTTTCACACTGAATAACTACACCTTTTATGGTGTAGTTATTTGGCACGATGCCGACAGCGATCGCATTGCGGAGGTGCGATCACTGCCGGCTATCGCAGGACCGCCCCCCTGTTTCGCTCTCCCGTTACTGTGGGATTCACTATGCCTTGCAGCATTAGTAAATCCAGCCCTTAGCCAGTTATAGTTAAAAATTAACTCACTTACTTGTTGTGTCTACTTTTTTTCTTTAGTCGGAATATGTTCTTGGTCTTGGCTCAAAATTTAAACACTTGCCATTTAGATGGATTACTTGTGAGTTATCCCATCTAAATGGCTTCGAATACTGACCTTATAAATTCCTGGGGAAAATAATATAAAAACTGAAAAGAAAGGTCCCTCTGGATGACTTATCTAGCTAACTCTGCTTGTCCCATAGGGTAGTTCTAATATTATCCAGGTATATATAAGATAGTTGGATATATTCAACGGTGCAGCTGTGCCACAGAATATCCTGCCACAGTTAGCCATATAACTTTCTCCGGCCAACTTAGCAATCCGGCCAGTGGTTGAATATTTCCCCCTAAAAGATGAATTTTAAAATCCAGGCACTTGCCAAAATCGGGATATGAACACAAATATAGGACATGCACGAGTCCAACCAATTTTATATGCCACCCATATGTACGCACAAGTCCCAATGCATGAATATCTCACATCAGACAAAAAGGGGGCAGAATGTAGATGGGTCATGGACATTCCAGGGCGGGGACAAATGACATGAGATATGTCTTACAGTGAACAAGGAAGAAAATAACTTGGAAACAAAATAACATGGTAGAACAAGGAGTGACAAGAAGGAAGGTGCAATTATAGCTATATAAAATAAGTTAACGGGTACTTAAGGGGTTACTCTGGGTAAGGGAGGTCCGAGGGAGCTGTGGAAGCTGAGTATTGTTAAGAGAAGGCTTGACAGAATAACCATGTCTTGAGTCTTTTTTTGAACGTGATTGGGCATTGTTCCAGCCTGCTACGGAGGAGGTGTAAGTCTCAATAAAACTATTTCCAGGCATCTCTGAAGTGTTTCTGGGTTATCCGGGGAAATGGAAGCTAAACAACCAGGGGGTTTGGATGACCTAGCTGCAGAATGGGCAGCCTGGTTCACAAATTGGTAAAACTGTCATGGCATGAAGCGCACCTGTTATAAAATTCCCTTTCACAGATCAAACTCAACTCAACCTTACGTGGCTGTACTTGCACAAGCTTAAAATTAGGAGCACACATCTGTGTGCTAGAGCTATTTTATAACATGTGAGTGTTTGTACGCTTAGGATATATACAATTTCTGCATATCTGGGTGCTCATCCACACATGCGTCCACACATGTCCACACATGGGTGCCCACACATTCATTTGAAAGTTACCGTCAAAGTTTCCACAGCTGGCAAAATGAAACTCTACTTCATAATTTAACACTGATCTTCAGCCTCCCTTGAAACTTTTAGGAATCAGTATTAAAAAGTATCTAAATTTAGTTTAGGTTCTTCTTTAATTTAGGAATATTAGTGCAGTGATCAATTTTCCCATGCATAGCTTTGACTTAAGGAACCATTTAGCGTAAAATGCACTGTTTAATTATGCCTTCAACACTAATGACTTTATCATTATGAGCCTTATGAGGAAATCTTTTAATCAAGAAAAACAATACTACCTTAATTAAGCAGCAGAGTCTTTAGTTTGCAAAATTAATCTCAGGAGATATTGAATGGTTCAACAAACAAAATTATTCACATTCTGAGTTTCAGTTTAAAAATAGGCAATAAGAGGTCCATATTCAAAAGATTTGTCTGGGTTACCTCAGGAATTATCCACTCAAATCTGTGGTTTCCAAAAATTCCCTCTGTTCTCTATTTAAAGATTGTCAAGGTAAATCATTTCCTACACAAAATGTAGCCACATACAAAAAAGAGGCAGGCGTGGAGCATTCTAGGAGCAGACCTTAAATTTAGCTGGATCATGCCAAATACTCAGAACTCTCTGGATAACATTATGCTTGTTAATCTGGTCATGCAGCAAGGCTGGCCTAAAATTATCCAGATAACCTTGACTTTTCCTGATTCAGCTGAACATGTAACCTGATATCTTCTACTGAATATTACAAGTAACGTTATCCAAGTCATTTTATTCAGATATCTTTCCTGCTCCCTGACTTACACAATATGGACTGATATGCATTTTAGCTTCATTGTGTGACTGAGGTTCATACATCTTGCAGGCCATGCTCCTACATCTAACAAAACAGTTTATGGGAAATTTGTCAGATTATTTGTATGTGCCAGATTTGAAAGATAGATAGTTTCTGGGGATTTCTGAATCTGACAAACTTGCAAGCAAGTTCTTATGAATCAAAATGTTTTATGTATGTAGGTATTTATTTATTTGAAATATTTGTTATCCGCTGTTCTATGGTTCGGGGCAGAGTGCAATAAAATACACATAAGAAATTATCCCAATAAAATAGCTGAATTATATGTAACAATCATAGATCAAGAACATGACAATAACAACAAATTTTGGTTGATAAGCTAGTTTAAAAAAGTTTTGAGTGATTTTTTTTAAAGGACTCAGGGTCTTTGAGGCATCTCAGATCAAGAGGGAGAACATTTGTGTCCTACTCTACGAAGAAGGCTTTCTCCAGCACGTGCTTGTGGGGTTCGTCAGGCATTAGAAGAGAGGCATGAAATGAAAGGCAGAAAATGTAAACAAAGAAAGATTGACAGAGTATTTTTTCTTGTTTTAACTATTTGTGTCCTTGGTGGGGGGGAGGGGAGTAGATAGTTTTGATTTATGGTGTTTATAATTTATCAATTTAGGTGTTTATTTTACAGCTAATTAGGTGGTCTTTGTGGGTACCAAAAATGGGTGTTTTTGCAGTTCAGGTATTATTGTTGAGTACCTTTTCTGGTTGTATCAAATGAATACATTTATGCAGCTGAAAAGTCATTACATTAGAAAAAGCACAAAAATAAAGTGAAAGATGCGGGGTAGGCAATGAGAGATGAGAGAGTACTAGGGGAAGTGGTGTTTTTCCAGTGTTTATCTAATAAAGACCTTTTATTTGCATCAGGGGTGTTTTACCAAGGTTTATCAGTTAAAACCTAACCTTAAAAGCCCTAATTATATTTAAAATAATTTTTGGAAAGTATGCCCAATTATCTCATACTCTCGGGGCCCCTGCAAGGATATTAGGCTCCCTAAGTCAGTGTTTCCCCAAATGTTTCAAGCTCAAGCCACATCTTCATTAACAAAAATGTTATGCAGAGCATTAGCTTCTGAGGAGCAGGCAGTGCAGACATAAAGAGGACACGTCTTGTCAAAACAAGAGCCACTGAAAACCCCACCAGCCTCTCTCCAAATTTTAAATAAAAAAGAGGTAGAGAGGTCTGAGATGTACATGAGCCCAGCCTTGGATTTGTCAATAGGCACCTATTATGTCTGAGCCTAGGGCAACAAACATTTAGGGGCAGTAGCCTTGCTAAGATTTGCCAGCTTCCAGAAAACGGCCCTCTGCTATCCTGTAAACAGCCCTTGATTTGTCAATAGGAACCCCATTATGTTTGTGCCTGACATTTAGGGGCTGCAGGCTGGAGAAGATTTGCTGCCCCTCGGCTCTGACTAATCTCATGTAGCAGAGAAGAGGCCTCTGCTGTGGTGTAACAGACCCTTACAGGAGGTGGGGGAGTGACAATCAAAAGTGCTTAGAAGTAACAGAATCGTAAATCTGTCCCTGTGTGTAACAGACCCTTACAGAAGATTGCAGGGGGGGGGGTGGGGGGACAGCAAAATTGCCTAGAGGAGGAAAAATCCTAGATCCGTCCCTGCAATGTCCCATTGAAAATGGAGCAGTGTCCCTGTGACATTTGAAATTCATTGATATGCCTGTTTTATCACAGGAGATTCTGGTGGATCCCCCACACCACCAACTTTAAGCAGTTGTGGTTGCATATAGTGTATATAAATTTGCAGGCAACTGCTGCTGATTTTGTTCCTCCAGTTGTTACCCATAAATTTCCCTTGCTATCTCCATCTCGCCTCTGATACAGGAGAATGAAATCCAAGCTGCATATGTGGGTTATTAACAACTTCAGCAGAGTTTTTAGTAAAACCCCCTCATTTATCAAAATGTGTTAAGGCGTTAAGGGCTTATCACATGCGAAAAGCCCCATTAACGCATGCAAAAACACCTTTAACGCATGCGATAGCACCATATTGTATGGTGCAATGTAAATCTGAAAAAGAGGAGGAGTTAGGGGCAGGAGTGGGCTGGGTTTCCTGAAGCCCTTTTGCACGGCTTTAACTATAACTTAGGTAGAGAGTCCATCAAGCTAGGATGAGAGAACATTGCACAAATCTCATCTTTGGGTGAGTTTCCTCACTCCGAGGGTCATCAAATGTTCAAAAGAGAGCACTGTTCTGTTCATGCATCTCACATTGAATGTCAAAGTGGCCCCTAACCCCTACACCAGAGCTTTCCAATGTGTGTGTCGGGACACATTAGTGTGTCGCCTGTAGTGTGGAGGTGTGTCGCCCGGTCCACAGGGCCAGCGGAAGCAGGGAACTATAGCAGGAAGATCGGCGGGCAGTGGTGGAGCTTACATCACCACGGCCCGAAGAAAAGGGTCACGTTCACTCCTCCTCCTTCCTGCCTATGCAGCCTTGGAAGAAAAACATTGCCGGAACCGCGTGGGCAGGAAGGAGGAGGAACATCTGCTGCATACAGGAGAAGAGCAGCATTAATGGGCCATTGCGGATCCCACGTCGCGACGGCCCGAGAAGAGGAGGAAACCCGATAGCAGGGCCGCTGCGGATCCCATGTCACGGCCAGGGAAGATCAGGGCCTCTGAAGAGCCCATCCTTCGGCAACCCATGCAGAGGGACAGCATGTGCCAGTGAGAGCCTGTGCTTGAGCAAGAGAGCATGTAGGAGTGAGAGAGCCTGTGTGTGTGAGAGTGAGACAGCATGTGCATGAGAGAGACAGTATGTATGTATGTATGAGAGAGAGGCATGTGAGAGTGAGAGCTGTGGATGTGTGAGATTGCATGTGAGTGAGAGCCTGTGTGTGTGAGAATGTGTGAGATAGCGTGTGAGAATGAGAACCTGATTGTGTGTTTGAGGGAAGACAGATGGAGAGAAAAGAAATAGAAAAAAAGACCCTGTAAAAGGAATTGGCAAAAAAACAAGAAAGGAAAGGTGGAAAAAAAAGCCTGTGACCAACTGATTAGAAAACTAAGATCAGACAGCAAAGGTAAAAAAAAAAAAATTACTTTTTAGTGATTGGCACATGTAATCTTTGGGAATGTGCAAGAGTAGCACTTTCTCTATGCCGATCTCACAGTGTACGAGATCAGCATGGAGGAAGTGGAAGCCTGCAAATATTTATTATGAGATAGGTTGTATTGTGAAACATTTTATTTATGTATATATTTAAGGAAACATACATAAATTGTTGAAATACATTTTATTCGTTTAACCTTTAACTTCTGGTTTGCTGGTAGACTGAATTACTGTGTCACGAAATTATGTTTGTCTAAAAAGTGTGTCACCAACATGAAAAGTTTGGAAAGCTCTGCCCTACACTAATACCTAAACCTCACCTCAAGTTACTAGGTGGGCCTCCCATAGAGATATAAATACCTATCTTAGGTCAGAGAACTACAGCTGGGTTCGTTCTCTTTCTCTCTCTCTCTCTCTCTTGTATGTAGGAAATACCACATTCTAGCACTTGTGTGAAAGTGATTACAATTTGCAATAACTTCGCTCTTTATATTAGTGTAAATTGCAATAAACTCCCTATTACCTTAAAACACACCCCTTATCACATGCAATATTTACTGCATTTGATAAATCCAGGCCAAAGTTAGGTGAGCTTCAGCCATAAGTTGGCCCCTTTGTTGTGCAGAGAGGAGTCTTGCCTAGGGACCCCTTTCTCTCTCCACCTCCTGCTCTGTGCTTTACTCTGGCCACATCAACAATCTTCTCTAGCTCTATAACCTGCAGATGTTCCCTTGTCTGAACAGACACACACTGAAATGCTAAAAGAAATTAGGGAAACTAATAAAATCAGCAGCACAGTAATAATGTGTTTTTTCAATTACCCCGGTATTGAGTGGGTGAATGTCACATCAGGACATGCTATACTGGTAAAGTTCCTAGATGAAATAAATGATTGCTTCATAGAGCAACTGGTACAAGAACCAACAAGAGGGGAAACTATTTTAGACCCAGTCCTTAGTGGAACACAGGATTTAGACTGAGAGGTAACCGTGTTGGAGCCACTTGGCAATAGTGATCACTTCATCATCAAATTTGACTTAATAACTGGAGGGAGGACACTAAAGAAATCTATTACATTAGCATTTTACTTTCAAAAACTTGACTGTGATAAAATAAGGAAAACAAGAAAAAACTAAAAGAAGCAGCTGTAAAAGTCAAGGCTTTACATCAGGCATGGAAGTTCACTAAGGAAATTGTAAGAGAGATATCTCTGCCAGAAATGATATTCAAAGGTGATGATTCCGCAGAACTGAAACAAATCTCAGTGAACCTGTAAGATGTACTAGGGCAAATTGACAAACTAAAAAGAAGCAAATCAACTGGACCAGATGGTAATCAGAGGGTATACAAGAGGTAGATTTCCCTCAAGAGGGGGATGATACAGAGGAGCATTCCTTAGATATAACAAAGCCCATGGTAAGCACTTCTCCCATGATTGCTTTGTATGCTCCATTAACAGTTGGAGCCTAGTCCATTGATAACTAATAGGGCCAAATTGAAAAGAAGTAAGGGACCTGGAGGTATCTGTAAGGGGCACACAGTAAAAAGCGTTGGACAAATCAATACAAGTTTTGTACAAATAAATAGGGGAAGAATGTAATAATGTCACTGGATTGGGCACATTTGGATAGATAGGAACAGTTAGATCATTTAGAAGTCTCAAATCCTGAACTAACCTCCAATGGCCACTTTTCTTTTGGACTTGGTACAAGGGAGTATTGTTGGAAGACTTGCTATATTCTAGAAGATTAACCTGTACAAAATATGCAATTTTGTCCTTAATGGAATCAAGAGAATCAGGTGGCAATGGGTATTGATCCTGCTTAGAGCCATAGGACGGGTCTTTCAATTGGATGTGATGGGGTACAGCATTTTTTGCCAAACCAAAGGCATTGGTATCTGCCTCTGTCCAGAGGTCCTGAGGTAAGCTATGTATAATAGGGATGTGAATTGGGCTTCGGACAACTGAAAATTTCGTACGATATTTTCAAAATCGTCAGAAATCGGGAGCTCCCCCAAAAGGATAGGAAAAAGCCACGATATTGTTCATGGGGGTTTGCTTATCATTTTGGGGGAGGGCGGGAAAAATGGTACACAAAAATAACCCCTAAACCCACCCCGACCCTTTAAAACTAATCCCTTAGCTTCCCCCACCCTCCCGACCCCCTCAAAAACTTTTTACAGGTACCTGGTGGTCCAGTGGGGGTCCCGGGAGTGATCTCCCGCTCCCGGGCCGACGGCTGCCACTAATCAAAATGGCGCCGATGGCCTTTGCCCTTACCATGTGACAGGGTATCCGTGCTATTGGACGGCCCCTGTCACAGAGAGGGAGCACTGGATGGCTGGCGCCATCTTTAAAAATGGAGCCGATAAACAAAAAACCCACCCCGATCCTTTAAAACTAATTCCTTAGCTTCCCCCACCCTCCCGACCCCCAAAAAACTTTTTACAGGTACCTGGTGGTCCAGTGAGGGACCCGGGAGCGATCTCCCGCTCCCGGGCCGATGGCTGCCACTAATCAAAATGGCACCGATGGCCCTTTGCCCTTACCACGTGACAGGGTATCCGTGCCATTGGCCGGCCCCTGTCACATGGTAGGGGCACTGGATGGCCCGCACCATTTTTAAAGATGGCGCCAGCCATCCAGTGCTCCCTCCATGTGACATACTGCTTCATTGACCGATTACAGCTTGCGGCCCATTGAGTGGCGAGAGGCTGCAGAGTGAGATTCTGAAGCAATCATTTATGATATTGTCATCTGCTGGTATATAAGTTGTTTTTGTTGAAAACATTTTTTGATTGTGAGATTTATTTGATTGGATTTGTATCCTTTTCCCTGTCTTGTGCTTCATTATTTTTTGATTATTTGGAGAGGTGGTTTGCTTCTTTGTTTGTTGATAACAGAAAATCATATACATGATAAAATGATATAGACAGTAAAGACAAACCATACTAATAACACAATCAATAATACCAAAATTGTCAAAGAAACTGCAAGATGTAACAAAAATCAAATTATTACCCCATATTCAGACTAATTTTAAGAAATTGCTTTTATTATACACTCATTATCATCAAATTATAGTCAAGTATTATTTTAATTTGTTTCAGTATATTATTTTCCTTGCTTGTTCTCTATCATTACTGTATCATTTTGAAAGCTTCAGAAAATAAAAAAAGGCTTCAGCACAAGCACCAAAAGAACTGTAAAATAGCATCACTGTTACTGCTTTGCTGCTCCTTTGGTGCCTTAGGATGTTCATGCCATGGTTTTTGGTGCCCATTGCCCCTCTCAAGATGCCATGGGAAATTCAAGCCACTGTTTTTGCTGTTTTCCCCCTTTTTCAGTCTCTTGGGGTGTTCCTTCCTGTCATTGTTGGTACTGTTTTATCCTTTCATGGTATTAATCCAAATAAACTGAATGAACATACCAAAGCAAAAAATGTGTACTCGTACTTTCTTAATGATTCTAACCTAGCAATTTTAAGACATTTATAGAATGCCGACAGCAAAAAAATCACAGTAATGGATGAAATAAAATTTAAATATGGTATAATTGATTTTATAGAGATGTTCATTTTGTTCACCCCCCCCCCCCTCCTCGGTCTAGACCAGTGGTTCTCAAACCTGTCCTGGCCCCCCCCCCCAGCCAGTCGGGTTTTCGGGATATCCACAATGAATATGCATGAGAGAAAATTTGCATACACTGCCTCCATAACATGCAAATTTTCTCTCATGCATATTCATTGTGGATATCCTGAAAACCCGACTGGCTGGGGGGGTCCCCAGGACAGGGTTGAGAACCACTGATCTAGACTATGAAATGGGGTAGAGAGTAGCACATGAGATATTTATTAATATGATTTATCTTCGGGTTAGTAACCTGAGTGGGGATGAGACACCCTGATAGCACAATTCTGTACCCTTCCCAAACAACCTCTCACTAATGGCACCCAGACAAGATAAAATCAATGCACCAGAATAAAACAGCAATTAACCCTTTTACTATTATTGTGTAAGTAGACAGTAAAGGCTGAATTTTAAAAACCTGGCATGCACCAAAATGGGCAGATACGCGCATGGATGGGATTTTAAAACACCAGCAGCCATGTGTGTATCTGCCCGAGAGCACAGAAGAAAGGGTTTGTCAAACAGGAGTGGGCCAGAGGCAGGAACTTGGTGGGGCATGAGCAGGGCATGGGTGGGCTGGGACAGTGCTATTAGGTACTATCCCGCTGAAGCGCGTGCTGGGAGCTGACTCACCCAAGCAAGTTTCTGCTGCTCTGGAGAGCAGGTAAGTAGAAAAACAAAAAAAAGTAGGGTAGTTAGTGGGGGGTTTAGGAGTCAGGGCTAGTAGAGAAAAAAAGGGAGGCAGGTTAGTTAGGGGGTTTAGGAAGCTCCATCCCAGACCACTCCTTTATTGGAGCAGACTGGGAGGGAACTGCGGAAAAGGCCTAGTCCGTTGCAGTGTGCATCTACTAAATTCCCCCCACTTACCCATGCGAGGTGACACTCGCATGCACTTACACGCACCGATATAAAATCCTGCATGTATGCATGGGTAACAGATTTTGTAACATGTGCATGTTGACGCACGCATATTATAAAATCAGTGCGTCCATGTACATGTGCCGGAAACCATCTAAATTAAATTTAACCAGAACATTAAATGGGATAAGTACAGTAGTGTAGTATAATATAAATTTGCAGTTTCCTTATTTTATATCAAGCAATGCAAAAATAACAGTGGGTATGGCCTATTAATCAGGACAACCAACATACTCATATGGCTAGTAAAAAAAATAGTGGTAGTGGGAAACACAGCGAAGTACACAACTTTCCAAAATTGTCTTTACCCCCTGAGTACTCAAAAGAGTGTGTGTACGTGTGTGGGGGGGGGGAAGACAGATCTATTCCATTATCATCAGTTATCAGTTTGTAAAGGGTGCTCCTTGTCCCAACCACAAAAATGTGTGGGAAAAAAACAATCAAGAAAATGAAGTCCCTCTTGATGATGGAGCTGGCTAGATAACAAACCAAATAGATGAGCACTGCAATGTATGAAAGATCTCTCTCTTCTGAGGAGCTTCTCCAAATGGTTTACTTGGTACTAAACAGGCCTGGTTTAATTAATTTACAGAAAGACCACGGAATACCAGTTCTTCTTTCCCAACAAGAGTTTATGCTTGTCTTTGGCTGAAAACCTGAAGAAATTAAGATTGGATACTGAATTTGGGGACAAAAAGCAAGGAAATAAACCTTCTCCCTCCTCTGCTAAAATACTCTCTATGCAAAGTTTAGATTACTTAACTCAGTCTTTTAAAAGGGTGATCCATTCATATGCTGCTGGGCCTGGAAATCTCTGGAAAAGAAGTCCCTGAGGTCTTGACTCCTCTGTCCATTGTTGGAATTTTACAAGTAAGTCAGCTATGAAGCAAGAACTGTTACGGCCCCGACCTGCGGAGGTCAGTGGGCCGGCCCTCCACCTACCGCAGGACGACTCGCAATGACGGCGATGTCCTTGAGGCCTGCTCGGGCCTGCCTGGCTCCTCCGCGCAGAGCTCCCTCGGCAGGGAGACGCCGCCGATGTTCACAACTGGCTCCGCCCCTCTAGGCACGTGCGTGCGCCGTGGCACTGAATTTAATGAGGCCAGCACAGGAAGAGAGGGCTCCGCCCCCAAAGGGCATCAGATGCAGGCAGGGATTTAAAACCTACAGTCAGCCTTACTCCTCACCTTGCAACGAGGTTCTCTCTGCTACAGTTACTAGTTTCCGTTCTTTCGTCCCTAGTTTCTGACTTTGGCTTCATCCCTGGCTTCTGACTTTGATTCTGACTTCGGCTCGTCCCTGGCTTCTGACTGTGGCTTGCCCTCTGGCTTCAGACTTCTGTTCCTGGCTTCTGACTTCAGCTTGTTCTCGATATCCTGTTCTGTTCCATCCAGGAGACCCCGCCTAAGTCCAAGTGACTCAGGTCCTCATGGGCTCCTCCTGGGGGGACCTCGGGCTTCTAGTGGTGAAGTTCCATTTGGTCTCCTGGCTCCAGCTTCTGTCCTCCTCAGGATTCTGTGATTCCTCTGCAAGACTCACCCACAGGAGACCGCACATAAGTCCAAGCATCTCAGCTCCTCATGGGTTCCTCCCGGGGGGTCCTCGGGTTTCCAGTGGTGAAGAGTCTACCGGTCTCCTGCTCCGTGCTGCCTCCCGGCTTCGACCTCCACTGTGGGCCCACCCACGGTGCGTCATCACCAGTCCTAGCCGGTTCAAGGGTTCACGAAATTCAATAGTTTGCAAGGTCATGGACCTGGCGAACCTGGCTGGCCTTCAGGCCATTCCCAGAATTGCCCAGTTCCGGACCTGCAACATCCACACAACTGCCGGTGCTGTCCAGGTACTCAGGGGAAGTGAAGCAGTGTCGCGGATTCCTCAACCAGTGCTACATAAGTTTCACCTTGCTGCCTTCTCAGTTTCCAACTGACCTGGTGAAAACCAGCTATATTGTGTCCTTGCTAGAAGGGAAGCCCCTGGCCTGGGCCTCCCCATTATAGGAACATAAAGACCCCATTCTTGGAAACTTGGAACAGTTCGTCTCCACCTTCTGACACATTTTTAACGAGCCTGCCCGCAAACACACAGCGGTTACTGAGTTACTCCAATTGTGCCAAGGCACCCGTTCCCTTGCAGAGTATGTGGTTGAATTCCGCATGCTGGCCGCTGAACTAGACTGGAGGGATGGCAGTCTTCATGGCATCTTCCTGGAAGGAATGTCCTCACGTCTCAAGGATGAGTTAGCAGCAAGGGACCTTCCGGATGACCTAGACAGCTTGATCGACCTGGCAGGAAGAGTCAACAGCTGAATCCAACATCGGTTCCATGAAGGATGGTCTAGTCGTAGATCCAGTAACTCGGGGTCTACGTTTCCTCGACCTGTGCCCCCCCTCCTCTGCTTCTACCAGTGCCCAAGGGGCAGAACCCATGCAATTGGGGCATGGCCCTATCTCACAAGAGCAAAGAAGATGTCTCCTCACCCAGGACTTGTGCCTATACTGTGGCAACAAGGGGCACTTCCTAGACCAGTGTAATGAGCGGCCGGGAAATACCAGAACCTAGGTCTCATCGGGGGGCTGATCATAGTTAATACAAGTTCCACCTCCCCATGTACCATACCGGTTACCCTTGTTTACTCCAGAGGTATCTTCGATACGCTGGCTTTGGTTCTCTCCGGAGCAGGAGGGAATTTCATCCTCACTGATTTTGTTCGGCAGTTACAGCTTGCGGTTCAACCCCGACTTCCTCCACTCCGAGTGTCTTCGATCCATGGTACTTCCCTCCCGGGGAGCATCTCTACCTGTACCAAGCCCTTAATTCTATGTACCGGTCTCCTACACTCTGAAGAGATCTCATTTCTCATACTAGAGAAATCCATTCATCCCCTCATCTTGGGTTTACCCTGACTTCAGAAGCATTCCCCTGTTATCCACTGGGATACTTTCCAGATCGATTCTTGGGGACCATCTTGTTTCACCTCCTGCCTGGCAACGATTCCCCAGCCCAGTGTGCCACTTCTAACCATGCCTGTGGCACTTCCGCCACAATATCTGGATTACTTGGATGTCTTCTCAAAGGAGAAGGCCGAGCTTCTCCCCGAACATCAGCCCTTTAATTGTGCCATAAACCTGGTTCCTGGCACTACATCTCCCAAGGGGCAGATTTACCCCTTGTCGCTCCCTGAAACACATGCCATGTCATCTTACATCCAGGAGAATTTGGAGAGGGACTTCATTCAGCCCTCTAATTCCCCTGCCGCAGCTGGGTTATTTTTTGTTGCAAAGAAGGATGGGTTGCTCCGACCCTGTATAAACTACCGTGGCCTTAATGCCATCACACGATGTGATAGATATCCTTTGCCTCTGATTCCCAAGCTGCTTGACCGGCTGCAAGAAGCTAAGGTCTTCACCAAGCTGGACCTCCGGGGCGCGTACAATCTGGTAAGGATACGACCAGGCGACGAGTGGAAGACCGTGTTCAATACAAGAGATGGGCATTATGAGTATCTGGTCATGCCTTTCAGCCTATGTAACGCCCCTGTGGTTTTCCAGAACCTAATGAATGAGGTGTTAAGGGATATGTTGCATACCTCAGTCATGGTATATCATGACGATGTACTGATTTATTCTAAGTACCTGTCCACGCACCGCATACATGTGCAACAAGTGTTGCAGCAGCTTCAAGACAATTGTCTCTTCGCCAAGATAGAGAAGTGTGAGTTCGAACAAGAATCCTTGCCCTTCCTCGGATATATTGTCTCTTCCACGGGCGTCCACATGGACCCAGATAAAGTAGCGGTCATTAAGGATTGGCCCAACCAGTAGGGGTCAAGGCACAACAATGCTTCCTTGGCTTTGCCAACTTTTACCGCCAGTTCATATCCCATTACTCCCGGATGGTGGCTCTGCTTACTGCCCTTACCAAGAAGGGAGCTGATGCTAAGAACTGGTCCCTGCTGGCACTAACTGCCTTCCAAGAGCTGAAGAGAGCCTTTCTTCAGGATGTCTGTCTCCATTACCCTGACCCTCATCGTCAGTTTATTGCAGAGGTAGACGCATCCGACCTCGTGGTAGGGGCTGTCCTGAGCCAAATGTCCACAAGGGGCAAATCCTTGCCATGTACCTACTTCTCTCGGAAGTTCTCACCCGCTGAGAAGAATTACAGTATAGGGGACAAGGAGCTATTAGCCATTAAACTAGCATTTGAAGAATGGTGCCAGTGGCTGGAAGGAGCCCAAAACCCCGTGATTGTCTATACCGACCACAAGAACCTGGAATTCCTGTGCCAAGCCCAATGCCTCAACCCTCGACAAACCAGATGGTCCCTATTTTTTAGCCGGTTCAACTTCCTCTTGCGATAGTGGCCAGCTTCATAAGAACATAAGAACATAAGAAAATGCCATACTGGGTCAGACCAAGGGTCCATCAAGCCCAGCATCCTGTTTTCAACAGTGGCCAATCCAGGCCATAAGAACCTGGCAAGTATCCAAAAACTAAATCTATTCCATGTTCCCTGTCCTCCTCCTTCTTGCCTACGCGGTTCCGGCAAAGTTTTTCTTCCGGGGCTGCGCAGGCAGGAAGGAGAAGTGAACGTGACCCCTTTCTTTGGGCCGTGGTGAGGTAAGCTCCACCACGGCCCCACCCAAGAACATTCGGGTGGATGCCCTCTCTCACACTACAGAAATGGAGGATAACCCTAACCCGCCTCAATATATCCTCGACCCGGCCAAGGTCCTTCTTGCAGCTTCTGAGGTGGTTCCTATGGGCAAAACAGTGGTACCTGCTCATCTGCGGAAGAAAGTCTTGTCATGGGCTCACGACTCCTTGACCGCAGGTCATTCAGGAGTCGCTCGGATCTTAGACCTGTTGACTGAATACTACTGGTGGCCTCAGGTCAAAAAAGATGTTCGTCTTTACGTCGGTTCCTGCCCTACCTGTGATTGACAGAAACCTCTGCCTGGTCGTCCCAGGGGGCTTCTCCAAACTTTACCCATTCCCACTGAGCCATGGACCCATTTGTCTACTGACTTCATAGTGGATTTACCACCTTCGGAGGAGAAGACTGTAATATGGGTCATGATCGATAGGTTTTCGAAGATGGCCCATTTTGTGCCCCTCACTAAGTTACCAACAGCGCCCAAAATTGCAAGTCTTTTCACTCAGCACATCTTTCACTTATGTGGACTTCCCCTTCATATTGCCTCAGACCGAGGTCCGCAGTTCACGGCCAAGTACTGGAGAGCATTGTAAGAAATTTGGGGTCCAGCTGGACTTTTCAACGGCTTTTCACCCCCAAGGCAATGGCCAAGCGGAGCGCACAAACCAGACCTTAAAAGCCTTCATCCGAGCCTTTGTAGGAGACCAACAAGATGACTGGGTGGCTTTATTGTCATGGGCTGAATTCTCCTACAACCACCATAGGCACTCTGCTACCAACATGACCCCTTCCAGGTAGTCTATGGGAGATGACTCAGGCTTCCTTTGCCCCTGCCTTTGGTGGTGCCATCTCCAGCTGTGCAACTCAAAGCTCAACAATTACGAAATCTTTGGGGGTCCACTTGTTAAAGATTGTGCCGCGCTGCTGTTACTGCAAAGAAGTATGCCGACCGCCTATGCCGCCCAGCTCCAACATTTCTCCAAGGGGATAAGGTATGGCTGAGAACCAAGCATCTTCACCTGCAAATTCCTTCTATGTGCCTAGCACCAAGATACATTGGTCCATTTGCAGTGGGCATTCATAACATCTTCCACATATCCTTCCTTAAGCCCTTGGTCTTGTCAGTTTTCCACGACAAGCCTCCTGAACCCACCAGCTCCATGGCTCAAGAAGATACCACCTACCAGGTGAAAGAGTTGTTGGATGTACAATTCCATCATCAACAATGGGAATATCTTCTCTCCTGGGAGGGCTATGGCCCTGAAGAGAATTCTTGGGAGCCTGCCTCCAACATTTTGGATAAACCTCTTCTCCACCAGTTCCATCTACACCTTCCTGCTAAGCTGAAACCCCCAGGAAGGGGGCATAGAAGGGGGGTTACTGTTATGGCCCTAACCTGTGGAGGTCCGTGGGCCGGCCCTCCACCTACCGTGGGACGACTCGCAATGACAACAAAGTCCTTGAGGCCTGCTCGGGCCTGCCTGGCTCCTCCGCACGGCGCTCCCTTGGCAGGGAGACACCGCCGACGTTCGCAACTGGCTCCGCTCCTCTAGGCACGCTCGCATGCCGGGGCACTGAATTTAAACAGGCCAGCGCGGGAAGAGAGGACTCCGTCCCCAAAGGACGTCAGGCGCTGGCAGGGATTTAAACCCTGTAGTCAGCCTTACTCCTCACCTTGCAACAAGGTTCTCTCTGCTACAGAGTTACTAGTTGTCTTTCTTTCGTCCCTGGTTTCTGACTTCGGCTTCATCCCTGGCTTCTGACTTCGGCTTCATGCCTGGGTTCTGACTTCGGCTTCATGCCTGGGTTCTGACTTCGGTTCTGACTTCGTCTCATCCCTGGCTTCTGACTGTGGCTTGCCCTCTGGGTTCAGACCGGCTTCTGTTCCTGGCTTCTGACTTCAGCTTGCTCTTGGTATCCTGTTCTGCTCCATCCAGGAGACCCCACCTAAGTCCAAGCGGCTCAGATCCTCACGGGCTCCTTCTGGGGGGACCTCGGGCTTCCAGTGGTAAAGATTCTACCAGTCTCCTGCTCCGTGCCACCTCCTGGCTTCGACCTCCACTGTGGGTCCACCCATGGTGCATCATCACCAGTCCTAGCCGGCTCAAGGGTTCACGAAATTCAACAAGAAATTCTGTCTCTCTGTTTCCTCAGAGTGCAAACTTCTGTCTCTCCCTCTCGATAAGTAGAATCTCTGGAGAAGAACTGATTGCAGGGCTGCTAGATGCACTCTTCTTTTCCTGGCTCCAAAACCTGGCTGCCCCCATCCTGCACAAACAAAGACAGCCAAATTGTGCTTTTTCTACCTTAAATGGTCTCCCAGCATTGGCTTCCTTCTCTGGGTGCTAGATGCTGCTTCTTGCAGAACACTTGTCATTCAGAGGACATCACCCAGAGGGTTTTGACATGTTTTTATATTTCTCACCTTGGCTGTGGTGGTTTGCAATGTTTGCATGTTGAACACCCCTTTTTGACAGGCCTAAAATATCACTCAGATTCAGAAGCAGCTCAGTTCACATTGCAAGGCTGAAAAACATGATAAGCTCATGGGGGAAGGAACCTGGTTTCTTAGTAGCTTGCTACAATTGTATAGCTTAGTAACAATTCTAGATCTGTCAACTCTTATACCCTACTGGTTCTGATTCAAATCAATGTAATAGAACTGAGTAGTGTGAAGTACATTTCTGTATATTTATAACAGCTCCCAATACAATATTTCAGACCAGCAGCATAAGAGCAACTTTGAGTATATTAACTCTCAGAGCATCTTCCTTCCAATTTTCTATAATGGGGAATTAGTCATAATTCATATCTAAGCTTCTCCCATCCTGCTCTAACATAATGTGGAACTCTGATTCTGCAAACACTTTAAAACGTTTTAAGCCCTATGTAGTCCCAGCTGCACATTTTTTGAACACCCTTTATGACAATGACAAAATCTATTTAATTAAATAAGTCACACAGATCCATATAAAATATAATAGTACTCCAATTTTCTTTGCTACTGCAAGATATTGTGACCACACTTAAACAGACTATCAAAATTATAGCCATGCCATTGTCTTTGCATAACATATAGCACTGGAAAAAGCTTGATAATAAAATTCCACATATTTCAAAATCACTCTATGCTTTTGAAAAAAAATAACTACAGTAGCTCATTTTCGGTCTGATATATATTACAAAGTTTCTTCTTTTCATTTTCTTTATAAAGCTGTCACCTAATGATTTAACAGAAAAAAAGGTTATTACTTATATTCCATAGATGCATGCTTTGAAAAGCTTTGTCATGAACACTGAGCTTGTTTCATTTCAATGCGTTCAAAGTATGAATTGTAAATAAGCAACTGAAACTTGGCCTTATCGGGAGTCATTTTGTCAACTAGTGGCAGCACAGTGAACAGATTAAGACATAAGATATACAAATATGTTCCTGGAATAAATGACAGGTGACTTTCTGATGTGAAAAAAGTCCTTCCATAGGACATTAATTTCTGCACTTTCTGAAATGGGACTGGTTCTGTACTGGTGAAAAAAGGGGAATTGCGTTTTTTATCCATAATTGGAAAAAAGTCATTGAAGATGGATAAGGTTGGACTATAAGACTGGAAGAGATGGAACAATCAATATGATTGATCCTCGCTTTAAAAATACTTTTCCTCAAAAGGGTTTTATTTTTAAAAAGAAGCTCTTCCACACTATAGCTTAGTTCTTTGTAATTGGAAAACCTAAAAGGGCAGAGTAAGTCTCATACAGCCATTTGATCCCATTTCCTAATTTTGATGTAGTCAGAACAATGAATTATTTGGATTATCTGTAACTTCTGAAATTTATGTTACATAGCAACCAAAAATTTAAAAAGCGGGCAATGAATATGTCAAACAGAGGAATTTTCTTTTGGGGGAGGATGGGGTAAAAACTGCAAAAGAATTAAAGGAAAGAAGGGAATAAACACAGAGAAAGTGAAGCACGGCAGCCTTTTCAAAGATGCAGTGAGAAGAGTGAATGAGGAGAGTGGTGGACCTTACATTCATCATCTGCCATCTTATTCTGTGTGTCTCTGTTAGTCTTTTTCTTTTCTTTTTTTTACACTCTGTTTTTGTATAACTAGTCTCTTGAAACCAACAGCACTTGAGAAATGAAACAGAACTGCTGGAAGCTCAGTAAGCTGAGTTGTCAGCATGATGCACGGAGTCATTGAAATTGTCATAGTGATGCTGAAATGGAATGAAATGAACAGCCTCTGGGTGGATATGCTTCATAAGGAAGAACAGACATGAAGAGAAAAAGTGTTGCATACATCTTTTCATTGTTTTGACTGCAAAAAGTTAAATCAGAAATATGGGAGGCATTTCTTGAATTGTTTTCAGAATACTTCTCAAGGTTCATAGCTTTTGGGTAAGTGTTACCCCTCTCTCCAGATTATTTGGCCAGTTATAGAAAGGGGATCAGTATAGGTAAATATTGTAATATTAGACCTGTGTCACTAAGCACACTGCAGTTTCTTTTGCGGTTGGTGGAAACAAAATGCAGTTTCAAAGTCATCTGTTTCAATACATGTTAATTGTTTTACACACAAAATAATCTTTCACCATTTAATAGGAGCACTTGCTATATGCACAGACTCTGGATTCTCTCTGAATGTGCTCAGAAACATCCCCTTGTCACACAGGTGAAAACAAATAACTCTAAGAATATAATCCAGCACAACTTTACTGAATGAATATGATGAACTTTGCAACAGCAGAAATATATAGGCAAATGAATACTAAACAACTAGGTTAATGATTCTATTTATAGACTCAAAAGTCTTTGTATTAAAGCAACTCAAGATGTATTAAAGTTTCAAATATAAATATCTACAGCTCAAGTAAAGACAAAAAAAGAGATCTCCAGTTGTTGCCCTTTTCTTTTCCCTTCTTTAGTCACTGACAGTTCTATTTAGGTTATCTGATGCAAAGGTTGATAGCTTCGTTCTTTAGGACAGCTAACACACAGGCTTCTTTGGAAAAACCCACAACTCACAGTTTTCCAGATTTCAATAGACTACTCTGGAACAGGCAGTGCAACCCTGTTTTTCCTTCATTGAAAGATGCCCTTCAATCCGCTGCTGGGGAACCCTGGCCCCTACTTCACACTGGTATCTGCTTGTAGACAAAGGAAATCCACAGGTGGTGTGATTTCAGCACGTTATTTCAGTTTCTTAGGTTGTAGAATCGTACGTCTTTTCTCCAACTCCACAGCAGCTTAGACAGCACCTGTGCACACTTCCGTCCTTTCTGTAGCTCTCTCTCTCTCTCTAGCACTTTCTGCCCCTTCTCTCTGGGGCCTGAACACAGTAACACTCCTCAGATTCAAACTCACTCCTGATTTGATGAGAATGTTTCCAGAATTGTCTTATCTGCTTCTGGGATTGGATAAAGATACACATAGATTGCAGTATTTATTTATTTATTTATTTAAATTTCTTATATACCGGCATTCGCGATGGGAGTCGCATCATGCCGGTTTACAAATAACAAGGTGTGACAACAGAATAAATACTTAATAACTTAAAAACATTAACATGTGATAGAAGAATAAGGTAGCAGTTACAATAAAACAGGGATAAAATGCAACTTGGAATGAAGAGAAGGCAAAAGAGAGACTAACACTGAGATAACAAAAGAATGACCAAGGTAAATAAAACCTGCCAAATTAAAAAAAAGAGAGAACATTATTGAGTTGTCAAAGGTTGTTGATTACCCTGACGGGAGTTCTTAGTTGCTTGAGTTGAGAGTGGGTTCAGTTGGTGTCTGGAAAGGCTTTCAAGAATAGCCAGGTTTTAAGTCTTTTTCTGAAAGTGGGGAGGCAAGGTTCCTGTCTCAGTTCTGGTGGGATAGAATTCCACAAGGTAGGTCCTGCTGTAGAGAAAGCCCTGTCTCTGAGAGTCGTATGGTTAAAGGTTTTTGCAGGCGGCACCTGTAATGAGTCTCTGTAGGACTCTCTGATAGGTCTGATGGAGGTATGTTTTTTAAATGGGATTTGGAGGTTAAGCGGAGAGAGTTGATGGAATGCTTTGTAGATGGTAGTAATGGATTTATATAAAATTCTGTAGTGCACTGGCAGCCAATGTAAGTCTTTGAGAATCGGAGATATGTGGTCTCTTCTTCTTGTGTTTGTCAAAATTCTGGCCGCCGTGTTCTGAACCATCTGAAGAGGTTTAGTATGAGAAGACGGGAGACCTAATAGAATAGAATTGCAATAATCTAACTTAGAGAAGATTATTGATTGCAAAACTGTTCTGTAATCGTGGAAATGGAAAAGTGGTTTGATTCTTTTTAAGACGTGTAATTTATAAAAGCAGTCCTTCGTGGTTTGTTTAATAAAAGATTTTAGATTTAGCCGATTGTCGATAATGGCTCCTAGGTCTCTTACATGTGAAGTTTGAAAGCCGGTTGGTGGATTTGAGGTGAGGTTACTGTTTTCAGGGGAAATTATGAGGACTTCGGTTTTAGTGGAATTTAAGATTAGATTTAGGCTGGAGAGGAGGTTGTCAATATTTTGAAGACAGTTTTCCCAGATTTTGATAGTTTTTGTAAGGGATTCTTTGATAGGGATGACAATCTGGATGTCATCTGCGTATAGAAAGTATTTGAGGTTCAGATTGGTTAATAGTTGACATAGGGGTAGGAGGTAAATGTTAAAGAGCGTGGGGGAGAGAGAGGAGCCCTGTGGAACACCTAGCGAGGAAGGGTAAAACTGTGATTCTTTGTTATGTATTTTGACTTTATATCCTCTGTTTCCCAAGAATGATTTGAACCAGGCAAGAGCAGAGCCTGTAATTCCGATGTTCGCTAATTGATTTAGGAGAAGGGAGTGATTCACGGTATCAAAGGCCGCCGATAGGTCGAGGAGTATCAGCAAGTAGGCGTGACCTTTATCGAGGCCCATGATGAGGTAATCTGTCAGAGATATGAGAAGTGATTCTGTACTTAAAGATTTTCGGAAGCCGTATTGAGTGGGGAATAATATGTTGTTGTCTTCGAGGTATTCTGATAATCTGGTGTTGACTAATTTTTCTGTAACCTTGGCTATAAAAGGAAGGTTGGATATTGGGCGGAAGTTGGATGGATCTTTAGGATTAAGGTTCGGTTTTTTTAATAGGGGTTTGATAGAAGCAACTTTCAGGTCGTCAGGATAAATTCCTTGGGCTAAGGAACAATTGATAATGTCAGTTAGGGTTTTGGAGATGGTATCTGGTATTAGCAGCAGTAGTTTGGGAGGGATCTGGTCAAATGGGTGGGATGATGGTTTCATTCTCTTCAATACTAACTTGGTCTCTGATATTGCAATGGGTTCGAAGGCTTGTATAGCAATGTCATTGCAGTGATGGCGGAATGTGCTGGGTGGAGCTAGGGTATTCGTTTTTAGTTGAGATTGCAGGTTGGAAATTTTGTTACTGAAGAAAATGGCCAGCTCCTCAGCTTTTTCGTGCGCTTGGTTGAGTGGGATGTCCGGAGAATTGGGTTGAGTTAAGTTCGAGACGTAAGTAAAGAGGGCTTTTGAATCGAAGATGAGGTGATGTATCTTGTGAGCGTAGTAGTCCCTTTTTGTTTTTAGTGTGGTGCTCTTGTAAATGTGAAGAGCGAGTTTGTAAGCTGAGAGGGAGGTCGGTGATGGTGCTTTACGCCATTTATTTTCTTTTTGTCTCAGTGAAAGCTTGAGTTTTTGTAGTTGGTCATTAAACCAGGGTTGTCTTCTGGTGGCATTATGTTTAGGTTTTTTTGTTGCCAGTGGGCAGAGTTTATTAGCTGCCGATTCTGTGATGTTGGACCATGAGTGGAGAGCCGTGTTGGGAGTGGAGATGTCTATGTGGGGGAGTTCTAGGACAAGGTGTTCGTGAAGCTCATCGGATGAACATAGGTTTCTGTAAGTAAATTGAGGTTGAAGATCTTGTTTGATGTTAGATTGTGCCAGCGAAAAAGTGGTAGAAATTAAAGCATGGTCTGACCAGGGGACTAATTTGCATATGGGGTGTGCTGAATATGAGATGCCTGAGTTTACAAAAATGAGGTCCAAAGTGTGTCCTGCTCTGTGAGTAGGGTTGTTGATTGTCTGCTTGAATCCCATGGCGGTCATTGCATTTAGGAAAGTTTCACAGTTTGTAGATGGAGAGGGGTCATCAACATGTAAGTTGAAGTCTCCCAAAATGATGGCTGGAACCGCAAGATTTAGGTTAGTAGCTATTATTTCTAGAATGGGGGAGGCATCTGATTCCAGCAGTCCCGGAGGGGCGTAGACTAGAATGATTTGTAGCTGGTCAGATTTGAAAAAACCGGCTTCAATTTTTGTGGGAGAGTGAATTGGGAATTGAGTAAGTCTCAGCTCTTTTTTGGCTGCAAGGAGAATACCCCCACCCTTTCTTTTCTGTCTGGGAATGGAGAAGAAATCATGGGATTCTGTAGGAAGTTGGTTTATTAGTGCGGTGTCCGTCTGTTTAAGCCATGTTTCCGTAATTGCACAGAGGTCGGGTTTGGTGTCCAGTAGAAGGTCATTAAGTATTAGTGTTTTTTTGGTAAGGGATTGAGCGTTGAATAAAATCAGAGAGAAAAGAGCCAGGCCTAGTGTCTGTGTAAGGGGGGAAATCATGATAGGAATGAGTGATTTATAGGTAGTTGGCCGTGAAAACACTGATGGGTTTCAAATGAGAAATGACCTTTGTTGGAGAATTGGAATGGGGAGACCAGTATGCATTGCGGCTTGGAGGGGTGAGCGCTGGATGATTGCTGGAGTGGAAGGGTGAACACTGGATGATTGCTGGAGTGGAAGGGTGAACGCTGGATGATTGCTGGAGTGGAAGGGTGAGCACTGGATGATTGCTGGAGTGGAAAGATGAGCACTGGGTGGAAGGATGAGCGCTGGATGATTGCTGAAGTGGAAAGATGAGCACTGGGTGGAAGGATGAGCGCTGGATGATTGCTGGAGTGGAAGGGTGAACGCTGGATGATTGCTGGAGTGGAAAGATGAGCACTGGGTGGAAGGATGAGTGCTGGATGATTGCTGGAGTGGAAGGGTGAACGCTGGATGATTGCTGGAGTGGAAAGATGAGCACTGGGTGGAAGGATGAGCGCTGGATGATTGCTGGAGTGGAAAGATGAGCACTGGGTGGAAGGATGAGCGCTGGATGATTGCTGGAGTGGAAAGATGAGCACTGGGTGGAAGGATGAGCGCTGGATGATTGCTGGAGTGGAAGGGTGAACGCTGGATGATTGCTGGAGTGGAAAGATGAGCACTGGGTGGAAGGATGAGCGCTGGATGATTGCTGGAGTGGAAAGATGAGCACTGGGTGGAAGGATGAGCGCTGGATGATTGCTGGAGTGGAAGGGTGAACGCTGGATGATTGCTGGAGTGGAAAGATGAGCACTGGGTGGAAGGATGAGCGCTGGATGATTGCTGGAGTGGAAAGATGAGCACTGGGTGGAAGGATGAGCGCTGGATGATTGCTGGAGTGGAAGGGTGAACGCTGGATGATTGCTGGAGTGGAAAGATGAGCACTGGGTGGAAGGATGAGCGCTGGATGCTTGCTGGAGTGGAAAGATGAGCACCGGGTGGTTGACTGTCTGGTATAGGAGTGCTAGGCTTTGGAAGGTGTGGCGAGGCTGAGTATTAATGGCAAGGGTTATTCTTGAGGTCTAACCCTGACCTCACCTCACCGGAGTCTCACAAAGGGGCTCACTAAGGGGCAAGCCCCTTAGGTCGTGCCCCTTCGGACGCGCGATGCCCGGCGCGCGACGCCGGAAGGGTGTGCCGAGATTTAAAGTCCTTTTTTGGCGCCCTCTGATAGGCCTAGTGCCTCCGGGGGGCGCGGCTGACTCACCGCGTGTGTCCTGCGATTTCCTGCGCTTCTGTCTGGTCTTAGGTAGGGATTTTTTATTTTCCCTTTTAGTTCTTGGCTGTTCTGGTTTCCTCCTCTGTGCGGCTCACGTGTTCGTGAGCGGGCTCAAGCCCCGATTGGGCTTAGGGAGCCCCGGCAGAGGAGGAGGCGAAAGGCGTCCGACGCCGGGATCGGTGTGGGCGCGAAGAGGTGGGCCGGAAGGCAGCGCCGAGATTTAAAGTCCTTTTTTGGCGCCCTCTGATAGGCCTAGTGCCTCCGGGGGGCGCGGCTGACTCACCGCGTGTGTCCTGCGATTTCCTGCGCTTCTGTCTGGTCTTAGGTAGGGATTTTTTATTTTCCCTTTTAGTTCTTGGCTGTTCTGGTTTCCTCCTCTGTGCGGCTCACGTGTTCGTGAGCGGGCTCAAGCCCCGATTGGGCTTAGGGAGCCCCGGCAGAGGAGGAGGCGAAAGGCGTCCGACGCCGGGATCGGTGTGGGCGCGAAGAGGTGGGCCGGAAGGCAGCGCCGAGATTTAAAGTCCTTTTTTGGCGCCCTCTGATAGGCCTAGTGCCTCCGGGGGGCGCGGCTGACTCACCGCGTGTGTCCTGCGATTTCCTGCGCTTCTGTCTGGTCTTAGGTAGGGATTTTTTATTTTCCCTTTTAGTTCTTGGCTGTTCTGGTTTCCTCCTCTGTGCGGCTCACATGTTCGTGAGCGGGCTCAAGCCCCGATTGGGCTTAGGGAGCCCCGGCAGAGGAGGAGGCGAAAGGCATCCGACGCCGGGATCGGTGTGGGCGCACAAGGCCACAGTCCAATTGAGGATTAATCTAATATATACTACAGAAAGTTATTGTGAACCCCTCCCATCCTTTTTGTTCAACTGAGGTTGAAAAGGTACACAACACAGTATCATCACACAGAAATTTAGGTGGGGGTCTACATAATGATAACTGATGAAGGGCAATAGACATACTGGCTGCTATGATTAATGGAAACATTGGCAGGTGGCACTATCAGTTTTCATGTTGTCAAAAAGAAAAACCAGAGAAATTTTGAAATATAAAATGCAGATTTTTTTTCTAAAATTTAGACAGTAGCTTAATTAGCAACTGTAAGCATTCAATGATAATGTTATTTCTAATGTGAGGGGATGTAGATGGAAATGTTGAAGGGCATGCTAGAAACTTTAAAATATTTAAAGGCTGTAATAAAGTGCAAGAAGATAAAATTTTCCACATAAAATGAAATTCACAAGCAATGTTTTTTGATATGAAGTTACAGGAAGGAAGGTTCAAAGCAAATATGAGAACATATTTTTGCCAAGAGTGTAGTAGCCTACTAACAGAGGTAATAACAACCAAAATGTTGACACAATTTAAACATGCTTGGGACAGGCACAAAGCAAACTGGTAAAGGCAGGTAACAGATAATATAGGTGGGGGTAATATGGGTCAGGGAGGTAACATTAGGAAGAAATGAAGGAGATGGCTTGCGTGTTTTCTCAGGTATATGGAATTTGGGCGGCCAAAGAAGAGAAAATACAAGCCAATGGTCAGAGTGGAAGTAAAACCGCATCAGGCTTGGTTAAATCCTAATAGCAGTGGCAGGAAGGCTGACATGGTTAAACCATAGCTATCCTACGGTAACTTGCATGACATGGTGGTTACATCCCTAACAACAGTGATAAAACTGTATCTGGCTTCCAAGCAAAACTGAGGTAACTTGCACATAGTGGCATTAAAAGCTCTAACACTGGTAGTATAACTATATCAGGCTTCCAAGAAAGCTGGGGTAATCTGCATGAAAAGACCATGGTTACATAAACTCCAAACACCAATGAACAGGGATAGATGGGGTATTTTTGGATAATGACCTCACTAGATATTACAACATTTTGTGGTAAGAAATGAAAGAAGTCTTAAATGTTAAATTTGGTATAAGACTATAATAATCAAAGAGAAAGTTGACAAATACCCACAGTACCTGAATGTAATCTGCTTAGAAGTACCTGAAATCAAATAAATAAATAAATATATTAATTACCAAAGTCTACCAGCAGATGTGGGGGGATACCAATGCTTGTGAAGGAATCCAAACATTTATTTATTTATTTATTTATTTATTTATGTGAAACGATTTTTATTCCAGCTATAACGGATCCTATGCTAGGCAGATTACAACAGACTAAAAGAGTGACATGTTTAGCTAATATATGGAAGTCAGTGGTTAGAAGAGGATTGAGAGGCTAAGTAAACCTGGTAAAATAGCAAGCTATGGAAGTGCCAGGTTGGTACCATTAGATCATGACTCTGGGTATTTGTCTGGCAAGGTTAAGGAGATCGAAGCAGCCAGATATTTTGGGCAGTGGCCTCACTGGCTTTAGTGGCTGTTTGGATTATTGCAGGGCTTGGTGGTGATAAGAGGAAGGTGTAGATGATGGGTATTGGACTGGGTGTGGTCATTTGAATATGCAACATAATGGAATGATGGACAAGGATAAGGAGCAATATCCAATCCATTCTTTGTCCTGTCCAGTTCAGGTCCTTCCTGCCTCTCTTCCAGTCCATCCTGCTTTGTTTCTTTTCTAATCTGGTATCTGGTCCCTGCATGTCTCCGGCCCTAGCCTAGTTCCTTACTTCAGCCCGTGCCTCCAGCTCTGCCTGTATCCAGTTCTTGCTTGCCTTTGCTTCCAGCCTTGTCTCCAGCCCTGCCTATATCCAGTTCTTGCTTGCCTTTGCTTCCAGCCTTGTCTCCAGCCCTGCCTATATCCAGCTCCTGTCTGCAAGCTCGTTTCTCCATTTCCTGTTTTGTCACCATGATGTTCTCAAAAAGGAAAGTCCTACTGGCCTCCAGGACCTGCTGACTCAACCCAAGGGACAGAGGGCTGGTTTGGCAGAAGACCAGCTCCAGTCCTGCCCTGTGTTTCTTCTGCAAGGGTGATGATGCCTCCTGCCATGTACCCCACCCAGGGTTAATTTGTAGACAAAAATGAAGTGGAACTGTGGAGCAGGGATGGGGATGCCCTCCTACTCAGTAGGGAGGACTCATGGTCAGGGTTAGTTAGCATTGAGTGTGAACTGTGTGAGGGTTGGGATCAGGGCAGGGTATGAATTCTGTTCCCCCAAACACAAATATCTTCTCACAAACATATGCAAAAACATTCTTCACATTACATTTCTGCGGGGGAGCCACAACTGATTTACACTGCCAGCTCTACTCTGCTTCATCAGGTCTCAGAATAAATGAGACAGAATGCCCATTATGGGTATCAACACAATTTCAAAACTTATGAGCAGTAGTACAAATCATCATGGCCAGGGTTGAAGCCTTAACAATTAGCACTGTTGCTCACAGTTTTCAAATTTGTGCTAATTCAACTCCTTTTTATGTCTGTTCTTTGCAGTATCTGCTTCGCTTCAAGGTCCCAGCTGTTTCCCTGCAGAGTAGGAGGGCAGGGCTGGCATTTCAGTGCTTAGTCTGCGTCATGCTCATTAGGGATGTGCAGCCAAAAAGTTTTCGTTGCATTTGTGATACGTATTCGTGGGGGGTCAATTCCGTTTCATGCGGAAGTATGGAGAATTCCATAAGTTGTCGATCTGTCAATATGTTACTACGGCGAGTTAAATTCCTGTCCCAGCTAAAATTAAAATTAACTACAACCCCCACCCTCCTGACCCCCCCAAGACTTACCAAAACTCCCTGGTGGTCCAGCGGGGGGTCCAGGAACTCACTCACACCTTTGGTGCTGGTTTTTCATCATGGCGCCAATAGCCTTTGTCACAGGGGCTACCGGTGCCATTGGTCAGCCCCTGTCACATGGTCACCGGTGCCATCTTGTGCTCCTACCATGTGACAGGGGCTGACCAATGGCACTGGTAGCCCCTGTGACATAGTATGGGCAAAGGCGATCGGCGCCATTTTGAGTATTGGCATCGGACGGCCGGCGTGCACAAGGTTGCTCCCGGACCCCCGCTTGACTTTTGGCAAGTCTTGTGGGGGTCAGGAGGCCCCCCCAAGCTGGCCAAACGTCCCTGTGGGTCCAACGGGGGTCCTGGAGCGACCTGCCATCCAATGCCAGGACTCAAAATGGCGCCAATAGCCTTTGCCCATACTATGTCACAGGGGCTACCGGTGCCATTGGTCAGCCCCTGTCACATGGTAGGAGCACAAGATGGTGCCGGTGACCATGTGACAGTGACTGACCAATGGCACCGGTAGCCCCTGTGACACAGGCTATCGGCGTCATGATGAAACCGGCCTCAACTTTCAAGGCTGTCACCAGTTGTTTCTTTTAAAAATAAATCTATCTTTGCTGGGGTTTCTGGTATTTACATGCAAATAGCAAGATAACTGAAAGTGCCTTGGAGGTCTTGCTGCTGCTTTGACTATCTCCGATTCCAGGGATACACCACCTTAAGGATGATATGCTACTATGCCTACATGCCATGCTCTGACACACCACCTTAGGGGTATTGCTGCTAATATATCATTTTCAGTTTTCATTTTATTAAAATTTATTAAACACCCTACACAAACGAGGTCTGGGCAATTTACAAAAAACATACATAATATTAAAAAAATAGATAAAATAAAAAGAACACTTGACAAACAACTGTCATTAACAACAATCATTACATTTCATAGAAACCATACAATTTCATGCAATGTCTCTGATGGGGGTTTTGCTACCACTCTGATTGCCTCCCATACCACAGATATACCACCTTAAGGGCTTTGATGCCACTCTGCCTACCTGCTATGCTTCTGATATACCATCTTAGGAGTAATGTTGCTAGTATGCCTATAATTCATGCCCATAAAGTACCTAATTTACAGAGTCATTTATCAAAATGCATTATGACATTAATGCACTTGATAACGAGTTAACGCACGTGTTAATGCCATAACACATGCAATAATTGTGTTACTGCACAGCGTGAATGCAAATCTTTTGAAGGGGGTGGGATTGGGGAGGGATTTGGGAGGGATTAATTAAAATGAGGGGCAATATTGCATGGTTTTAATGCTGGAAATAACTACACCTTTTTTCCTGGCATTATACCTGGAAAGGCCATAATGCAAATTGTGTTAAAGATTGCAAATTGCATTTTGGCCATTTTTGGGCTGAGGGAGAGGGAAGGAGTGGAGAGAGAGTGGAGAGAGAGAGATAGAGAAAGCCTCTAGGGAAAGCTTTCACAGAATTCAATTATTTATATCACTATAGGAGTGCCAGCTAATAGCTCGAGGTGAGGAGTTGGTGGTGGTTTAGGATTTAGGGGCCAGTTTTACATGCAGCGTGAGATGTACGAACAGCACAGTACATTTCGATGAAGATTTGATGTCATTTGGAGTGAGTAAAGGCTCACAAAGTTGAGTTTTCTACTATTTTCCTCACCCTAGCTTGATAGTACCATGTTATAGAGTCCATCAAGCTAGGATGAGAGAACTTTCTAGAAATAACATCTTTGTTAGTCTTTCCTCACTCCAAATTATGTCAAAACTCTACCGAGGTGTACTGTGCTTTTCGTACATGTCACTCTGCATGTAAAACTGGCCCCTAAACCCTAACCACCACCAACAGCTCACCTCAAGCTATTAGCTGGCCTTCTAGAGATATAAATATTTGACTCCTATGAAGGCATTATAAATAGTTTCTCTCTCTCTCTTTCTCCCCCCCCCCCAATAGTATTCATCTGGGCACTTTGCAAGCTGTGAACTAGAAGTATTGTGGGGTGTGAAAACTTTACTGTATCCTGTGATACTACTTATGCAAAGTGTGCAGTAATTTTAAAGTTACCATAAACATTCCCTTTTTCTTACTGTGGGTGTTATCCATGCGTTATTATAGCATTTTGATGAATCTAGGGGTTAGGATCAAGCTGCTACTATGTCTACTTGTCATGCCTACTTTGCACCAGTATTGGAGTTGTAGTTCCTGCATGCTGTTTAAATATCAGCCTAATGTTCCCTCCCTCCTTCTTTTTTGTTATACTCTGGTGTTTTGTCCACAGGAAATAAAAGTATGAAAAAAGGGAAAAATACAAGTTTCTCCTCCTATCCCACCTCTTTTCTTTTTTTCCATCTTGTTCTCTAGGCATCTTTAAATTTTGAGCTGTTTGCAATTGAATGCATGCTATGCCATAGGGTTTTATACACTGTTGTTTGTGTTTGATCATACTGTAAACCTTGGGGGTTTTGACAAATTTGTATTTGTGATTCCCTGCACTTTGTGTCTTGTGGTTTTTAAACCTTTATGCTTTTTGCAATTGAAATCACTGTACACCTTGGGGACTTTGATGCCTTTGTGCTACTTGTGATTTTCAAGGTATAGAAATTGAAAAAGGTATTGGTCAATTGAAAAAACACAAAGTCATCAAAATACGCAATGTATAGAGTGTGAACAGTTTTCATGACTTTGTGCTTTTTGAAATTTCCCACACTCTACAACTTTGTAGTTATTGTCAATTCCCCCTGTGCTGTACATCTTGGGGATATTGATACTTTATTCTATTTGCAATTTTCCACCCTGTACACCTTGGGGATTTTGATGCTTTTGTGCTATTTGCAATTCCCCACACTATATTTTGAGGGTCATTGGTCATCAGAAAGTATTAACTCACTTGTTACCACTGTTATCCAAATAACATATGGAACCATAATTGATTTCATGAGCCATTCACAGTTGTACAGTCTTGGCCATGTATATTTAACACATACTAGTATATGCTTTTAGACAAAAGCATATACTATTATTATGATCAACCAGGTAGCCATTCCTCTAACTGGGAGAGGCACCCCCACTCTGGCTTCCTTTGAGCTTCTTTTCAAATATTCTTTCCTTACAGTACTTGCAGATTCTTAGTCTTTCACAGGCCATCCATTGCTTTGCATGCTTGCTGCACCACTCCTAGGGCCTTTTATACCATTTTTCTTCCTATATATCCTCAAAGTACACCTTGGAGGTTTTTCAGCAACTCTTGCTACATTACTCTGTTACTATCATTTCAGTTTTTAATTGCCAGTGCCACTTCTGCTGCCATCACTTCAAGCCAAAATAACACCATATATATGGAAACTTTGATGTGAAAACCTTTTTACATTTTTAAATTTTTGGGGGGGAGTAAGAGACCTCATATATGATAAAAGAGAGTTATGATATAATATACTCTCGCATATCTCTGAGAAATGGTTCCTGCTTATTTCACTGGTACATTTAAGTCACCACACATCCATTTTATAATCATTGGTCTCTAAATCTCACCAGTTTAGTAAAAATGTTTCTTTTTTCTTTTTCTTGGATTAACAAGCACTGGTATTCTTCTCTTTAGATTTAACAAGCATTCACTTTCATTTCTTTGTTCCTTGACAAACACTATTCTTATATTTATTTGCTGAGTGATTAAATGCTATATCTAGCAAGAAAACACTTATCGTATCATGCTGGAGGCTGAGAGAAGTGGTGCAGTCTGCTGCCCGATATGGCTCGTGTTTCATTGGCTACTTCGTCAGGGGCAGTCACTATATCTTTGGCTTTTCTGTGATGGAAACGAACCAATTATTAACTTTTGTATATACCAAACCAAGTAATCTGAAAAAAAAAACACCATACATACGCTCCAGGCTTGCTCAAAGAGTCCTGCTCATTTTAAATCTGCTACAGCATTTCCCAAATGCGATCCTCCATTTTGTTTTTCCCAGGCCATTTTTAAACCGTGTCATAGGATGTTACCATCAGCCAATCACAGAATTCTTAACAGACTAAGTCATTCACCAATAGGAAAATTCGAAAAATATGACATCAGATTAAAGTTAACCAATCAACTGAATCATTCATCCCTAGAGGTCTAGACGATGACAGTTTAAATATCCATTTTGCTCGCAGTAATTAAGCTGAGAATGTAAATCACCTCCACGATCTGAACAGATTATTTGGTCTAGAATTGTCCATTTCAACACAATGTTTGACCATCGGAGCTTCCAAATGAAGTGTATTGATCCTGCTTCTGTGTTCTCTTAAGCGGCCCTTGACTTGTCTGCTGGTGCGGCCTATAAGGAGGGGCAGGGGCACTATATCAGATAAACAACATTTGTTGATGTGCAATCAGTGATTCTTCTTTTCTTGTATTGCACTCCAGTGTTTGGATGTTGCCAGAACGTGCCTTTAATTGTTTGTGCACACATGTCACAATCATCACATACATTATGATATCCCATAGTAAGCTCGGGGTTCATTTTATTTATAGTCGCATGCACTAGTCGGTCCCTGATGTTTTTACCCCTTCTGTAAGAAAAAAGTGTTATATCCAGGAAAGTCCCTGTATATAGTTGTAAGACATGCCAATGATGTCTGATTCTAGCCACAATTAGATGGGATTTATCTGTGTGTTGTAAAATACAGAAGTCAGTCGTGGGGTGTTTTTTGGATTGATATTCCAATAGCCTCTTTCAAAAAATCTCATGGGGGGGGGGGGAGGAGGGTTTCATGCCACTGTTGTTGGTTCCTTTTTCACCAGTTCTGCAGCTTTGGGGTGATCTGGCTACTCTTGTAGCTTTTTGCTCCTCTGACAATTCCTTGGAGAACTTCTGCCATTGCTGGTGCTGATTTGCCACATTACAGGTCCTTGGGCTCATCATGCCACTTTTAGTGCCGTGTTAACATGGTTTTGATGTGTTGGCATGCCTTAACCCATCTGATAATGTCTACCCACCAGTTTTAATAAAAATGGTTAGAAAAGCCAATTTTGAGAGCCCAGAATAGGTTGCATTATTTCTCCTATTGATTATAATGGCAAACAAACAAATATACATTTTTTTTCACTTGAACTGAATCAAATGATTGACAGTGACCTATGGAATGAATGAATGAACCAAAACATTTTTTGAATCTGATCATCTCTAGCTGGTGTTGGAACTTACAAGAGCATTAACTCTTTATATCTAGTTCTCAATGGAATGCATGAAATAAAGTAAGTGGTAAAAGTGGTGGAGTCATTGGAAATAGTGATCATAAAGCAATAAACTTTGACATACTCATTGGAAAAAGGATAAAAACAATTTCTGTAGCATTTACTTTTAAAAAGGGAAAGTATAATAATATGGTGAAATTATCTGGAAATAAACTAAAAGGAGCAATTATGAGGGTTAAAAGTTTGCATGGGGCATGGAGGTCATTTAAAAATGACATCATGGGAACCTATATATATGTATCCATTTTTTGAAATATTTTATTTCACCTTACCATTTCATTTAACCATGTTAGCAATTGTTTGGTCTTCCTTCAACATTTTTCATGCATAAAAATATATATTTCTATGCATGAAAAATGTTGAAGGAAGACCAAACAATTGCTAACATGGTTAAATGAAATGGTGAGGTGAAATAAAATCTTTCAAAAAATGGATAGATATCCAAATGAGAATAGGAAGGAACATAAGCATGAGCAAGTTAGATGTACAATGTTAATAAGCCAGGCCAAGAAAGAATATGAGAAGAAATGCTCTAAAGGCAAACACTAATAATAAAATATGTTTCAATATTTGACACTAGTAGTGACCTTTGACACTATGGGAATGACGAGACATTGAGCGGATTGACGTTGGGAAGAGGCGTTGAACAAGTTTGGTGAACAGTGAAATAGCCAGCATTTGTTGATGCAGATTTGGAGTTTCTGTACAGAAAAGTTTAAGACTTTTGTCGATGGTTTGGTTGGCTATTGGAACACACAGTGAACGGCCACATTAACACACCGGAAATGTTTGGATGTATCAGCATGTAGTTTGGTCCGGACGAGGGGTGCCCAACATTAGAAAAAGTTGGATATGATATCCACTTCACTAAGAATGATGTACGAGTGAAATTGTGAAATACAGCAAGAATCCCCTGAGGAAGCCCGAATAGGGGTGGAATGAGGTGCCTTGTTGGGGCGACTGGTGTTAAAATAATTATTGTTAAAATAATTATTGAAAAGAACTTAACGTGGAGGTGTTTGATGTTAAAAATGATTAAAAAGAACCAGGGTGATTGATAATATCTTGGCAAGAGAATGAATAATTAAATGTTCAAGTATAACTTTGAAGTATTACAGTATATCATTGGATGTAGACATTAAGGGCATTAGGATAATTTTATGGGGTATATGGTTTTAAGATGAATGAATAGTATATGTATATGAATGTGTGATATTAGGGGGTTAGGGTTGGAGTTGTATTATTGGATCCGGTCCGGACCGGGCATATTTAAAATTGTGTATGTGTGGTGAGGAATATAGTGGTTGATATATATGCATTGTTGAATATGGTGTTATCATCAGAAATATGTGTGTATTACAATGTTAAACATGTATTTGTTATAAAATGTAATTTAATAACATGTTCATGTGAGATGTATAATAAAGTATATGAAGAGTCTTGAATTGTGATATACACTGAAAATTCATGGTTACATTTTTTGGGATTCCCTAAAATGTGTTGGATTGTATATTATTGAGGGGATCTAACAGTGCCCTATAGTGATTGTGCCAGATTAGGCTACCGAGTTGGTAGGTCAATATATCATAAGCAAGTTGCTTAAGAGGGAGTCAACTGGACTATTAGAGCACCAGATGGATGAAAGGGCATTGAGGAGCAGAGTATCTTTCTTCACATCTCTAACATTTACATAAATGATATAGAAAAGGATGCTAAGAATGAGGTGGTTAAATATGCGGGTGAGACAAAATTTATTCTAAATTTTTAAAACATGAATGAATTTTGAGGTACTGCCAAAGAACCATGCTAGTCTAGGGAACTGGACTTCTAAGCAGAAGATGAAATTTAATGTGGACAATGTCACCCAAGTGATGCATCTTGGGGAAATGTAATCCTAACTATTAGTAATTTATGCTGGGTTCTGTATTGGAAGATAGGGATGTGATTGTGCATTTGTTTCAAATCAATTTCAAAAAAGTAATGAATAAAGTAAATTTGTTTCATTCAGGGGGCCCTGAAATTAATTGAAGCTCCCCACCCCTCGAATGAAACAAACCTTATTCATTGAATTCATTTGAAAACAAAATGCATCGGACCTAAGTCTGGGCTACACCAGTCGATCCCCACTGGACTGGGTAATTGGGGGCCAGGTAGGAATGGTATTCATTGTATTTTAAGGCCATTCATTTCATTTGTTTCAGCAGTTAGGCACATATCTCATGATGGGCAAGTACGTGCAAAAAACCACTGGTATGTGGGCACCTATCCCATTTTCTGTACATACCTTCCAATCAGGAGTTTTGTACACACTAGGGATGTGCAGCCAAAAAGTTTTCGTTGCACTCGTGATACGTATTCATGGGGGTCAATTCCGTTTCATGCGGAAGTATGGAGAATTCCATAAGTTGTCGATCTGTCAATACGTTACTACAGCGAGTTAAATTCCTGTCCCAGCTAAAATTAAAATTAACTACAATCCCTCACCCTCCTGACCCCCCCAAGACTTACAAAAACTCCCTGGTGGTCCAGCGGGGGGTCCGGGAACTCACTCACACCCTCGGTGCTGGTTTTTCATCATGGCGCCGATAGCCTTTGCCACAGGGGCTACCGGTGCCATTGGTCAGCCCCTGTCACATGGTCACCAGCGCCATCTTGTGCTTCTACCATGTAACAGGGGCTGACCAATGGCACCGGTAGCCCCTGTGACATAGTATGGGCAAAGGCTATCGGCGCCATTTTGAGTCCTGGCATCGGACGGCAGGTCGCTCCGGGACCCCCGTTGGACCCACAGGGACTTTTGGCCAGCTTAGGGGGGCCTCCTGACCCCCACAAGACTTGCCAAAAGTCCAGCGGGGGTCCGGGAGTGACCTCGTGCATGCCGGCCGT
Organism: Rhinatrema bivittatum; assembly: GCF_901001135.1. Taxonomy (NCBI): domain Eukaryota; kingdom Metazoa; phylum Chordata; class Amphibia; order Gymnophiona; family Rhinatrematidae; genus Rhinatrema; species Rhinatrema bivittatum. Next base: position 131,718,534 of record NC_042615.1, on the reverse strand, counting down.
CAGATGCCAATACTCAAAATTGCTGTCCGATGCCAATACTCAAAATGGCGCCGATCGCTTTTGCCCTCACTATGTGTGACATAGTGAGGGCAAAGGCGATCGGCGCCATTTTGAGATGCAAAGGCAAAGGGCAAAGGCAATTGCGTCTGAAAATGGCACCGATCGCCTTTGCCATCACTATGTCACACATAGTGAGGGCAAAGGCGATCGGCGCCATTTTGAGACTCAAAATCGCCATCCAATGTCAATACTCAAAATGGCGCCGATCGCCTTTGCCCTCACTATGTGTGACATAGTGAGGGCAAAGGCGATCGGCGCCATTTTGAGTATTGGCATCGGACGGCCGGCATGCACGAGGTCGCTCCCGGACACCCGCTGGACTTTTGGCAAGTCTTGTGGGGGTCAGGAGGCCCCCCCAAGCTGGCCAAAAGTCCCTGTGGGTCCAACGGGGGTCCCGGAGCGACCTGCCGTCCGATGCCAGGACTCAAAATGGCGCCGATAGCCTTTGCCCATACTATGTCACAGGGGCTACCGGTGCCATTGGTCAGCCCCTGTCACATGGTAGGAGCACAAGATGGCGCCGGTGACCATGTGACAGGGACTGACCAATGGCACCGGTAGCCCCTGTGACACAGGCTATCGGCGTCATGATGAAACCGGCAAACGTGGGTGTGAGAATGCAGGGATGGCTTTTGGGCTCGCCGCTGGCCCACCAGGGAGTTTTGGTAAGTCTTGGGGGGGTCAGGAGGATGGGGCGGGGATTTAAATTTTTATTTAGGAGGCCGAATAAAACCAAAATCTGTTTAATACGTGGGGAGTCGTGATGCATTTCGCCTCCCCACATATTTAACAGATAGGACAAAATAAGTTGCGGATTACAAATACGTGGAAAACGGATGCACACCTCTAGTACAGACGGCCAAAACGAATGAAATTAATGGCTCAACAAATGCATATCCCTAGGTCTGGAGGGGATCTTGGCCCCAGCATTTTTCCAGGCAGCTGGGATGGAGGCTCCGGGATGCCTGGTTTTCATTTTTGGTATTTTTTTTATTTTTTTATGATTATTATTTGATTTGCTTTTTTTCATGATTGAAATGAACCACACAATCCACGAACCAAAATTTGTGGGGAAAAAAACCTCCCGAAAATGAACACAATTTTTTTTTCCCCTGCACATCTCTATTAGAAGACATCAGTTAGGCATTAACATTCTCTAATTTGTCCGGTGACCATGTGACAGGGACTGACCAATGGCACCGGTAGCCCCTGTGACACAGGCTATCGGCGTCATGATGAAACCGGCAAACGTGGGTGTGAGAATGCAGGGATGGCTTTTGGACTCGCCGCTGGCCCACCCGGGATTTTTGGTAAGTCTTGGGGGGTCAGGAGGGTGGGGCGGGGGTTTCAATTTTTATTTAGGAGGCCGAATAAAACCAAAATCTGTTTAATACGTGGGGAGTCGCGATGCATTTCGCCTCCCCACATATTTAACGGATGCACACCTCTAGTAGAGAAGGCCAAAACGAATGAAATTAATGGCTCAACAAATGCATATCCCTAGGTCTGGAGGGGATCTTGGCCCCAGCATTTTTCCAGGCAGCTGGGAAGGAGGCTCCGGGATGCCTGGTTTTCATTTTTGGTATTTTTTTTTTTTTTTTTATGATTATTATTTGATTTGCTTTTTTTCATGATTGAAATGAACCACACAATCCACGAACCAAAATTTGTGGGGAAAAAAACCTCCCGAAAATGAACAGTTAGCCATTAACATTCTCTAATTTGTCCCCGTCCCAATTCTCATTCTGTCTGCAGGAAATTGTATGCAATGCACTGAATACCAAGCACAGAGATTGTATAGATAGACAGATAAATAGATGGGATATTCCATGTGGATTGCACAAGTACATATCACGTAAGCAGGGTTGTGTTTTGTTTGGCAGTATTGGAAATGTATATCCATAATGGCTTTTACAAGCAGGCAGACCATTTCTTGAAATACCAAGTCTTATTAGTGATCTTGCAAAAAAAAAAAAAAACAAACCTCTCTTTCCTACCCAGGCTAATGCAGAGGGAGTTACTGTATAGTGAGGCAATAGAAATAGGACCCCAAGGCTTTTTTAAAATTCTTCTCTCTCTTGGAGCCAGACTGTGAAGACAGAAAAATAAAAAGTCTGAAATTTCTAGGAATGCTGTGACTCATTCCACATTGATCTGAAATCTCCTTTTTTTCTGAGGGAGGATGGGAAGTAGAACCCTCACTCGTTCATAAAATGAAGTCTTTTTTTAGGTTCTTGTCTCTTTTCTTGCTATTGTACATGATGAATTCTGCTTGTGGCCTAGACTTTAGCCTTGTATGTGAGATATGGGCAGTAACTTTGTACTCACGCAAAAACCTGTGGTTTTCTTGAAAGAAACCACACCATTGAAAGCATACATGAATACTCAGTGTTAACAACTCCCACAACAACATAATTCACATGCATTTGCCTGAGCTGAGAGTCTATCTTTCTTTATTCTGGAGCTGAAAGGAAGAATAAATATTCTGAAAATCTAAACTTCTGGTGGGACCAAAAGGATGTCTCTGGAAAGTAATACAGATCCAAAAAGGGAGAAAACAAAAAGTAGGGATGTGCAAAGCCCGAACCTTTTGGTTCGGACCTTTGTGATTTGGAGGGAGGACGGACCTGAATTTCGGTTAGTGCGCACCAATTCCCATTTCTGTGCACTAACATTGTAACGTTAGCGCGCACTAACGGGAGTTAGTGTGCACTAACCCGAAACCAAATTTTTCTGAAATTTCGGAAAAAAATCTGTTCGGGTTTCGGGGTCCCCGAGCCAGGACGAATTAGGCAATTTCATTGAAATTTCCTAATTCGTCCTTGTAGATAGAACATTCCTAACAAAAAAGGTCCATTTTCAGCAACTGGAGTATTACCATTAACATAACTACAATAAACTGTATCTTCCCCTACTAGAAAAATCATATTTTACTCAAAGATTTGCATGAAATATGATGCACCTTTATAGAATACCTTTCAGTTACTATGTCCTAAAAAGGGGGAAAAATTATATAGCCTTCAAATTCAGCAGAGAGTTACACAAGTCCATTGTTACAAAAAGAATACATGCATGCCTCCGTGTGCATACGCAAGTTATAAAATCCGGGCCAGCATGCGCAGGGGGGGGGGGAAATTTGCCCAATTTACACGCAGCGATGAGATTGGGCCTTCCCCAGTTCCCTCCCTGTCTGCTCCAATTAAGGAGAGGACTGGGAGGGAACTTTCCTACCCTCCTAGCTACCCTCTCTCCCTCCTCCTCTCTCTTTCCTGACCCCTTTGACGGCCCTACCTTTTTACATTTTATTTCCAAACTTACGCCAGCTCAGGAGCTGGTTAAAGTTGCACATGCTGGATTCCCCGGGCCAGAGGCAAATGGCGGCTTTACTGGCGGCCTCCAGCTCTACCCCACCCTGCCACCTGGACCGCTCCTCCCCACCCCCAGACCGCCCCATAGGCGCATGACTGGGCCTCTTCTAAAATGTGCATGGTGTGCGCAAGTCCCGGCCACGCGTATAACCCCCATTTTCTGCACATGCAGGGTATTTAAATTTTAACTTTTAGTGCATAGAATATTCTTAAAATTATTAAATGACTGCAAAATATCCACTGAATTGGCAAGGTACTGTTCAGATAAATTGGAAAGTTGTTAAAAATGTGGGAAAAGCAGCAAACATTTATCTATATTTCCTTCCCTTTAAAAATAATTTAATGGTATTTTAAGAAAAAGTAATTACCCATTGAAGCCCATTACTCAGAAAAGTAATTAGATTATAGACTGTTATTTAATGAACTAATAGCTTTTAAAATAGTAACCAAAATAAATCTTTTGTGTGGAAGTTCAAAGAAATCTGTTCCTTTTTTTAATGTGCAATATTTTAAAGTAAGCAGAACAAACATTAATGCTATTCCTCTATCAGTTAAATAATTTGCTGTCAGTATTTCTTAAATTCTTGAGGCCACTGATTTACAATATGTGCTAAACCCTGTAAACCAGTACAATTAGAATAGTGGGATCTGATTGGTTCTTACAGGGTATGTGGGAAATGCTATCTGTGATAGCCAAATCATTCTGAACTAATCATTTTCACAGTAATTGCTTTTTTCTTTTCTTAACATATCTATATTTAAAGGTAGAGAAGAATGTTTCTATGAACCGCAAACCCTGATATCAATTATAATCACAGGATCAGAGAGCAAAAGCAAAATACATGTTAGATCAAACCATTTATTTATTTTATGCCCTGAATCATATAGCAGTTATGAATTGAAATGGCAATGTCAGCAGAAAGGCCAGCATTCTGCTTTATTTTATATCATACTGAAAATGTCCTTAGAACTAGAAATGTCCAAACATAACTCGTAGTATAGGCAATAAATTTCCAGATCAGCAATCCTTAATAGTGTAGGTGGACCTGGATATTATTGCTATTATGGAACTGAGGTTTAATGAGTCTTATGAATGGGATACAGCCATTCTGAGCTGGAAGGCTCATCTGTACACCTTACCCAGCAGCTCCAGTAGAGGACTCCAGAGGTCACTGCAAGCTATCCAGGCTTATATCTCCACAGTCCCAGCTTCCAGAGGCCCTGCACCCCTTGTAGCAGAAGACCAGAGTGCACATGCTGCCTCAAAACTACAGATATGGTACAGAAAGAATTTAATACAAAACAAGAGTCAATAAGATGGGCAGATAAGTAGTTATAAGTAGACTAATTGTAGTGTTTTTGAGGATCATTGACATACAAGTATAAAATAAATAAATAGATTAAAATTACTTAAAATTAGTTGTTCACCCCTTCTCCTTTAGAAAATGTAACTCAATAAATCAATAAAATTAAGATGCACATAGCAGTCCAACAGTGAGAAGGAGACTGTCTATTCTTTTGTACTGGGAGCCGCATCTCCCATTTCGCAAGAGATTGTATATGTACACTAGGTGCAAAAAGCTCTATCAGAGAATGAGTCTGATCTCTGAAGGCTAAAGTGGTAGCCCTGGAGGAGCTAAAGGAGACTGAGAGGTATATAGAGGAGACCTTCAGGGAAACAGTAGAGCAGTCTCACCTCCAATCTGGCAGCCCCTGTGCTGCCTTGGTCACCTGGAAGGAGAGCATCACCTTGGTGAAACAGGAAGCAATCTTGTAGCTAGGACCTGCAATCAAGAAGATGTAATATCCTTGCACATCAAGGGGTAGAATAACCATTGACGTTGGTAATTTGATTATTAGGCATGTAGAGAGCTAGGTGGCTGGTGAACATTAAGATCACTTGGGTAACTTATCTACCTGGTGCAAAGGCAATGGACTTCATGTATCACACAGATAGGATTTTAGAAAATGCTGTGGAGGAACCAGCTCACTTGGTATATGTGGGTTCCAATACTATAGTAATAATATAGTAAAAAACTCATTCTTTAAACTTCATGTTTTAAAGCGATTACTGCCCTTATTGTATTCTCATGACTATAGATCAGTTTTACAAGCTTTGATCTTCTCGGGAATAGACTATTGCAATGGATTGTATTTGGGTCTGCCTGAATCAACTATCAGACCTCTTCAGTTAATCCAAAACTCAGCAGCTAGGCTTCTTACAGGGACGCCCATTAAACAGCACATTACCCCAATTTTGCCAAGATTACACTGGTTACCAGTTAAATATAGAATATGGTATAAAATACTTATGGTCATTCATTCTCTGTTAAATAATATTGATTCTATTTGGCTATGCTCTACATTAAGAGTCTACAAACCCTCAAGAGACCTTAGATCAGCTGGAAAAAATTTATTAGAAATTCCCATGGTAAAAATGGCAGTCCTCAGCGTAACAAGACAGCTGGTCCTATCATGTGGAACGCTCTACCAGACTCCTTGAGACAAATACACAATAGAAAAGAGTTCAGAAAAGCCTTAAAAACCCATTTGTTCAAGCAAGCTTTTGGGAGTCTAGAACTAGCTCAATAGTAGAAAACTTCAGGGAGTTTAAGTCAGTTATGTGTAATACCTATCTACTTCAGGTTTCATAAATCTTAAATCTCTATGTTTCTTTCTTTTGTTTTTTATAACATAACAGTAATGTTTATTCTATCATTGCCTTTTAGTTTTATTGATCAAGATATTGTTTGTATTTTTATTCTATCTTTATTTTATTTTATTTTACACAATTTTTATGTTATAGATTTTATTTTAGTTTATTATCGTAAACCGCGTTGTTCAATCTTTGCATTGGTAAAACGGTATATAAAAACATCAAATAAATACATAAATAAATAAATAAATAAATATAGGAAAGTGTAGGAGGGTGGCTCTGGAATCCAAATTTATGATTTTAAGCAAAAAACTGAAATCCAGAACCTCCAGGGTAACATTCTCAAAATATTCCCTATTCCATGTGCAGGATCCCAGTGGCAGACAGAGCTTCAGAATCTCAATGCATGGATGAAAAAATGGTGCAGAGAAGACAGTTTTAGGTTTGTTAGGAACTGGGCATCATATAGGGGAAGTTGGGGACTCTTAAGGATAGGCTCCTCCTTATATAGAGTGGAACCTGGCTACTAGCCCTAACCTTTAAAAGGGAGATAGTGCTGCTTTTAAACTAGATAATGGGGGAAAGCCAATAGTTTCTCTGAAGTTCAGAATGATGTATATTTGAAGGAAACTAACAGAAGAGGAAAATTAGGATATCACATTAGATAATGCAATAAATGCTAAAATTGACCAGGTTCCTATGAAGAAGTGGCCCTATAACTCTTCTTTAACCTGTATGGGATCAGGTATTTAATATGGTCTATCTTAAAACCTAGAGAGAAAAACAGAGAAAAACAGAGAGAGCACTGTGGGTAGGACCCTGCAGAGCAGGATAAGTGGGTGAGCCCAGCTGGAAATAAAGCCCTGCATTTCCAGAAGCTCCTAGAATATCATTGTCCTGATGGTAAAGCTATGTATACACTACTAGAGGTAAGCATCTATATGTTTATATGCTGATTTGAAAATAAAATTGAAATATTATGCTAGATGTCTCCAGCCAAAGAAAGTTACTTAGCTATCCAACAATGCCATTAAGTAAAGAGCAGACAAAGCACAAAGATTTCAAATTGCCCCTGTTAACTGATAACCAGGTTATTTATACAAAACAATTACTTTGAAATGTCTGTATACAAATGCTAGAAGTCTAAAATATAAGATGGGAGAGTAAGGGGTAGATTTTCAAACTATGCGAATAGGCCTACTTTTGCTGGCGCATCAGGCGCAAGCAAAAGTACGCTGGATTTTAGTAGATACGCGCGGAGCCGCGCGTATCCACTAAAATCCTGGATCGGCGCGCGCAAGGCTATCAATTCTGTATAGCCGGCGCGCGCCGAGCCGCGCAGCCTACCCCCGTTCCCTCCAAGGCCGCTCCGAAATCGGAGCGGCCTCGGAGGGAACTTCTTTTTGCCCTCCCCTTACCTTCCCCTCCCTTCCCCTACCTAACCCACCCACCCGGCCCTGTCTAAGCCCCCCCCTTACCTTTGTCGGGGGATTTACGCCTCCCAGAGGGAGGCGTAAATCCCCGCGCGTCAGCGGGCCTCCTGCACGCCGGGACGTGACCTGGGGGCGGGTCCGGAGGGCGCGGCCACGCCCCCGGGCCGCCCCGGGCCGTAACCACGCCTCCGGGTCCGCCCCCGAAATGCTCCCAGCACGCCCCCTAAACGCCACACGGTTCGGGCCTGCCCCCCGACAAGCCCCCGACACGCCCCCCTCGGAGAACCCCGGGACTTACGCGAGTCCCGGGGTCTGCGCGCGCCGGTGAGCCTATGTAAAATATGCTCACCGGCGCGCGGGCCCTGCTCGCCTAAATCCGCCCGGATTTGGGCGGATTTAGGCGAGCAGGGCTCTTAAAATTCGCCCCTAAGAGTATATAGCATTGAATGAAGAGGTAAACATAATTGGAATCTCAGAGACCTGGTGGAAGGAGGATAACCAATGGAACACTTTGTACCATGATACAAATTATATTGAAATGATAGGATGGATCAAATTGGCAGAGAGATAACACTAAATTTAAAAGGGCATAGAGTCAAACAGGATAAAAGTTCTGCAGGAAACAAAATGCAATGTTTAATTTTTACAATAGAAATTCCAGGTGAAAAGGGCAATAAAATGGCAGTAGGGATACATTATCATTCACCTAGCCAGAATGACCTAACAGACAATTGAATGCAAAAATAAATTAGGGAAGCTAACAAAATCAGCTGCTCAGTAATAATGGGAGATTTCAATTAACTTGATATTGACTGGGTGAATGTCACATCAGGACATGCTAGAGAGGTAAAGCTCCTAGATGAAATAAATGATTTCTTCATGGAGCAGCTGGTACAAGAACGAACAAGAGGGGAAAATATTTTGGACCTAGTCCTTAATGGAACACAGGACTTGTGACAAGTCTGAAGCCACTTGACAATAGTGATAATAACATAATCAGATTTAACTTAATAAATGGAGGGTAGACACTAAAAAAATCTACTGTGACAGTATTTAATTTTCAAAAGGGTGACTATGATAAAATGAGGAAATGGTTAAGAAAAAACTGGAAAAAGCATGTGCAAAGGTTAAGAGTCTATATTAGGAGTGGACCTTGTTTAAAAAGCAGAAGCCGATCCAAGATTGCTATGCAGCGGTAAGAAAAGAAGAGGAACGGTATATAAAAGGACTTTTATTAGATCTTGCCCGACTCTGGCCGAGTTTCGCTCATCAATGGAGCTGCCTCAGGGGCTACTAAAAACAAGTATAAATACAAGTATAAATGCACATGCAAAAACTATATAGAGATAAAAACACACACACACATAAATATATGTGAAAACAAATGGATGTACATACATATAAAATGTGTATACAAAGATATTGAATAAAATATATATATATATATATATATATATATATATATATATATATATATATATATATATATATATATATATAACTAAAAAATAAAATGATCAAATTATAAAACAAATCATATGCACATACATTCAAACTGACCATAAATTATATAAAAAATATATGAAAATATCAAATTGTGTATATATATGTGCAAGAATATCATAATGGCAAATGCAAAATAACATGAATCTTGTGAATGAAGGAGGGGGATCTACAGTTAGAAGAGAAAAACAGTGGGATTGAATATCTATGTAAAAGAAATCTTGATAGAATGACTTCAGTCCGTAAACAGCAACCTCTATGTATGGTTATTCTAAAAGAAACAACTTGGTGTTAGGACAAGGAACAGTACTGTGTAAAATAGGGGGAAAATTAGACATTGAAAAAATAAAAAAATGATTTGTTAAAAAACAGAGATAATTAAATATGTCTTCATGTGAGTCAATAAATGTATACTCCAAAAACAATAGCGGGATGTATATTAAGTTACAAGGTTAGGTGAGAGATGCTACAATAAATAGTAGAAATCTTTCAAGAAATGGAAAAGGGATCTGAATGAAGAATACAGAAAAAAAGTGTAAGCACTGGCAAATTAGATGCAAAGCATTGATAAGGAAGAGAGAGAATTTGAAAATAAGCTTGCCATGGGAACAAAACTTATAATACATTTTTTTCAGATAAATCTGAAGTTAAAAGCCTGCAGAGGAATCAGTTGGACTATTAGATGATTCAGAGGTACAAAGGGTACTTAGGGATGACAAGGTCATAGCAAAAAACTAAATTAATTATTTGCTTTGGTTTTCACTGAGGAAGAAGTAAGAGGGATACACATTCCAGAAAGGATACTCAAAGGTGATGATGCAGAGGACCTGAAACAAATCTCAGTGTACCTGGAAGATGATATAGGGTAAGTTGACAAACTAAAGAATAGCAAATCACCTGAACCAGATGGTACACATCCCAATGTGCTGAAAGAACTGAAAAATGAAATTGCAGACCTGCCATTGGTAAACTTTGCACTATTATTAAAATTGTCTAGGGTACTTGAAGACTGGAAGGTTGTCAATGTAACACCAATTTTAAAAAAAGGGATCCAGTGTGATCCTGAAACTATAAACCAGTGAGTCTGATGTCTGTGCCAGCCAAATGGTAGCAACTATCATAAAGAACCACATTAGATATAGATAGGCATAGTTTAATAGGACAAAGTCACCATGGATTTAGTCAACGGAAGTCTTGGCTCGCCAATCTGTTATATTTTTTTGAAGGCATAAATAAACATGTGGTTAAACATAAAACAGCTGATATAGTGTATCTGGATTATCATTTCACATTTGACAATGCCCCTCATGTTAGACTTCTTAGGAAATTAAAAAGGCATGTTATAGCGAGCAGAGGGAACAGGTAAAAAAAAATAGAAAACAGAGAATAGGGCTAAATAGTAAGAATATAAGAACTAAGAAGTTGCCATACTGGGTCAGACCAAAGGTCCATCAAGTCCAGCATCCTGTTTCCAACAGTGGCCAATCCAGGTACTTGGAAAGGGAGGGAAATCTCACCTATTAACATCTTCTTCTCTAGGTGGAGGCACCAGGTGTCAAGAACGCAAGGATCAATGGAATCTGCCCTGGGTGGGGGCTCTTGCCAGGTTGGTTTCAGACCCAGAAATGCCCCGCGAGGTAGGTGGTCAAGGGGGTGTTACACATGTATATGGAGAAGATGTGATATGATATAGGGATGTGAATCGTTTTAGGACGATTAAAATTATCGTCCGATAATTTTAATATCGTCTTAAACCGTTATGGAACACAATACAATAGAGATTCTAACGATTTATCGTTATAAATCGTTAGAATCGTGAGCCGGCACACTAAAACCCCCTAAAACCCACCCCCGACCCTTTAAATTAAATCCCCCACCCTCCCGAACCCCCCCCAAATGAGTTAAATAACCTGCGGGTCCAGCGGCGGTCCGGAACGGCAGCGGTCCGGAACGGGCTCCTGCTCCTGAATCTTGTTGTCTTCAGCCGGCGCCATTTTCCAAAATGGCGCCGAAAAATGGCGGTGGCCATAGACGAACACGATTGGACGGCAGGAGGTCCTTCCGGACCCCCGCTGGACTTTTGGCAAGTCTCGTGGGGGTCAGGAGGCCCCCCACAAGCTGGCCAAAAGTTCCTGGAGGTCCAGCGGGGGTCAGGGAGCGATTTCCCGCCGCAAATCGTTTTCGTACGGAAAATGGCGCCGGCAGGAGATCGACTGCAGGAGGTTGTTCAGCGAGGCGCCGGAACCCTCGCTGAACGACCTCCTGCAGTCGATCTCCTGCCGGCGCCATTTTCCGTACGAAAACGATTTGCGGCGGGAAATCGCTCCCTGACCCCCGCTGGACCTCCAGGAACTTTTGGCCAGCTTGTGGGGGGCCTCCTGACCCCCACGAGACTTGCCAAAAGTCCAGCGGGGGTCCGGAAGGACCTCCTGCCGTCCAATCGTGTTCGTCTATGGCCGCCGCCATTTTTCGGCGCCATTTTGGAAAATGGCGCCGGCTGAAGACAACAAGATTCAGGAGCAGGAGCCCGTTCCGGACCGCTGCCGTTCCGGACCGCCGCTGGACCCGCAGGTTATTTAACTCATTTGGGGGGGGTTCGGGAGGGTGGGGGATTTAATTTAAAGGGTCGGGGGTGGGTTTTAGGGGGTTTTAATGTGCCGGTTTTGCGATTTTTAGATTTTTCACGATTTTTCACGATTTTTCACGATATTTTACCCCCCCAAACGGCAACAATACGATTCCCTCCCCCTCCCAGCCGAAATCGATCGTTAAGACAATCGAGGACACGATTCACATCCCTAATATGATATGACATCAATCTACTTTCTTGATAATTTTAAATAATTAGATATTACTATGATTATTAGGGTTTTACCATCTGCCTTTTTCTTTCAATTTTTCATTTCTTTTTGCCAGTCATGCCCAGATTTGTGGTTTTTATTCATGTTCTTCTTTCACCTTTTATAGTAAAATACTGTGAGGTTGGATACTACTTTAGAAATGTTGTATATCTGTGTTTAATATCATTTATTTTTTCAAGATGTATCTTAGTATAATGCAAATACATTTCTAAAAACACAAAACAATTTGTTCTTTGTGTATCAAAATTAATTTCTATTGTGCTATTTAAGGTGAAATTTATAAGCTGAGCAAGCACCAAAATCGGGAGATGCGTACACATGTAGAGCTAGCATGCACCTGCCATATTTAAAAAGCCTCCTACATGTGGTCATATTTCCTGCAGGGTACACATCTCACTCAGAATCAAAAAGGGGCATGGTGTGGGTGGGTCATGGGCATTCCAGACTGGGGACAAGAGATGTATATATAAAAACTAGATTGTCTGAATGCACACCCATCTCTAGTGCAGGGTAACTTTACTTCTGCTATTGAGGAGGTGTAAATTTAAAAACAACAAAAAAAAAAGCCTATTCCTGAGGGTTTAAAGGGCCTGGAGTAACCAGGTGGAGTGTAAGCTATTAAACCAGGGGAATTTGGAGGACCTGGCTCTACACTGGGTGAACTGATGGATGAACTTGTGAAACCTGTCTTGGTGTGGAATTGCGCCAGTAATAATATTCCCTGCTTATGAGGCCAAAACCCAATTTGCGCAGTTGGGCATACCTATTTGCAAAATTAGGCACACACATTTGCACACCAAGGCTGTTTTATAACGTACACATGTACTTGTGCATATATTATAAAAACGTCATGACACTGGGAATGCACCAATCCACACACATCAATTTACACCCACGCACCCCTTTGAAAGTTACCATCAATGTGTACTGATTAATTCAGTTACTATTCTTGCCACCTTCTTACTGCTCCAACAATTATTTAGATAACTTCTAGCAAACATATTGCATCACTGCACCTAATGCTATATGGGCTGGATTTTAAGAGGTATGCGCGGGTGTACATTTGTGAGCGCAACCCGGCACGCACAAATTTACGCCTGATTTTATAACATGCATGTGCACCTTGTGTGCGCTGAGCCCTAGGGGAGTCCCGATGGCTTTCCCCGTTCCCTCTGAGGCCGCTCCAAAATTAGAGCAGCCTCGGAGGGAATTTTTGTTCTGCCCCCCACCTTCCCCTCCCTTCCCCTACCTAACCTGCCCCCAGCCCTATCTAAAACCCCCCTAACCTTTATTTTATAAGTTGTGCCTGCTTCTTGGCAGGCGTAGTTTGCGGGCGCTGGCCGACAGCTGTCCCGCGATCCTGGGCACAGTGCCAAATGGCCACTGTGCATGGAAGCTCCAGCCTACCACCGCCCCTGCCCTGGACCGCCCACGCCCCACTCCTGCCCCACCCCTTTTTTCAAGCCCTGGGGCTTACACGCATCCCGGGGCTTTACGTGTGCCGCTGGGCCTTTTGAAAATAGGCCTGGCTCGTAAATCCTCCCGGATTTATGCACGTAGGGCTTTGAAAATCTGCCCCTATATGTCTTTTCATATTAAGTAAACAACTGTATAGAAAATATATCAAATATTTATCAGAATGCTGCAGTACTGAAGTAATTTATTTCATAAGGCCCTCAGAGAAATTAACTACAAATCCAGTTTTCATGTATTTATTCAGTGTTCACATATGATACTATTCTATAATCATATGTGAATCTTTTGCAATACTACCACCATTCTCTTGCTAAAATATATTTATTAAAATTTCTTATAACCCACTTATAACAATGCAATTGTTTTAGGTGGGTAACATGGCTACATGCAATTCAGTAAAATACCTCAGACTATACAAATCAAAATATAACATAAAAATTAATTTTGTACATAACACAATATGATAAAATACATAAAATAAAATAAATATAGATAAAAAAACAATAGAAAATGCCTCAGTACTTACTACTAATCTCAGTTAGGTCAATACCTCATGAAACAGTAGGGCCTTCAGAAGTTTGCAAAATGTTTTAATGTCTAAAGTGTAATGCAAGCAGAAGCAAATGTTTCCCACATATTAGGGTCAATAACTGAGAAAGCCCAGGAACATGATTCCTGAAGGTGTATCTATTTAATCCCTTGAACTAATAATAATAAATTGTCAGCTGAACGAATGTGACAATTAGGTGTATATTTTAAATCCAATTCTGCTAGGTAGCTAGGGCCCTCCATCCTGACAGCCATAAACGTAAACACAAGAATCTAAAATCTGATTTTATAAATCAACCACCTTCAAGTGTAGTTGTTTAAGTACTAGTGTAACATGCTCTCTTATTTTAATTCAAGAGACCAGCCAGGTAACAATGTGCAATGCTTGAGGCCAATATTTGGGCAATCCTTGTAATAATGCATTACAATAATCAGCTGTTGTCAAAACTAAGGCCTGTACTATGCATCTGAAATTTCTCTCTGATGGATAAATTTAAGATATCTTAATAGATGTAATTTGTAATGTCTTGCTTTTAAAATATTCTCAATATGGGAATTACAAATTAGGGCTGAATCCATCTGAAAACCTAGATTCCTTGCAGCAGAAAATGGCACAACATTTCCATTTAATGTAACCTTTTGACAGCACAAAGAGGGTGATTTACCTGCAAGCCACAACCTCAGTTTTCATAAGATTAATCACAAGAGAGCTCTTGGCCATCCAGAATTGTACTGATGAACTACAAGTTGTGATTTGCTGAATAGTTACAGATACATCTGACTCAACTGGAAAAAAATATTTGGATATCTTCTGCATACATTTTATAAAATGTGGACGAGCATTCCAGTATATTGCAAAAAGACTTCAAATAAATATTAAACAGAGTTGCTGACAAGCTTCACCTTGAGGCATTCTAGTAACCAAAGGAAACCAATCTGAATGCTCCTGGCTTGTTGTCTTGCAGCCAGAAAAGACGCAATCCATTGAAGGAAAAGAGCCCAATGCCCAAATATTGTGAACTATGTAATATTGTATCAAAGGTGGCTGTGATATCAAGAAAAACTGGTATAACAGCTTGACCTTTGTCTACTTGGCTTAGTACAAAATCTTTGATGGAGACCAATAGAATCTCTGTACTATGACCGAAATAAAATTTTATATTTGTCAAGGAATTCAGTCAACTGAACCAACACTTCTTTCTTTAAAAACTTTCAGTAGTAAGAATTAGTCTCAATAGTGCATGTATAAGGTAAGTGTGGCACATGGGACTGGTTGTTCATTCCAGGGCAGAAGGAGAGCTTCTGGAAATTGGGAAACATAGTGAAAGAGGAAAATGAAGAGAGGAAAAACTATATCAAAAGTACATGCTCAGATGTCTGCCAAGGAGGTAGAGGAGGTGCAGAAGAAGGAAAACATGGATGAACTGGAGCAGAGAGACAATGACATCATGCAGAATGTTGTGCCACATATGCTCATGACTACCCCATTCCATCATATAACCTCTAGAAAGGAGACTCTGCAACGCTTTATGGGGCGGATTTTAAAACCCCTGCGCTCCGGCGCACCTAAAGCCCCGGGACGCGCGTAAGTCCCGGGGCTTTTCGAAACGGGGAGGGAGGGGGCGTGTCCGCGGCATTTCGGGGGCGGGCCCGGGGGCATGGCGCCGGCCCGGGGGCGTGGTCAAGGCCTCCGGACCACGCCCCTGGGACCGGAGGACGGAGCGGGGCTGCCGGCGACACGCGCAAAGTTAAGGGGGGGTTTTAGATAGGGCCGGGGGGGTGGGTTAGGTAGGGGAAGGGAGGGGAAGGTGGGGGGAGGGAACAGGCAGGCTGCTCTGGGCTTGGCGCGCGCAGGTTGCACAAATGTGCACCCCCTTGCGCGCGCTGATCCCGGATTTATAAGATACGCGCGGCTACGCACCGGTGGCGCGAACAAAAGTACCGGCGCGCGTATTGTTTTAAAATCCGCCCCTTTGTGTTTTATTTTGTTCTCTTTTTATTTGTTTCTTTCCCCATTTGCTTTCTTTTATTTTAATTTCCCTTTATTCATTTTTCTTTCTTATTTTTCTCATTTTACCTCATCTTCTCTCATTACAAGAAGTCTCTCATCTATTTTTCCCCTTCCCAAAGAGTTCCTTTTCCTGCTGTTACATCCATCCCTTTTACAATCTGCCTTTTTGGCCACCACCCATCCACTATGTCTCACATCTCTCCTTGCCCAAAATGGTACATGTAACATCCTACTTGAAGAGACCTAAGGAAATTCAAATATGCGATCTAATAGTAGAAGTGAAAAGGAAAGATGATAGAATCCTTCAAATATAAGGTAAAATACGCATTTTCCACAGAAGTAGAATGGGCAATGATATGAAGTTGAAAAGAAGTTATTTCAGAGGATGTGTAAAGAATAACAGCCCTACTGACTTTTGAATGCTTCTTAGCTTATTTTGTTCTCCTGCCCAGGTTTGTCTTTAGACTCTTTACCTCTCTCACCTCTTTCTTAAACCTCCATTATCACTTCTTCTATGTAATCACTTTATGTGACCATATCCCTGGCCTCCAAATGTTGATGCCAAGCTACACCTAGGGAGAAATAAAAGTTGTGTAGATTGTGAAGGCGCATAGGGTGAACTAAGATGGCAGGAGAAGTAGCAGCAGTACAAGTAAATGCGGTGGCAGGAGCAGCAGCAAGGTGAGAAATTACATCAGAGGGAATAATAATGGTGGCAAAAGGAGGATTGATAGGGTAGGCCGGCAGCCAGTCAGCAGCTGGTGGTATCTGCTGCGATTACATGCCAGGAGACACATTCTGAGGCAGTCCTCATGGCAGGAGATTTACGGAAAACTGGGGTCTGTGCCTAAATGTCACAGATGTGCTATAAACCAGCCTGGCAGAGTTAAATGGTAACACAGTTTAAAAAGCAAATTAGCAAAATTGGAGAACAGAAATGTATCTCATGCATATTTGTTATGTTTATGTTAAAAAGCAGACCTAAGGAAGAACAGTTTGAGAAACATTGGTCCACAGTATCAAAATAAACAATTTTATGATTTCAACATTTTTCTGAATCTTAGAACCATTTTCAGGCAAAAACCATAAAACAAACAAACATTTTTGCAGCACATGCATACATTTTAAACAAACCCCAAATATACATATTCATCCAAAGCAAAATGTCAAATAATATTTACTTGAAAATCTAATGTGAACATATATACCTCAGTTTACAAATTAGTTGGTCCCTACCTTGCCTATATTAGGGGTTTTCAACTCTTGTCTTTTGAGGGCTACAAAAAGAACAGTTTTCAGACTTTCTACAATGAATATTCATCAGAGTACATTCCCTTTTGCTTTATTTGAGTTCCCCAGAATCTCAATTATACCTCAGAGCATGAATAGTAGCTTTAGATACTCCTTTTTCCAATATATGCATTAAAAAAAGCAAGGATGATCTAAAAATACTCTTTCAAATAGTTCATCCAAGTGAGCATCTACAACCATAAACTCATCATATGACATCTCATGTCATAACTCTTAAAGAGAAATCACATCATGCATGAAATGTCTATATACACTGAGCATAGGACCCTACCAAGATATCCAACAAAATGAATATAATAGAACTCCTTCATTTACAATATATTTTGAGAATAGCATTTGTCTATTGATAAGCATTAATATGCAGACCATATTCATATATAAAATAGTATTAATCATTCTGGTAAGACACACACAGTTGCTTACAAGGTTCTATAAACTGTTCATGCCATTATATCACCTACAATATATTATCTGAGATACAATTTGGTAAAACACTATCTGCATCAGGCATAACAAATTTCAGATATGTCAGTCATTGCAGCTGTTTGCAAATGTATTTTTTAGCACAGAACTACTATTCACAAACAGTTCCTTCAGTGTAATCCCAGGAATTGAAGATTCAATTTTGGTAGGTAATTTCAGTATTTGCTGAACATGAAATTCAAAACCTCATTGCTGGGACCTCCCAACTCCAATTTACACTTTCCATTGGAGTCTTCCAGGAAGAAATGGGAAAGAATGAGCTCCAGTTGCTCCTGCCCCACCAAAGTTCATTTAAAAATGGCATCTTCCAGCTCTCAGATCACAGCAAATATGACATCAAAATGGTGCCGGTCTCAGGGCCAACTAGCACCATTTTATTGTATGGCCTGGTTATATGCATATAAATGCTTTTTAAAAATAAGCCCTGTATGAATTAGGGTTCACAACAGAAGAATGACAGTGAAGAACATGGAGGATGGCATCGGCCAAGTAATAGTGTGGGTACATGGTTGTTTGAGGAGTATGGATGGTGAGAGTGTGCATAAGAGGTCAAGTGGTGATATGAGAGGTCTTGATTACCAGGAAGAGCTGTACAGTGAAATGCATATTCCAGAGGGAGAAGCTAGAAATGGGGAGCAGCAGAGTAGTCAGTTTATGGATTAGAAGAGTAGCTATAGAGGGAAGAGAGACAAAGAGAGAGAGAGAGAGAGAGAGAGGACATGCAGGGGAGGAAAGAATGGGTAAAAAACATAGGAAGAGCCATGGGGAAGCAGGAAGGTCCAATAGAATTGAATAGGCATGTAAGTTGAGCAAGTTAAGAACATGAAGGGAGAGGGCAGGACTGAACACCACATGTGCTGTGCCAAGTGTTTAGTGCAGATGTTTGTGGTCAGCCAAGAAGAGAATAACAAGATCTTGAAATTCATTCTAGCAATTACAACATTCTATCTGGTAAAAATTGAACATGGGATTTCTTGGCTGGAAAGGAGCACATCAAAGAAAAAATATCATTGCAGGAGGAAGCAGCTTAGGATCTATAACCTAGTCCATCAAGTAAATTAAATATCACTATCAGAACTACAGTGCACCATCAGGGAGAAGGCAGCAATTCTCCTTACATATTCAAGACCTTGCTATCTGCTGCATGGTAGGTTAATGTACTCACTGGCCCAAAACAGCTTTGTAGATGAGATGCCGCTTCAGCAAATCAAGTAGACATGAGTTGCACAGTGTTTGCTTTAACAGCTGTAAATAATATTATGATAAATATGGTGGACTTGCAGGTGTGTGCATTCATTTGAATTGATATAGGCAATGAAACATTATTTTCTATTTCATTTTATATCTTTTCAAAATGAAATGATAGAAAAAACAATGAGAACTTTTTTTGTTTAGAAAAAAAGGGGAAAAAACTCTTTACTGCACTCCCCAAAAACTGCCAAGGCCAGGAACCTTTCCAGCCCTCACTCACCCCATCTCAATGATGCAGCCAGCTCAAGACCTGGTCCCATCACCAAGGCCTAGGCCTGAAGTTGGGGCCTAGGCCCTAATCTGATGCCAGTGCCCAACCTGGAGGATGAGTTCCAATGTCAAGGACTCAGCATAGGCCGAGGACCAACATCGGGGCCAAGTCAGGAGGCTAGTTTCCAATGAAGAAGCCTCAAACTAGCCTCAAGCCCAGGCCTGACACCGAAGTCCAACCTGGAGACCATTCCCCATCTCTGGGGCCTCAGCCCAGCCTAGGCCAGGGACCAGGCTGCTGGGCATTCTCTTTTGTTTCTGTCCTTCAAAGTATGTCCTCCTGAGTGGAGGGTACCATTTTGAAATATGGCTGTTCAATTTAATAACAATAGAAAACAACAAACAAATCAACGTATTAATTCATTCATGTGTGCCTATGCGTTATAGTGCTTATATAATAAAATTATCATTTTATATATAATTTAACTTCACTACGTTTTACTGACATGTTTACTATTATTAAACATGAGGGGGGCTGAGGGGGGATATGAGGGGGGATATGATAGAGGTCTTTAAATCGTGAGAGGTCTTGAATGAGTAGATGTGTCTTGGATATTTACACTTTTGAATAATAGAAGGACTAGGGGGCATTCCATGTAGTTAGCAAGTAGTACATTTAAGACTAATCGGAGAAAATTCGTTTTTCACTCAACGCACAATAAAGCTCTGGAATTTGTTGCCAAATGATGTGGTTAGTGCAGTTAGTGTAGCTGGGTTCAAAAAAGGTTTGGATAAGTTCTTGGAGAAGAAGTCCATTAACGGCTATTAATCAAGTTTACTTAGGGAATAGCCACTGCTATTAATTGCATCAGTAGCATGGGATCTTCTTAGTAGGGGTGTGCATTCGGATTGACCGCATTAGTAAAACGCAACTCATATTTTTTTTTTACTTAAAAAATTGATTCGACATAAACGATCGGATTTCCCACATATCGAACATAGATATGTTCGATATGTGGGAAATCGCGATTGTTGAGCCAAAATAAAAATATAAACCCCCTCACCCTCCTTAATCCCCCCCCCCCCCGACTTACCACAACTCCCTGGTGATGGAGCGAGGAGTGAGGACGCCATTTCTGCAATCCTTGGCGAGAAGCATGTGACGTCGGCGGCACGTCGAGTGACGCCGGCGTCACGTGATTCCCGGCTCGTTCGCGCCGGACGGCTCGTTCGGCCCAAAAAGAACTTTTGGCCAGCTTGGGGGGGCCTCCTGACCCCCCCAAGCTGGCCAAAAGTTCTTTTTGGGCCGAACGAGCCGTCCGGTGTGAACGAGCCGGGAATCACGTGGCGCCGCGTCACTCAGACGCGACGTCACGTGATTCCCGGCAAGTTCGCGCCGGATGGCTCGTTCGGCGCGAACAAGCCGGGAATCACGTGACGCCGACGTCACGTGATTCCCGGCAAGTTCGCGCCGGACGGCTCGTTCGGCCCAAAAAGAACTTTTGGCCAGCTTGAGGGGGTCAGGAGGCCCCCCCAAGCTGGCCAAAAGTTCTTTTTGGGCCGAACGAGCCGTCCGGCGCGAACTTGCCGGGAATCACGTGACGTCGGCGTCACGTGATTCCCGGCTTGTTCGCGCCGAACGAGCCATCCGGCGCGAACTTGCCGGGAATCACGTGACGTCGCGTCTGAGTGACGCGGCGCCACGTGATTCCCGGCTCGTTCACACCGGACGGCTCGTGCCACCGACGTCACATGCTTCTCGCCAAGGATTGCAGAAATGACGTCCTCACTCCTCGCTCGATCACCAGGGAGTTGTGGTAAGTCTGGGGGGGGGATTAAGGAGGGTGAGGGGGTTTAATTTTTTTTTTTGCACATATGTACATATACCCAACTCATTGGATTTTTTTTATGTCCATATTGGCCGCAAGTGGGACCCCCTTTCGGACATAAAAAATATGAACATAAAATTTTGCTCTGCACATCCCTACTTCTTAGTGTTTGGGTAATTGCCAGGTTCTTGTGGCCTGGTTTGGCCTCTGTTGGAAACAGGATGCTGGGCTTGATTGACCCTTGGTCTGACCCAGCATGGCAATTTCTTATGTTCTTATGTTCTTATTGGTTTCATTAGTATTGGTGATGATTTTTCCTCTGTTTATGTATATACCACTCCTTTTCTTTTATTAGTTTCAAAAGTATGCACATAGTTGTTTTCTCCAGAAAAACTAACCACACAAGCTAGCAAGGATCTGTGTGTGTGGGTAGTTTGCCTGGAATCATTTTCAAAAGGAAAATATGCACATACTTTCATCCTTAGGTATAAGATATCCATAATATAGGCAGTTATAAAATTTCTCCCAGTGGTAACAATTTCAAGTAACATGCGAGGGTGTGAGTTTCACAGATACTTTAATATCCATATACCTACTAGTTAATTTTCACAGGGAAAACTACCCGTGAAGAGATTATAATCAACGTTGATATAGAGAGACTGATCAGTTCTGTAGATAAGGTCTACATGGTAAGTCAACATTGCAAAATACTCAGCTGGTTCAACTCATACCTATCCAACAGGTCCTACAAAGTCAAGATCAATGACACCAAATCCAAACAGATCCCCAGTCCCCACGATGTTCTGCAAGGCTCTTCCCTCTCATCCATACTGTTCAACATCTACATGACCCCCCCTGTGCAAACTCCTAAATGAAATAGGATTGTTACACTATGTATATGCCGACGATGTTCAAGTTCTACTCCCAATTAAAGACTCGATTGAACACACCCTAAATCTATGGAAATCCCATCTAACTACAATAAAACACCTCTCTCAACTTTCCCTCACTTTCAAACATGACAAAACAGAAATCCTATACATATCCAACAAACTCACCCCTCCTCCCTTCACCGACCCCACCACACACCAACTAAAAACCCAAACACTCACCTCAGTAAAAAACCTAGGCATTATCCTTGATAGCCAACAATTTCAAAAAACACATTAACACCATGCTAAGAGACGGATTCTACAAACTCCAGATACTCAGAAAAATTAAACCACTCTTATACCCACAGGACTTTTGAACAGTCCTACAGGGCCTTCTGTTTTCTAAACTCGATTATTGCAACTCACTACTACTAGGTCTCTCTGCATCCACCATTAAACCTATCCAACTACTACAAAACGCCGCTGCCAGAGCTCTCACAAATAGCAGAAGATCAGATCACATCACTTTCATCCTCAAAGAATTACACTGGCTGCCCATTCTACAGAGAATCTAATACAAGGCACTAACCTTCATACATAAAGCCCTCCACAACAACAAATCCAACTGGCTGTCTACTACCCTTCACTTACATACTCCCCAAAGAAATCTTCGCTCCTCAAACACCATTACCGAAAGCGGCACACAGACTATCAGCAAGGGAACAAATGCTATCACTCACTGGCCCCACCCTGTGGAATAAACTCCCAGTACAACTAAGAACATATCCATCGACACAATCTTTCAAGAAAAATCTCAAAACCTGGTTCTTTCATAAAGCCTTTGCAATGATAATGTGACTGAATCCCAAACCTGACCCTTATCCCCCCCCCCCCCCCATGCTATGGGAAAACCTTCCGCTTCCACCCTAATCAACATCTACCACTGCTTGCCACCTCCTGAATCCCTGTCTAATTGCTCATCAATAATAGTTATTTACCTGTAATACCTACTCCTACAATTGCCCGCTCAACAGCTTATCTGTTATAGATATCCAGCTCGCTGTATACCGACAAGACACGCTAAATACATACCACTATTTATTATTTAACCGTTTACCAGTTCTAGACATTCCCTTGTAATATATAATATCTACTCCTTTGTAATTGACAAGAGGAACCACTTAGTGTCCCGCACAACTCAGTTCTCTGTAAACCAATGTGATATGTAAAATTGAACACAGTATATAAAAACAAACAAACAAATAAATAAATAAGGTAAAACTCATTCCCAAGGTGTTGGTCAATCAGAAAACGTCAGTGCATATTCTCACCAAAGGTAGCCCATATTCTTTAATGGTTTTCAGTGGAAATATTAAAGCTAAACAATCACCAGTTTTAAGAAAGACGGCACCCTCAAACTGGTCTTGGATGTTAGGTGGGTTTACAGATTTCCAGAGTTCCAAAAGATCTTTGAGAGGGTGATGGTGGTTCAAAGTGAAACAAGGAGGAGGTTAAAGGTTGTTACTCAAAAGAAACTCCATAAAGTATAAGAATAATCAGTTTTAACAAAATAAACCTTGGTAAAGGGTCTGTTTCGAGGACTGAAATGTCATTTTTGCTATGCTTTAATAAATATATTTGCTATTGATTATAGTATGGTTTGCCACTTGCACCCAGAGGGTATCTATAACTTTTGTACTTTCTTTGGAATTGAACTTTTTGATGCCTTTTAAAACAAATGCTCATTTTTAATAAGTCCCACAATGTCCATACTTTCTTTCAACAGTGGTTTTCCTATCACAAGATGATAACATTTCTATGCCTGAATCAGTTCTATGGAATTAAGAAGTGATTTTTCTGGTAAATATAAAGTTGTTTTAATTAGAACAATTCTGATAAAAATAAATACATTATATTATTCTGATTTTCAACAAAAAAACATTTGTATGATATTTTTTCATTCTGAAGTTTATAGCTTTCCCATTGCCTTCCTAAATCTTAAAGTTTCAAAGCTAACTACATTTATTTTTACTTTTTCGTTCTCACTCTAAAAGGTAATCATGACAGTAATCCCACTGGATGCTACCTTGAGCTTTAGTGGGCTCTCACATAATTAGCTTCAGACTCAAGAAAGAAATAAAGATTTGCCATGATCCATACTAAAAATCAGACCTAAGCCATTCTGTATTATATCTTTACTTTGATTTACTAAGCTATTAAAATGCATGGAGAGTATACTACAGGACCTGATTACCTTGTAGATCAAAATGACAGATCTACAACCATTGTGACAGTATTACAGCTCACAAGTACTGAAGGCCAATTAATCCCTCATAAATCATACCAAACTCACCAAATCCTGGCATATTTTGGAAGCCTGTCAGATCATTTTGAAGAAGGTTATTATATATATCATAGCGAATAATAGTATGCATTTTAAAGTGCTCCAGAACTTATATCAACTGTGGTTTCAAGGCAAGTTATAAAGAAAAGAGGCATATGTCAAAATGATATATCACAGATCAGGGGACAAGTTCAGGCCACCAGAAAGATATATTCTCTACCTCAGTCAGTAACAGCCCATTGCCAAAACTGAACTTTAAATACATCTATTGCAATAAAGTTGGGAAAAGACTTGATTAGTATTCTTTTTAAATAACCAACCTCATTAGTTAGCAATCCCTTTGTAATAAGATTTAAATTCTCTGGAATACTATAATGTTGCTGTTAATTAGAATAATGTCAGAACTGTGGCTACTTAAAAGAAACTATTTATTATTATAGGTAAATGGTACTCAATGCTTATGGTTTTCTTCTTAACATACCAAAGTACAAAGCATGAATATGTAAAAATAATAGTCACAAACATACTGTATGAGCCTTCCAAAAGAACTGTTGCTCTTGTAATATTATTTTTTAAGATACAATCAACAGCAAAGGAATAATAAGATGAAAGGTAGTAAATGTTTGGTCATTTAACATAAAATAATATTGCATGAAACTTAAATGCTATCTCACTATAAATAAGTAAGCACACATGCATAGTAAACCATAAGGATGAAGGATGTTTGCAATAGCAGTACCACTTATACTAAGCATGGTATTGTTAAAATGTATGTAGGCTTCCAGAGTAGTGCTTTTAATATTGCTAGGAGAGCTATGCTGGAAACTTACACTTTCAGTGTGGTTCCCCTAGCAACCCTAGTAGCGCTGGGCCCAGGTCATGGTAGACTACTACCACTATCCAGGCTGAAGAACTTAGGGGGTCATTTTTCAAAGCGATCGCATGTGCAATCACGAATAAGGGGCGGTGCCAAGACCAGAACAGGAGGAGTCGGGGCGGCACCGGGGCGGACGCCGCGAAGACAGTGTGGACGGCGAAAAGGTAAGGAGCCTTTTCACTGCCTATTTCGCGCCCAATAGCACCACCTTTTATGATGACGCTATTGGGTGCGAAAGCCGGCAGCGATCGCACCGCAGAGGTGCGATCACTGCCGGCTTTCGCAGGCCTGCCCCCCGCTTCACTCCCCCTGTATCACGCGATTCACGATGCCGCGGTGTCTTAGAAAATCTAGGCCTTAAACTTTAAGGCATTGGAAGAGTGAGAGGGCTGGGGTTGTGTGTGTTGGGGAGGGGGGGGTAGAAGACAGCAAGGAGGGAGTACCCTGGAGGCCACAATTTGTTTAACATTTGGCGGGAACCAGGACTGAACAGGGGGAGGGGGAGGCCACACCTGTCCTTAAAATGTTATATTTGATGAGTTTGCAGGGGTTTGTGTGTTTGTGTGTGTGTGTGTGTGTGTATGTATGTATGTGTGTGTGTGTGTTGGGGGGGGGGAGGTGCCTGCAGGCTTAACCCAGCAGGGCCCTGCATTTGGAGCATGGGTATGCTAGGGAGGGTGCAATGATAGGTCCACTAAGCCCACAATTTTTTTTAAAAACAGCTGCTGCACTCAACTGGCTATATTGTTTTCAATATAACCAGTAGAGGTTAAAATTATCCGGCCACATGAAACCAAATAACCTGACAACTATTTGATGATACTCAAAAAAACATCTGGTTATTTTTAAAGTTATCCAGCTATAGTTAGCTGGATTAGTTTAATTAAGGATATTCAGTGGGACCTTCAGCTCACCTAATATCCAGGACAAGTTATACAGCTAACCGTAGAACATTGTACAATTATCATCACTGTGTGAGTTTCCTCACTCGAAGGACATCAGATCTTCACAAGAGTGTACTGTTCTGTTTGTACATCTCATTCTGCATGTAAAAGTGGTCCCTAACCCCTACACTATTACCCAAACCTCACCTCGAGTTACTAGATGGACCTCCTATAGTAACTTAAATAACTAACTACTACATACCCATTATAGATAGTCTCTCTCTCTCACACAAACACTTTGCAGGGAGGAAAATACAATTATGTAGGTATTACCACAAAGTGTGAAAAGTTAATGCACTTTGTGGTAATACCTATGTGAAGCACTAAGATAACACAGATTCTGATAAAAAGACTATTACCATAAAAAATGCCCCTTTTCCTATCACAAGGTAATATTTATTGCAGATTGAAAAATCTAGGCCTTAGCTGGATAAGTCATCTGCCTAACTGAATAGTGGTTAGTGATTAGTATTTAATTTACCCCTAGATTTATCTAAATGCTATATTTAAAGCAGAAATAGTGCCCATGATATAAAAAGGAGGCATGGTTAGGCTAATTTCCCTGCCCCCAATGCATAGGTAATTTCCACAAGTTGCAATACATTTATTGCACTGCACTATTTTTCACTTCATGCGCTAATCAATGTACCACAGAGTATGTTACTGGGAAAAGGTTTTTTTTTTGTCAATTATAGTTTATTAACCATGTAACATAGAATACAACACCATTAATTAGCAACCGTTAACATACGTTATACACATGGTTTGATATATATTACATGTCGGGAGGTACACTGCTAGACTTACAAGGAATCATCTTCAAATAAAATGGCCATGAGCTTTATCCATCAACCTATCAACCTAGAAAGAGATCAAACTGTACATTCAAAGAGAGCATGATCATGGTTGCTAAACCTTCTCATTGGAAAGTGGACAACCGCTATTTTGCCAATTCAAATAAGGTTGCCAAATATTCAAAAATTTAGATTGGCTACGATGTTTTTGTGCTGTTAATTTATACAGGACTTGCATAGTGTCCAGCTTTTTAAGGAGCACCGGTAAGGTAGGAGCATCACTCTGTTTCCAGTGTGCCGCTATTACACACCGGGCCGCAATCAGAATTTGATGAATCAACAGCCAAGTATACCGGCTATCTGTAACCGGAACACTGAGTAGCGCCTGTGCAGGCGATAAAGTGTAAGGCTGCCCAAAAATTTGTGTAAACAGATTGGACACCACCTCCCAGAATTGCTGAAGCTTAGGGCATTCCCACCACATGTGGAGAAAAGTTTCTTCCTCCCCGCATCCTCTCCAGCAGTCTGCCGACGACCAGAGTTTGGCTTTCCATAACTTGTAGGGAATACAATACCACCTCAACAAGACCTTATATCCATTTTCAGCCAGTGATGCAGAAATAGAACTACTTTAGTAGTCATAAAAATAAGGTCCCATGTGTCTTTATCAAGCGGAGAACCTAAATCCTTCTACCAGGCCTTTACAAAGTTGGGGACGTAGGCGATATCAGTGTTTAGAAAGTCATAGAGTATTGAAATGATTTTACAAATCTTATCAGCCCCGTTACACCAGTGCTCAAATTGCGTCATCCCCAAGGATAGGTCCTGACGGACGGAGCTGGTGTTCAAGAAATGTCTAAGGCGCAAGTACTGAAATACCTCGCAATCCCCTAAATGATAACGATCTTGCAGGGTTTGGAAGGATAAGATGCTCCCCGCTTCCCACAATTTCCCAAAAGTTTGGAGATGCTGGTCTTTCCATCCCTTATAACTATTAGTAGTCCACCCAGGGGAAAAGGTCGTGTTGTGAAATAAGGAGGAACTCATGAAGTACTGTCTGGGGCCTCCAATCTTGCACCTCCAATTCCGCCACACCTGTAAAGTGGTATGGAGAGCTGGCGTTACCTGGCCCCCTGGGATCCACGTAATCCGTGGCTGCCATGTCACTGCCCACAGCGGCACGGTCTCAATATCTCCTGTTCTATATCTGCCCACCGCTTTCGCTCCCCTTCCTTATGCCAATCTATGATTGCTCGAAGTTGTGCAGCTGCGTAGTAGTACGCTAGATTAGGCACACCCAGCCCACCCTGTAGTCTATGCCTATATAATGTGGCCCTCGCCACCTTTGGAGGTTTATGCTTCCAAATGTAATCGAATATTTTTTTCTGCCAGCATTTAAGCATGGTGGTAGAGATCAAGATTGGGAGAGTCTGGAAAAGATACAGAAACCTTGGGAGGACAGACATTTTAACTGCGGCTATACGGCCCATCCAAGACAGCTGATGCCTTGTCCAACTATCTAACTCCTTGAAGATTTTTGCTGTAAGAGGTGTATAATTAAGGCGAAAGAGGTCCTCCAATTTGTTACTAATAAGTATCCCCAAATATTTTATCCGATGAGGGGCCCATTTAAAAGGGAATTGGGTCTTAAGCATCTTGATTTGATCGGCCGATAGTGAAATGTTTAATACCTCTGATTTTTCCAAGTTGAGCTTGAAACCAGAAACCGAACTGAATTCAGCTAAAGTTGAAACCACCTGCTCTAAAGAGCGAAGTGGGTTGGTCAATGTGAACAGAACATCGTCTGCGAACAGAGACATCCGGTAATCTATGCCCCCCACTTCTATGCCCTTAATTTGTGTCGCAGATCTAATTTTAATGGCGAGAGGTTCTAGAAACAAGGCAAATAGTAATGGAGACAGAGGGCAGCCTTGTCTAGTCCCTCTCCCGATCCTGAAAGGCTCAGAGTATGCTCCGTTCACCTTGACACAAGCCTGTGGGGACTCATATAATGCATGTATCCAACTAAGAAAAAACGGCCCAAAGTTCATTCGCCTCATTGTGTGAAACAGATAAGACCAGTGAACCATGTCAAAGGCTTTTCCCGCGTCAATAGATATCAGGAGGGTAGGGATATTTAACCTCCCTGCCCACCATATTAGATCTAGGATCTTCCGAACATTGTTGGCCGCCATTCTGCCCGGTATAAAGCCTGTCTGGTCTGGATGAATTAAATGAGCTAGTACCAAATTTGCCAGTACTTTCGCCAATATTTTCAAATCCAAATTTATGAGAGATATAGGACGATAGGATCCACACTCTACTGGGTCCCTGCCAGGCTTCGCCAATATAGTGATCCCAGCGGTGTTAGACCCGGGTAGTAAAGAGCTGCCATTTCACAGGGAGTTAAACAGCTCCACGAGAACCGGAGCTATTTCCGGAGAAAATTTTTTATAAAAGTGGGCAGTGAACCCATCTAGCCCGGGAGCTTTGTTAACCTTGAGGTCTTTAATGACCTGGAGGACCTCACACAGAGCAATCTCGGAGTCAAGAGAAAGGCGTTCGGACTCAGAAACTCTGGGGAGAGTGATCTGGGTCAGAAAAGTGTATCTTCTCTTCCCTAAAAGAGTCCTCCCACGCATAAAGCGTCCCATAGAATCTTTGAAATCTTTCATGTATGGCTGTAGCTGATACTAACAAAGACCCATCCTCCCCACGTATGCTAGTAATCTGTGATTGAGCAATTCGGTATTTTAACTTCCTCGCAAGCAATCTGCCCGCCTTGTCCCCCCATTCGAAATATTGTTGCTTAAGAATATTCAATTTGTGGGGTATCTCTGCTAAGGAAAGCTTGCAATATTTAGAGCGGGCCTGATGTAATTGGTGTAAGACTGAGGGTGTGGGGCTCTTCTTATGGATAGCCTCTAACTGGGCTATCTCCTCCTCTAATTTTTGTTTAAGGGATACCTTAACTTTCTTCAAATAAGCCCCCTGGGAGATAAATTTACCTCTAAGGACAGCTTTTAGACAATCCCAATACAAAGGGGGATTAACCCTAGCATCTGCATTGTTTTTTTGATATGTTTCAATGTCATCCCTTATCTGTTGGCAAAAGGTCTCATCATCTAACAAGGAGTCATTTAACTTCCAGTATCTCCTTCCACCTTCGTCTTTTGCCACAGCCATCATCAGACTCACCGGAGTGTGGTCCGACCACGTAATCTGGCTGATTGTGTGGCCCTTGACGGCACAGGAGCATGCTTTGTCAACCAGGAAGAAATTATCCTGGAATAGGAATTATGAGGGTTGGAGTAGAAAGTGTAATTTTTCTCGTGGGTTACGATCCCGCCATATATCTAACAGACCCCGTTTAGAAATAAAGGATTTAAGGGATTGCCTTTCTTTTTTGGACCCCAGACCTCCCCCTGATGAGTTGTCCAGTCTCTGCTGCAGGGTCATGTTGAAATTGCCAGCTATTATCCATATACCCCTCTCTACCTGGGCCATCAGTTTACTCAGCCGATCTAGAAAAGCACCAAGATAGGCATTAGGAGCATAAATATTTAAAAGATTGTACACTTCCTGGCCTAATATGATTTGCACAAATATAAAACGCCCCTCATTATCAGCCTGAGTTTGTAGAACCTGACCTGGAAAATTTGTATGGAAGAGTATGCTAACTCCAGCATATTTATGAGCTTTCGAGGCTGAGGCACTGAAGCAGTGAGGAAACATTGACCATGGAAGCAATTTGTCATAGGTTTTGGTCAAGTGTGTCTCCTGCAGAAAAATGACTTCAGCCCCTGAATGAGATATATCCTCCCTTAACAGCTGACGCTTCCTCGGAGTGTTAAGACCCTTGACATTCAAGGATCGGATGGTAGTTAAAGCCATCGAAAATGTACATGATCGTACCCCTGTCTGCTCCCCTGCGGACCCCTCCTCCGCCATGCGCACCCACTCTCCAAGGATCCCCTTCCTTGTACAGATAAAATAGGAAACAATAAACTTAACAAACTTAAAATCACTGACCATGATGATTGTCTACAGTGACCCCTACAAAAGCATAATAAACAACAATCCCCATCCTGAAATCCCCCCCTCCCCCCCTTCAGTGTTCTGCCGGCGAAACTCGACAGGTCTGCCGAAGCAGATGGGCTCGGTAGACCCATCAGAGTACGCATCCCACCCCCCCGAAACAGCGAAATTAACAGTTAATACTTTAAACACCTGCAACTCTGTGATAACCCCCTTTCAACAGTTCCCAAAGCCCAAAACAATTTAAAGCTGTGGGAGGCCTGTAAGAAACTGCTCCTCGTAGACACCGCTGATCACCGCTCCCTCTGGTAATGAGCGAACCGCCGCTTTGCCTCGCAGCTGATCATCCGTCGCTAACTAGTCCATGGCGCTGAGAGTCCGAGTCTTGTCTACGAAGTCTTCGACCACCCTTGGTCACTCGTTGCCATTTCGGCGTTTCGGGAGGCAGTAGAGAGGAGTTTCTTTTCGGAGCCGGGGGAAGCTGTACCACGTGGCTGGCCTCCTTCAAGATGGCCGCCGCTGCTTCTACCGTCAGCGCTTTTGTAGTTTGCCCTTTGATGGTTATAGCCAGGTCTATCGGGTAGAGCCATCGATACCGGAGACCTTCTTTTCTCAATAAGGAGGTAATGTCTCGAAATTCCATCCGTTTTTTAAGCGTGATAGGCGAGAGGTCAGCAAATACCGCAATGGTTTGATTCTGCCACTCCCACGAACGTTGCTGTCTTGCCGCTCGCCATATTTTTTCTTTAACCGGGAATCGCGTAAAGCAGACCACAATGTCTCTCGGCTTATCCCCGACCTTCGGTCCTAAGGACCTATGGGCCCTTTCTATGTCGATGTCCATGATATCGGAGTCAGGTGCTTTCTGCATGAAAAAGAGGCCAATTTTTTTAATAGTGTCCACGCAGTCGGCAAATTCCTTAGTCTCAGGAATACCGCGGAAACGCAAGTTATTGCGACGGCTGCGGTTTTCTAAGTCCTCCAGTTTGTATTGCAAATCCGCCAGAACTTGGGAGAGGTGCTGGCCCTGGAGTTTTACGGCTTCTAGTTTCATAG
The DNA here is from genome assembly GCF_901001135.1 of Rhinatrema bivittatum. Taxonomy (NCBI): domain Eukaryota; kingdom Metazoa; phylum Chordata; class Amphibia; order Gymnophiona; family Rhinatrematidae; genus Rhinatrema; species Rhinatrema bivittatum. The sequence continues at coordinate 131,686,608 of NC_042615.1, read as the reverse complement.
CCTGGGCATCCAGCCGACCATCCATGTCGTCCACCCTTCTTCCAATATCCGCCATCTCCTCTTTGAGATCCGCCATCATGGCCATCATCTCCTTCTTGTTGGCTTTCATGTCTCTGCGGAGGTCCCCGAACCATTGTCGAAATTCGCTCCGGGTTGGTGCCTCCGACAAACACGTCTCTCCCTCGCCGGGGTCAGTAACAGCATCGGGCCGCGCCTCGCTATCAGAATCTCCCGAGTCTGCAGGCCCCATTTCTCCCGATGCCCCTTTGGAGTACGAAAATTGGCGAAAATCTATTCCTTTTTTCTTTTGGGCCATCGTGCAGTATATGGCTGCCTTTTAGCGTGTACAGTGCCCGATTTCTCCAAAAGTTAACAGGTTGCAGGCTGTTTGTTGGACGCAGGGTTGAGGAGTTCTGGAATCATGCGACCATTCTACTCCATGGCTCTAGCTCCCTCCCCCCCACTGGGAAAAGGTTTTTATTGCACATGCTGTTTAGAGAGAGAGAGAGAGAGAGATTCAAACAAGGTAGGTAGAGAGTGCAATAAGCTAGGTAAAGAGTACATTATTTAAATCAACTCCTCTTGTACATTTCATTGATTTAAATAACAGAAAATCTTCAGTGATGTCAACATGGTATTTTTACCTCCTACTGTGTATATAAAACTGCTCCCAAACCTACCCCACCCCCCAAACCCCACACTGAGTTAAAAGTACCCACCGCTTATAGTGGTATGAATAGTAGAGTGAGATAATTTATCTTTCTTAATTCTAGCCCTTTAACATATTAGCCAGCTAGAATTTACCCAGATATATGCCCACAAATATTAATTTAGTCAGCTAAATGCTTTTGCAAAAGGACCTCTCTGTATCTATGGAAAAGATGTTTAGATTATGAGTCCTCTAGGGACAGGGAAATACAAACAGTACCTGAATGAAGTTTCTGAACGGTGTAATATATATATATATATATATATATATATATATATATATATTTTTTTTTTTTTTTTTTTTTTTTTAATGAATAAGACTAATCTATATAGATTTGATAAAACTCCAAGCATGATTAGAAAGCCATGCTATTGCTGTGAGGACTTTTTTTTTTTTTTGTTCTTCATACTTTGCAGGAAAGTATGGGAGGTAAACAATTCATAGAAATTTTAAAATGAAATCTCTGCAAGAATTTTACCAGATCCAACCTACCTTTTTTTAATTTATGCTTTTCATTACATTCAAGACAAAATCTTGAGAATTTAGACATAAAATTGAAAAGAGCAATAATATTAAGAAATATAAAAAAGAAGTTAAATCAAATTTCAATTCAATTTGAAGTCCTCAAAGATGAGGGATTCAATACCACAACCCCAAGTACCACTTATAAAAAAAAATAAAAAAAAGAAACTAACCAGCAGCCAACTTCATAACTTTATACATAAACAGAATTTTATCAAGCAGACATTACTAAGTTGAAGCAATTGAAGATGATATAAGCATTTCTGATTGTTCTAGCTTATTACTAATGAAACCTGACTGGGTGAAAACAAATTAAGAAACATCCATAATTGCCTAAGAAGTGAAGAAAAAAAATCCATGCCCAGTTTTTGAACCCACTGTCTCATCAATAAGAATTATCTATGCCTCCTCTGAGTCTGCCTAGTAACATCTGAAAATACATTAACCTAAAGCTGTAAAAAAAGACTCAGTCTGATGTCCAAAGAAAAGTCTCAAAAGTCAATCTCTATCTGGTTCTAAAGCTAGTGTGGATGGTCTAGCCAAAACACTTTCAGACATCTCCAAAATTGTAAAAATATCTAAATTATTCTCGGTAGCCATATTGGAAGCCAATTCTTGAAATCCAGGTTCATGCCCTTCTTTTTTCTTGAAAGGAGGTAGATAATGGGTCGGATTTTAAAAGGGTTACACGCGTAAAGCCCCGGGACGCGTGTAAGTCCCGGGGCTTTACAAAACCGGTGGTCCGGGGGTGGGGTAGTCCAGGGGCGGGGCAGGGGCATAGCCAGAGGCCTCCGTACGGCTGCTGAGCCAGAGATCACGCGCCGGCAGTCAGCCGGTGTGCGCAGCTTACTTCAGCCCCAGGGCTGAAGTAAGTTTTAAAACAAAAAAAAGAAGGCATCAAAGGTAGGGGGGAAAGGGCTGGAGAGGAAGGGGAAGGGAAGGGAAGGTGGGGTGGTGAGGTAGGAAAGTTCCCTCAGAGGCCGCTCCTGGGGAAGGAAGCATGGCTGAGAGCAGGCTCGGTGGCTGCAAGGTGCACAATTGTGCACCCTCTTGCGCGAGCCAACCCCAGATTTTATAACATGCGTGCGCCTGCACGCGCATGTTATAAAATTGGGTGTACATGTGCACACGCTGGGTAGCGTGCGCACCCATGTTATAAAATCTGACCCAATATATTTTAGAAACTTGAGGTATAGCTTGCTCAGGAACCTTCAGAACCTCTATCAAATACCTTTTAAACATCTCCTTAGGAGATACCAGTGGCAATTTTGGAAAATTAATGAAATGTAGATTCTTACTCGTAATAGAAAAAATAATAAATGGTTGAACTGGTATATATTTTTTTATTTTGAGATGAGTATTCTTTTTTGAAATATATTTGATTGGGACTTGACATTTGCATTTTTGCTTCATAAACAAAATATTGTTCCCATGGTTTATACAATTTGCAGTTCGTCAGCACGTTGAGAGACTTGTTTTACTTTAACAAAAAAAGATATAAAAAATGAACAAAACATAATTGATTGAATTAAAGTAAAGTGACCCTATACCAAACAAGAGTTTCATTATGATACTGACTCTGGGGTAGATTTTCAAAAACCGCGAATAGGCGTACTTTTGTTGGCGCTCCAGGCGCAAACAAAAGTACGCTGGATTTCAGTAGATCCGCTGAAATCCGTGATCGGCGCGCGCAAGGCTATCGATTTCGTATAGCCGGCATGCGCCGAGCCGCGCAGCCTACCCCCGTTCCCTCCCCTCACCTTCCCCTCCCTTCCCCTACCTAACCCACCCGCCCGGCCCTGTCTAAACCCCCCTCTTACCTTTGTTGGGGGATTTACGCCTCCCGGAGGGAGAAGTAAATCCCCGCGCGCCAGCGGGCAGGGATGCGATCTGGGGGCGGGTCTGGAGGGCGCGGCCACGCCCCCGGGCCGCCCCGGGCCATAGCCACGCCCCCGGACCCGCCCCCGTTCCGCCCCCGGGCCGCCCCGGGCCGTAGCCACGCCCCCAGACCCGCCCCCGTTCCACTCCCGACACGCCCCGAAAACGCCGCACGGTTCGGGCCCGCCCCCTGACACGCCCCCTCCGAAAACCCCAGGACTTACGCGAGTCCCGGGGCTCTGCGCGCGCCGGTAGGCCCTGCTCGCCTAAATCCACCCGGTTTTGGGCGGATTTAGGCGAGCAGGGCTCTTAAAATCCGCCCCTCTGTGAATAAGGGTCCTACAAGATTTGATGGCTATGTGATATGGCATAAAAAGTATACCAGTAGAGGTTCACTGGAATACACATTGTGTAATGTTGGGTGTTGGTTGTGATTCTTACTCGTAATCATGTTCTCCAAATTTTCCTTTACTTACATTCTTTTGAACAAGCTTCACTTGATTTACCTCAGTTTGTATATCAGCAAATTTCTGTTCCAGATTTATAGACACAAATTCTAAGAACTGAACACATTTTTCTAAATCAACATTCTTCCTAAAATGGGTAATTTAGGAAACAATAATAAAGAAAATGAAGCTGGAGCTATAGCTGATGGAACTGCCTCATCCCCAAATATCTCAGCTTGGTTTCACATTCTTTTGAGCACTCCCACATTAGCATGGCTGAATGTAGCTGCCGCAGCATGGATCTCTATGTTCCCTGACCCCAGTACAGTCACTTAAATGTTATTGGTTGGTGACTCAGCCAGTTGTCAGCAGGGTCCATCATTCAGTGCATACTGGCAGCTGGGGTCAAAGATGCTTTGGAGCCAGGGAGAGACCAGAGCTCAACATCTTTTCCCATATTCTCCAGTGGCTGAGATGTCAGCAGTGACATACAATAGACAATGTGCATCTATCAGATAAGACCACAGGAAAGGTCTTTGCATTGCCTTCCTTTTACGACCCATTAACAATAGGAAAAATGAATTATAGGAAGGGAAATCTACTCCAACGGGGAGAGGAGCATTTCACGCTGCATACTGCTGGTCAATCATCTTGAATCCTTCACCCTAGCTTTAATAATGATACAGGTCAAGGGAAAATATGGATACAAATTCTTTCTGGAGGCAGAAATCATTGCTGTAGCCTTTGTTTTGTCTGTTTTCATAAAATAAAACATGGGGAATGCTGTATTGTGTAATCACTATTTATAGAAAAAGGAAGAGCTGAGACTAAGGTTATTCATAGCTGATGTGAAAACTGTTAGCAATTTATGACCTACTTCTCCTTTCCTCAGTTAAACTGTCAATAAACAATGTCATTACATCAAAAGGATTTTCTGAAATCATGTAAAATGATGTTTTCAGGAATGAGTGAGATCTTTTTTATCCCAAACATTTCTTACCTATAATCTCACTTTTATCTTGAGAAAATATTTGGAATATACTGCTTTAAAATGTAATGCCCTAATTCTAGGGGGATTTGAAGTATCCAAAGTCTTTTTGTTAGAAAAACTGGCACTCATTTTGTCTATTTCCATAAAATATAACTTGTGTCAAATATCTTATTCTTTAGTAGCAATTTTATTTTCATGCTCAAACATGGATTGAGCCTTGAGCCCAAGTGCAGGAGATCGCTCCCGGACCCCCAGGGGCTTTTGGCACGTCTTGTGGGACCCTCCTGACCCCCACAAGACTTGCCAAAAGTCCAGCGGGGGTCTGGGAGCAGCCTCCTGCACTTGGACCGTCGGCTGCCAGTATTCAAAATGGCGCCGATAGCCTTTGCCCTTACAATGTCACAGGGGCTACCGGTGCCATTGGTCAGCCCCTGTCACATGGTAGGAGCACAAGATGGCGCGGCCATCCAGTGCTCCTACCATGTGACAGGGGCAGGCCAATGGCACGGATACCCTGTCATATGGTAAGGGCAAAGGGCCATCGGTGCCATCTTTATGAGTGGCAGGTAACCACCAGGTAATTTTAAAATGTTTTGGGGGGATCGGGAGGGTGGGGGAAGCTAAGGGGTCATTTTTAAAGGTTTGGGTGGTTTGTTTTTTTTTATCGGGCCATCGGCGCCATTTTGAGTGGCAGACAAAATGGCGCCAAAGGCCCGAGAGCGGGAGATTAGTCATCGTGCCCCATTGGACCACCAGGTACTCGTAAAAAGTTTTGGGAGGGGTCCGGGAGAGTGGGGGAAGGTAAAGGATCAATTTTAAAGGGTCGAGCCTCACTAAAAAAAAATTATTGATGTGAATTGGAACCGATTCCGATTCACATCTCCACCGATCAGATTTTTTTCTCCCTCCAGCTGAACCCGATTGTTAAGACGATCGGGCACACGATTCACATCCCTAGGGGTAGATTTTTAAAAAGCGTGCCTTCGCGTACTTTTGTTGGCGCATCAGGCGCCAACAAAAGTACGCTGGATTTTAGTAGATACGCGCGTAGCCGCACGTATCCGCTAAAATCCTGGATCGGCGTGCGCAAGGCTGCCGATTTCGTGTAGCCGGCGCGCGCCGAGCCGCGCAGCCTGCCGCCGTTCCCTCCGAGGCCGCTCCGAAATTGGAACGGCCTCGGAGGGAACTCGCTTTCGCCCTCCCCTCACCTTCCCCTCCCTTCCTCTATCTAACCCACCCCCCCCCCGGCCCTATCTAGACCCCCTCCCTACCTTTGTCGGGGGATTTACGCCTCCCGGAGGGAGAAGTAAATCCCAGTGGGCCGCTAGCGCGCCGAGACGCGACCTGGGGGAGGTTCCGGAGGGCGCGGCCATGCCCCCGGACCGCCCCGGGCCAAAACCACGCCCCCGGACCCGCCCCAGAAACGCCGCATCCCGCCCTCAAAACGCCGCGCCGGTCCGATACGCCCCCCCGACACGCCCCCGACACGCCCCCCTCGAAAAACCCCGGGACTTACGCGAGTCCCGGGGCTCTGTGCGCGCCGGTAGGCCTATGGAACATAGGCGCACCGGCGCGCAAGGCCCTGCTCGTGTAAATCCGGGCGGATTTATGCGAGCAGGGCTTTTAAAATCTGCCCCCTAGTGTATACAAAGCTTCACCAGAACACCTTCTAGGACCAGTCACAGCTATCTAGCCTGGCCCTCCCTAAGAAGCAGCCTAGCAATGGATTTTCTTCCGAGAGAGGCTCCTTTCACCATGGAAAAAGAAGTCAGAGCCCAGAAAGTTTAAGGAGGCCCCAGGGTGAGGAGTATGAGCTTTTGCCAAAATCTTTTGGGGTCCATATTCAGCCACTGAGTGGCTAGATAAGTCAGCCAAATACACCTATCTAACTAATGTAACCAGGGTATTCAGCGGCAGACCCTACAACTAATCTGCAGCCATCTCCTAGGGCGCTGCCTTGGGGAGGAAAAAACCTGAGAAATCATATTGACCCAGTTGTGTAGACCTAGAGTGTACTGACTGGTGCAGATCTATTGGCAGTCCTACCTAACCTGTCAACAGCAGTACAGGCAGCTCCCCTGGTGCCAATGTCCACTATTGAGACTCCTTTAAAAAAAAGTGGCCATGAGTCTAGTAAATCCTCTGGAAAAATTTACCTGAGGGAATAAGTATATCTTAGTGCTCCTTGATTATGCCTGGAGATCTCTAGAGTCCACACTCTTGAGAAACATGAAGAGCCAAATGATAGTGACCACCTTAATGGAAGTCTCTTCTGGGTTTGGCCTGCCCAAGGAAATATTAACTGATTGAGGAATTCCATTTGATTCCAATGTAATGAAACAGCTCTGTAACTTCTTGGAGTAAAAACTCTATGGACCACAGTTTATCATGCTCAAAATGCTGGCCTCATTGAGCATGTCAACAAAACCCTCAAGCAGGAAACGTATTGCTGAAGATGGTAAGAACTGTTAATTAATCTTACCACAGGTGCTGTTTGCAATTTGGGAGGTACCCCAGAACTGAACAGGGTTTTCCCCTTCTGAATTACTATATGAAAGAAAACCAAAGGAGAAAGATGAGTCAACCTCCAGTCAGAACCTGATGGATTATGTTATACAGACTCAGGAAGAGCTGCAGAAAGCTGGAGAGGCTGTGTGCTTATGCCTGAAGAAGGCCAAGGCTATCCAATTCTGAGAGTGCAACTGCTCCACTGAAAAATTAGTAGTTCAGCCAGGTAACCAGGTCCTTGTCCTTCTCATGTCTTCTGAAAGGAAACTATTATCTCATTGGCAAGGCTCTACAAAGTGATAGAGAAAACAGGAACCATAAACTACAAAGTAACTCAACCAAATAAATGAAAAGACTCAGATTTTCCCTCACAAACTTCCTGAAGAAGTGGGTTACACTGACATGTGGTCTGGTAAAAGAAGCGGAGTTTGGCCCAGTGGCCATCCTGAAGTTCAAGTCACTCCAAGTTTCTTCGGGGGGTCAATTCTATGCTGTAGAGAAAGCAGACCAAGAACAGGTAGTAGACAAAAACAATGTTGTTTCTTTAAACTTACCAGAATGGACCCATCTTGTTCAATTTGACATTTCTATACCTCCTAGATTTGTAGTTTGACAACAGCTGTACCAGATTCCTGAAGCCACGTACCATGTGATTGAGGCAGAAGTAAAGGAAATGCTTTGAGTAATAGAGGAATCTAATGCTGACTGGTCCATACCTATCAACTAATGCCAAAGCCAGATGGGAGCATTGGTTTTGTAGAGACTTCAAAAAGGTCAATGAGGTCTCAAAAACATGATGCTTATCTGTTCCCATAAGTGGACAAACTCATTGAGCATCTTGGGGTTGGTTCAGATCATTTCCATGAAAGATCTCATGAAAGGGTATTGGCAAGTTCCCCTCACTCTAGTTGTGAAAGAAAAGAGTGTTCTTTAACCCAAATGATCTCTTACAGTTCATCATTCTGCCTTTTAGAATACACAGGGTTCCAGTGACATTCCAGCACTTGGTCAACTACCGGTTACAACCACACCAATGCTATGCGACTGCTTCCCTTGATGACATTGTGTTGCATAGCTCAAGTTGAAAGACACCCCTAAGCCAACTCCAGGTGGTTCTAACAAGTTTACCAAATGTGGACTAACAGCCAACCCTAAAAAGTGCCTGCTAGGGGAGCAAGAAGTCCATAAACTCATCTATGCCCTAGGGAAGAGGAAAGTCTACCCTCTGACCCAGAGGTCAGAGGTGATCACTCGGGTACCAGTTCCATTACTAAAAACAAAGGTGAGGGCCTTCCTAGACCTCACATTTGTAATACAACATTCATATCTAAGATCTTAGAGAAAGACGGACCTTTTACTTGACTTCTGTAGAAAAAAGATCCAAGGAAGCTCTGGTGATCTACAGAGGCTGAAGAGGCCTTCAAGGATTTATTTATTTATTTATTATTTATTTATTTATTTATCGAGTTTTATATACCGTTGTTCGGTTTCGCCATCACAATGGTTTACAAAGTATAGATGATTAACAGAGTTTTCAAAAAAGGTTCGTAAAGTTGTAAATATAGACAATATAATTTTATAAACTTAGTATGTTGGTTAATCTATACATGTTTCGGTTCTGTGTTGTAATAACAACTTGTAATGAGTCCACTAGTTTCCTAGTGTTGATAGGAGGGGATTGGTGTTTTAGAGACATTAGGTGAGTTGGTAGGCTTTGGTAAACATCCATGTTTTTAGCTCTTTTTTTAAAAGTTTAAGTTTTCTTGTGTTCTGAGATCAAAATTTAAATTTAAAATTTAAATCAAAATTTAAAGGAGGCTATGTGCTTAGAGCCTGTTCTGATAAGTCCAGATTTTGCCAAACCCTATACAGTGCAGACAGATGCCTCACAGATTGGCTTAGGAGCAGTGTTGTTCCAAGAAAAGGATAGCCAAGAACATCCAATCACATTCATCAGTCAGAAATGAATGCTTTGTGAAAGGCGATACTCAACAATTGAAAGAGAAGACCTAGCAGTCAAATCGTCTGTGGATGCTTTTTGATATTACCCACTAGGGCAGTGGTTTATGCTCATGATGGATCATCAACCTCTAATCTGGATGAAGTGGAACAAGAAATCCAATGCTAGAGTCTTGGGATGGTTTCTGGCCTTCCAACCTTTCAATTACATGATCCAAAATAAAGTAGGTAAAGAAAACACCAATGTACACTTCCTGTCTAAAGAAGTATCCCTAGTAAAGGCAGGTACTCACCCTAACAAGGCTGAGCAGAGGGGGAGGGTATGTGAGGGAGTGTATAGAAAGCATCCAGGGTTCTAAAGGAACTAAAAAATGAAATTTCAGATCTAATAGTTAAAATTTGTAACCTATCATTAAAAAATTCATTGTGGCAAATGGCTGCTTGAGCTGAGACAGTGGACGCTGACCTCCTGTTGCTCTTTTGGTTTCTATAACCATCACTCCTAAGTGTAAAGGAAAGTTGAGGGTTTTCCCCTCCGAAACCTCTTAACCTTCTGGTCAGCAGTTTATTACCTCCTTTGTCTCCGCCATGCCCGGATGTCCTGAGAAATTTCCCATTGCAGTTTCATCTGAGGGAGCGGAGCAACTGCCAGGAGATGAGGTATTCTCTAACCCTCGGGCTCAGGACCTACTGCCGGGGTGGTGCATCAGTATCCCCAAGGAAACAGCGGCAGTGTCGGTCAATAACGTTTCTAGTAGGGATGTGAATCGTGTCCTCGATCGTCTTAACGATCGATTTCGGCTGGGAGGGGGAGGGAATCGTATTGTTGCCGTTTGGGGGGGTAAAATATCGTGAAAAATCGTTAAAAATCGTTAAAAATCAAAAAATCGAAAAACCGGCACATTAAAACCCCCTAAAACCCACCCCGACCCTTTAAATTAAATCCCCCACCCTCCCGAACCCCCCCCCCCAAATAACTTAAATAACCTGCGGGTCCAGCGGCGGTCCGGAACGGCAGCGGTCCGGAACGGGCTCCTGCTCCTGAATCTTGTCGTCTTCAGCCAAATGGCGCCGAAAAATGGCGGCGGCCATAGACGAAAAAGATTGGACGGCAGGAGGTCCTTCCGGACCCCCGCTGGACTTTTGGCAAGTCTCGTGGGGGTCAGGAGGCCCCCCACAAGCTGGCCAAAAGTTCCTGGAGGTCCAGCGGGGGTCAGGGAGCGATTTCCCGCCGCGAATCGTTTTCGTACGGAAAATGGCGCCGGCAGGAGATCGACTGCAGGAGGTCGTTCAGCGAGGCGCCGGAACCCTCGCTGAACGACCTCCTGCAGTCGATCTCCTGCCGGCGCCATTTTCCGTACGAAAACGATTCGCGGCGGGAAATCGCTCCCTGACCCCCGCTGGACCTCCAGGAACTTTTGGCCAGCTTGCGGGGGGCCTCCTGACCCCCACGAGACTTGCCAAAGTCCAGCGGGGGTCCGGAAGGACCTCCTGCCGTCCAATCTTTTTCGTCTATGGCCGCCGCCATTTTTCGGCGCCAATTTGGAAAATGGCGCCGGCTGAAGACGACAAGATTCAGGAGCAGGAGCCCGTTCCGGACCGCTGCCGTTCCGGACCGCCGCTGGACCCGCAGGTTATTTAAGTTATTGGGGGGGGGGTTCGGGAGGGTGGGGGATTTAATTTAAAGGGGCAGGGGTGGGGTTTTAGGGGGTTTTAGTGTGCCGGCTCACGATTCTAACGATTTATAACGATAAATCGTTAGAATCTGTATTGTACTGTGTTCCATAACGGTTTAAGACGATATTAAAATTATCGGACGATAATTTTAATCGTCCTAAAACGATTCACATCCCTAGTTTCTAGTGCGTCCGCACAGGAGGGGGCTAAGGAGTCTGTTTCGCTGAAGGACCCTACCTTTCAGGCCAGCATGAGCTTAATCAACCCATCAATGACTCCTAGCAGAGATGTTACCCTGATTTCTTCTGTATCTTATCCTGGTTCCCTTTCAAATTTGGCTGCCTCTGGCTCTTCAGTTGATTTTTCTCTGGGTGATTTAATCTCCAAGCTAAAAAAAAACAGCAGTAGTGACTTTAGACTCTGGGATAGTATGGAACACTTTGATAAAATCCTTTGTGTTTCTGCTTCTAAGATTGACTCTGTTTTCTCCAAACTAGCACCTCAAGTTTCTAACCACGAGTCCCATATCTATGATATTGAAGTACAATTTGACTCTATTTCATGGGACTTGGGGAAAATCCAAGCTGTTCATACCACCTCTATCCAGGAACATGGAGCAATGTCTCATCATATTGAGCTTCCAGAAAACCCTTCACGTAGACTTAATCTTTGCTTTTTAAATTTTCCTAAATTTGTGGGAGAGCTACCTTTGATTTCATTAAAAAGATATTTTCTTGATGTATTAAAATTCCACAAGATAAATTTCCTTCTATAAACAAAATTTCTTTCCTCGCTTCATCTCGCTCTCCTAATTCTGCCAAGACCACTCCTGGTAATTTATCTGATTTGTTGAAGTTTCTCAAGACATGTACTTTAAAGAGTATCAAATCTGCTACTCTTGTTGTTTCCTTTATAGCTGACTCTTATGTTTATCTTGTGATGTCTTCCTATTTTTGGAATCTGCATGCAGAATTTCATGGCTATAAGATCAGAATTTTTCCGGATATTAGCAGAATTACCCAAGAAAGAAGAGGGATTCTGGCTTTAAGGAAAGAGACATTGGGGATACCTTCACATTGCATTACCCCTGTAAATGTTTTGTCAAGTATTGTTCTGACTTTTTTGGGGTGTTTTCCCCAGAACAACTTATGTCTTCTAAATGCCAGGAAAGTTTTGGTTTCCTCCTCTCTTTCTCCAGAGTCTAAATATCCTGTATTTTTTTTTTTTCGGGGATGATTTCTAGCTAAAGCCTTGCCATTTCTGATTCTCTTTTATCCTTCTTATTCTCCGCCCCTTTTTCCCTGTTTCTTTCCAATGACCAGGATGAAAATATTTATATTATTTTGTTTTCCTATATGTGATCTTTAGTTTTGATTATATGCGTCCTGTAATTTCCATACAAAGTTGTATGCTTTGTTTATATAAAAATGCTATAAATAAAAAAGTAAAAACAAAAAAAACCAAAACATCCATTATACCTGAAGACTGGAGGGTGGCCACTGGGCAGTGTAACCCCAATATTTAAAAACAGCTCAAGGGGCAATCTGGGAAACTATAGACCAGTGAGCCTGACTTCAGTGCCAGGAAAAATAGTGGAAACTATTCTAGAGATCAAAATCACAGACCATATAGAAAGACATGGTTTAATGGAAAACAGTCAACATGGATTTTAACATTTAAACATTGAAACAATCAATCAATAATTTGTTTCCATTTTTATTATGATATTGTCTATATTTTTTAAAGTTTGTTCTTTCATTTTTATTTATTATGATTTATGTATGTTTTTATACCTGTAAACTGCCTAGGCCTCCACCCATGTATATGTAGTATAGACAATTTTTTAAATAAATAAATAATAAATAAATGGATTTAGCCATGGGAAATTTTGCCTTCATTTGTTTGAAGGGGTTAATAAACATGTGAATAAAGGTGAACTGGTAGATGTAGTGTATTTGGATTTTCAGAAGGCGTTTGACACATGAGAGGCATCTCAGAAAACTAGAATGTGATGGGAAAGGAAGCAATGTCCTTTTGTGGATTACAGACTGGTTAAAAGGCAAGAAATAAAGTAGAATTAAATGGTCACTATTCTCAGTGGAAAAGGGTAAACAGTGGATTGCCTCAGGGATCTGTACTCGGACCTGTATTTTTCAATATATTTATAAATGATCTGGAAAGAGATATGAGTGAGGTGATCAAATTTGCAGATGACATAAAATTATTTAGAGTACATAAATCACTTGCAGATTGTGATAAATTGCAGGAAGACCTTGTGAGACTGGAAGATTTGGCATCCAAATGGCAGATGAAATTTAATGTGGACAAGTGAAATGCGTTGCATACAGGAAAAATAACCCATGCTGTGGTTACATGTTAGGTTCCATATTAGGAGGTTCCACTCAGGAAAAGATCTAAGCACCATAGTGGATAATACATTGAAATCATTGGCTCAGTGTGCTGTGGCAGTCAAAAAAGCAAACAGAATGCTAGGAAGGGAATGGTGAATAAAATGGAAAATGAAATAATGTTTCTATATCGCGCCATTGTGAGACCGCACCTTCAGTACTGTGTACAATTCTGGTCACCACATCTAAAAAAAAAAAAAAAAAATAGTTGCTGGAGAAGTTACAGAGAAGGGTGACCAAAACAATAAAGGGGATGGATGAGCTCCCCTATAAGGAAAGGCTAAAGAGCTTATGGCTGTTCAGCTTGGAGAAGAGATGGCTGGGGGGGGGGGAGGGGATATGATAGAGGTCTTTAAAATCATGAGAGGTCTAGAACAGGCAGATGTGAATCGGTTATTTACTCTTTCGAATAATAGAAGGACTAGGGGGCACTCCATGAAGTTACCAAATAGTACATTTAAAACTAATCAGAGAAAATTCTTTTTCACTCAACATACAATTAAGCTCTGGAAATTGTTGCCAGAGGATATGGTAGTGTAGCTGGGTTCAAAAAAGTTTTGGATACGTTTTTGGAGGAGAAGTTCATTAACTGCTCTTAATCAAGTTGACTTGGGGTAAATTTTTAAAAAGTATGTGCAATTTTATAACATGTGTGTGCATGTTATAAAATTGGGCGTCGGCGCACGCAAGGGGGTTCACATTAGTGCAACTTGTGCATGCCGCAATTACTGGCAGCAGTAGCATGGGATCTACTTAGTATTTGGGTACTTGGTAGGTACCCAAATACTAAGTAGATCCCATGCTCCTGTTGGAAATAATAAGTAGATCCCATGCTCCTGTTGTAAACAGGATGCTGGGCTTGATAGACCCTTGGTCTGACCCAGTCTGGCAATTTCTTATGTTCTTATGTTCTCGAGAACTCCTTCAAGGATCGGCCACAGTTATTGGGCCAGATTCTCCTTAAGAAGCAGCCTAGCAAGGGATTCTGGTCTGAGGGAGGCTTCTTTTACTATGGGATAAGATGACAGGGCACAGAAGGCTTATAGAGGCTAGGGGCGTGCATTCGTTTTCGCCGTATTGGCGATCCGCAACGTATATTGCACTATTCGTAGTATTCGTGGGGAAGCGAAACATAAGAAACGTATTGTGATTCCCCACGAATACACAAATCTTCGCCGAATTATACGGCCACCTAAATAAAAATTTAAACAAAGCCCCCACCCTCCTGAACCCCCCCAAGACTTAACAAAACTCCCTGGTGGTCCAGTGGGGTGGGGCGAGGATGGGACCAGAGACGCCATTCTGGCAGCAGATCGCCTTTGCCCTCACTATTTCACAGGGGCCGACTGTCGGTACCTGTGACATAGTGAGGGCAAAGGTGATCGGCACCATTTTGAGTACTGGCATCGGACATTCAGCGTGCAGGAGGTTGCTCCTGGACCCCCGCTGGACTTTTGGCAAGTCTTGTGGGGGTCAGGAGGCCCTCCCAAGCTGGCCAAAAGTCCCTGGGGGTCCAACGGGGGTCCCAGAGTGACCTCCTGCACTCCGGCCGTCCGATGCCAGTACTCAAAATGGTGCCGATAGCCTTTGCCCATACTATGTCACAGGGGCTACCGGTGCCATTGGTCAGCCCCTGTCACATGGTAGGAGCACAAGATGGCGCCGATGACCATGTGACAGGGGCTGACCAATGGCACCGGTAGCCCCTGTGACAAAGGCTATCGGCGCCATGATGAAACCTACACCGAGGGTGTGAGAGTGCAGGAGATGGCTCCCGTACTCCCCGCTGGACCACAAGGGAGTTTTGGTAAGTCTTGGGGGGGGGGGTCAGGAGGGTGGGGGGTTGTAGTTAATTTTAATTTTAGCTGGGACACGAATAGAAATCGCCGTATTAATGCACCATACAGCCGAATGCAACGTATCTGCACCCCGACGAATCCGAATCACGAATGCAACGTATGGCGTCCCTCTGCACATCCCTAATAGAGGCCCCAGGATGAAGTCAAACATTGAGTTTATGCTTCTTAAAATTTGTGTTGCTTGTGCGTGGCCCACAAACGTGTATGGGGCTTTTTTTTAGCATGGGCAACACATTTAAAATCTACCTGTAAGTTTAATTTAATCTATAAACTATTTTATATAAAGATAACATAATATTTAAAATAATAAAATTCTGTTCTGCAGTTTTATAATTCTAGCAGCATATTTGTAATGACCGAATTTAAGACCTAAGAAATATTAAATATTAGAATCTGAATTTATTACAATATAGTCTATCCTACTGTAATCCCGCCAAAAATTACCTTGTGAACATTTGCTTTTTCATGCATGATCAGTATTCATGTAAATATAATTATTTTCAATAAGACATTCATGCTAATGGAAAAAAAAAACAGGCATTTAAAAACAAACCAAATGTTTGTACTACACAACTGCCTTGAGGGGAAGAGATGCTCAGTAAATAGTTTCTTCTTAAACACACCAAAATATTAAAATCAAGCAGATCACAGCACAGCTACTGCTAGCCTTCAAATACAAAAACAAGAAGAAGGGGACAGAAATGATTATTGGGGCAATTTTCAAAGAGATTCTCCATGCTTACTCATGGAGAAGGCAGCTTTGAATATTCCTCCACTCCCCCTTCCTTCAATTTGTTGAACGCATACAGAGGTAGATTTTAAAAGATGCACGCGGGTGTACATGTTATAAAATTGGGGGTCGGCGCGCGCAAGGGGGTGCGAAATTATGCACCTTGCACGCGCCGAGCCATGCTGCCTTCCCCTGTTCCCTCCCCCTAGCCTGACCTTCCCACCCCTTCTCCTAACCTTTCCCCCCCCCCCCAGCCCTACTCTAACCCCTCCTCCCCCCGACCTTTGTCTTACCTGCCCGGAGGCAGGCGCAAGTTACGAGCGCCGGCAGCCTGCTGGCACGTGATCCTTCAACACAACAGCAAATGACTGCTGTTTCGGAGGCCTCTGGTCCCATCCCTTCCCCGCCCCTTTAGTAAAGCCCCCAGGAGTTAGGCCCAGCATGCATAAGGCTTTTAAAATCCGACCCATGGTGTGCATGTTGTCCACAGATGGAAGGTGGAGAGGGAATCTCGCACATCACACAATGGCAGCACCTAGCGGTCAGACTCTTTCATACCATTTTCAGCAGGGGGCTGGTCCATGCGTAATTCCCAGTGGGGAGTTTGCACTTGTAAATTCTGGAGGTACGTTTTATATGCACAGTCCTCAATGCGAAATGGAGTTTCCCTTTGAAAATTGTTTTGCAGGTCCATGGGAAGCTATGGGGGGAGGGGATGATAATTGCCTCTGTATGACAAATGATATTCAAATAAAACTAGATTTCTAATAATTTTTGCCTTCTGGCTTAGGTATCTGGGTTATTCTGTAATGAGCAATACCAACTAATTACAGCAGATTTCAGCCTTTCTTGTCTGGTTATTTCCAATATATTTTTTTTTCTGTCGCTGCATCTGTTAGTGCTCTAATGGATGCACAATATGTCACAATAAAAGAGGCAACTCAAATGAAGTGTGCAACAAAGTACTATACATCCTAAGGGTAGATTTTTAAACCTGCGTGAGCGCGTCCATGTGCGCTCGCTATCTGGTGAACACACATGGACACGTGATTTTATAATGTGTGCGCATGTTATAAAATCGGGGGTTGGTGTGTGCAAGGGGGGTGCACAATTGTGCACCTTGTGCATGCTGAGCCTGCGCCGAGCTGCGCTGTCTTCCTCCGTTCCCTACCTCCCCACCCCACCTTCCCTTCTCCTACCTGCCCTTTCCCCCCTACCTTTCTTTACTTTTCTTCTATTGCAAAACTTACTTCAGCCCTGGGGTAAAACCATTATTATGAACAAATGGACAAAGATGTGAGATATGGGAATTTATGATATCTAAATTGGGAGTAATCATCCTATCCACCAAATTCTGAGAGGATGCTCTAAAACTACCTCATAAATTAGAAAGGGTCAGGAAAAGAGAATCAATTAATATCCATAACTGAATAAATGATGTGAAAGTATAAAGTCAAATATTTATTACAAGAACAGAAGCTGTAAATGCCCTGAAAAATTTAAGAACTTGTAGATGAATATTTTTTTCAAATTTACATCATTAATGCATAAAAGTTAAGTAGGAAACCATCTGTTGCTTCAGCGTGATTATTACTGCTATGTACAAGACTTTAATGTTACATTAATTATGGAACAATGCTCAGGGCCATGGAGATATTCTCCTCCCACCCCCCAACAGGGAATTTTTAACTTCAGAGAAGCTTAACATCAGGAAAAGACAGTTAACAAACTTATCCCTAGATCAGTGGTTCCCAACCCTGTCCTGGGGACCCCCCCAGCCAGTCAGGTTTTCAGGATATCCACAATGAATATGCATGAGAGAAAATTTGCATGCACTGCCTCCATAACATGCACTTTTTCTCTCATGCATATTCATTGTGGATATCCTGAAAATCCAACTGGCTGTGGGTGGTTGGGAACCACTGCCCTAGATTCGTCAATATGCATTGATATCAATACATTACTTATCATGGGTGTTAACACCCATGTAAGAAAAGAAAAAAAAAAAGGGGGGGGGGGTTAGATTTGCCACATTGTAGTAAACGTATTATGTGAGAGAGACTAGAAACCCTTTCTATTAATCCAGTATTTATATCTCAATAGTAGGGCCATCTAATAGCTCAAGGTGAGGTGTTGGTAGTTGTTTAGGGTTTAGGGGCCAGTTTCTCATATAGAATGAGACGAACGGACAACACAGTACTGTGTACTGTGCTGTTCATACATCTCACTCTACATGAGAAACTGGCCCCTAAACCCTAAACCACCACCACCAGCTCACCTCGAGCTATTAGATGGCCCTCCACTCCTATTGAGATATATTTGATTAATATAATGCATTTGTAGATAGTCTGTCTCCCTCTCTCTCTCTCTCTCTTCCAATTCTACCCCTTCCAAAAATTTGCAGTAATGCATTTTAATGAATGACCCAGTCATTGGGATCCTGTGATAGAGTACTTGCCCAGAGGTTACATATGTATTTAAATTTGCTTTGAAGGTACCTATAAAATTTGCTTCCAAAATATTTTACATTTCAGTAATTAGATATTGCCATAGACTGTAGCAGAGATGAGATAGTGGGTACAGGTAGACAAATTCCTATCTGTAGATTTCTTTCCCTATTAAGGATTAGCTTTGACCTCTGGTTTCACTTCTGTCAGGCAGAGCCAGAATGGGAAGGGCAAATTTCACCTTTAGTGTTTGGTGTATTGGGGCAGACTCAGTAGTGCAGTGGTGGTAGAAAGGACTTCTTCTCCTTTCTTAAGAATGTGGGAGGTCCGAATTAGATAGTGGGTCAATAATGAGCTGTCTGGGGTTCTGCTGTGACCTTTAGGAAACCAGGGCCCAGCAGAATCAGATAACATAGCAGACTAGGAAGTTAAGAAGCTTACATCTCTTCAGTGAACTGTGGGCCGGATTTTAAAAGCCCTATGCGCGTAAATCCAGAGGATTTACGTGCGTGGGGGTGTTACGCATGCTGGGCCTATTTTAAATAGGCCCGGAGACACACATAAAATCCCGGGATGCGTGTAAGTCCCAGGGCTTGCAAAAAATGGTGATCCGGGGCAGGGTGGAGGCGGGGCCAGGGGCCATTGCTGCTCTGTCGGAGGATCGCGTGCCGGCAGGCAACCTGCTCCTGCCTCCAGGCGCAAAAGGTTAGATAACAATTTTGAGGGGGTTAGAGTAGGGCTGGGGGGGGGGGGGGGAAAGGTTAGGGGAAGGGGTGGGAAGGTTAGGTTAGGGTGAAACAAAGTTCCCTTCCAGGCCGCTCTGATTTCGGAGCGACCTTGGGAGGGAACGAGGGAAGGTAGCGCGGCTCGGCGTATGCAAGATGCACAATTGTGCACCCCCTTGCGTGCACCGACCCCCGATTTTATAACTTGCACATGCCTACACATGCACAATGAATATGCATGAGAGAAAATTTGCTATTCACTGTCTGGTTATCTACAGGGCTAATGTGCATACGAAAGTAGACTGTTTTTCTAATGCTCTTACCATCTCACCTGCTTTCACTTTCCTTCCTTTCTCCCTTCTCATGCGCAGCCTTGCTACTTGCCCTTCCCTTCACCCATACTCATGAACCTTTTCCCTTCCAACCACTTATTCCTTCATAAAGGCTTTTGAATACTAAAAGCAAAGGGGTCGACTTGACATTCAAAACCTTAGGTGCTACTTAGCTGGATAGAAGAGCCAGTTATCCCCAAGAAACAATCCTACCCTAGCCCACCCACCCCACCCCCTGGATTCCCCCCTTACTCAAAATACCATCCCTGCTGGTCCAGTGGAGCCTGCCACCCCAGCCCCCTCCCAGACCTCCTCTTACTCAAACAACCAAACCTGCTGGTCCAGTGCAAAGTTTCCCAACCTTTGCATGCCCAAGGCACACCTACATTAACAACATTTGTTTGTAGCACACCAGCTTCCAAGTAGCAGGAAGTGCACATATAGAGAGGATTCATATGACCAAAAGAAGAGCTAGGAAGGCATTGAAAGCCCTATCAGTCTCTCTTCTAAGTTTTAAAGCAAAGGGAGAGAGGTGGTGAAGACACATACAAACCCATTGTGATAGGCTAGCTCCCTCTATATTCAAATGCAGGATAAGGGAGATGGTGTGTGGGGTGGGCAGCCACATATGGCTA
Source organism: Rhinatrema bivittatum (assembly GCF_901001135.1). Lineage (NCBI taxonomy): Eukaryota > Metazoa > Chordata > Amphibia > Gymnophiona > Rhinatrematidae > Rhinatrema > Rhinatrema bivittatum. Next base: position 131,666,782 of record NC_042615.1, on the reverse strand, counting down.
ACAGAGCCCCTTCACTGCTCCTACTCTTACCGCTAATAGTAAGTCATAAGCAGTGCTCAGTGCATGCTCTCCCCATCTCAAGCAGCTTGGGGATAGAACAGAGGCTGGAAGGATTCAAAGGAGACTGAAGAAAGGGAAACTTAGGAGGTGTTGTGTCTATAACCTGTATGCTACCCATTATTACAACACTCCGATCTCGTGCTATAGCTAAGCAGAAGAGGCATGCATGATTACACATGTTCTCAGAAAGGAGCTCCTACACATTTGAGAGCCACCACTCATGTCTCTTGCTGCTGTGAGATGCTAAGAGCAGAGCCCATGTATTAGCATGAATATGATCAGCTGTGCCAATAACTATGTTGGGAGAGTGCATTACCAAAGGTTTGCCTAGGAATGCAAATACTCCTGAACTGGCCCTGGGGGAAGGAAGGATCTTGGGATATATGTCCTGGCAAACCACATAGCTTCAGATTTTCCTGAAGTGACTTTCAATTTAGATAACTGCAGTCAGTCAGTGATCTTATTTAAACATTCGTTAAATTCAGATAGAAAAATTTAAGATTTAGGATCAATGCTGGCAATTATGTGGATGTCATCTGCACAGAAATGAGCCTAAATCCAAGACTCTGAATTAGGAGGCTAATGGAGACAGATATAAATAAAAAAAAAGTGTGGGTGATAATACAGAACCTTGTTGAACATCTCGGGTTAATGGGCTAGACTGTGAAGAATTTGAGTTCCAGTCGACATCACAAGAAAAGTGCCTATTGTGTAGCACTACTGCATTATATGATCATGCATTGGCAGGAGTGATCATGGTCTGGGTGTAGTTTTGCTATGTTCTATACTTCCAGGTATTTTTTAATCATCTTGGCATTGGACCCTTCCCTTCCAGATTTTTATATCCCTTATGCTTTCTACCCTCAACTCTCTGATTGATTTTGGTTTGTAGTAGCTCTTGCCATCTGGTATATAAGCCTTGCCTATTATTTCTTTCCAAGTCTCATTCCTCCAGTAGCTTCTCCCATTTCCTGGAGATTTTATGATACTAATGTGGATAATGGTGCACCAAAGATCACATGAGAAGTACAGATGTGGCCTGAACATGACTTATTAAGAGGTGTGCATTCTTTACAAAGTCCTCATGCCGTGTTCTCCCATATTCCTAGGTAAGCAGTTTACTTCAACTCATCTGCCAGTGGGCTCTACAACTCTCTCCTGTAATGTCTTAATCCTTGCACAATGACTCCAGAGGAGGAAAATGGACTGTGACTGATAGACAACTGCATCAGTGCTTAATGTATGTGCGACAAAGTGTTAAACAATCATTACATTATATAGAAGTACAGTTAGGTAAATAAAGATTCAAGACAAGATATTCAGTAAAATATTAAAAAAAATGTGTATTAACAATAACAATATACAAATGTATAAACATTACTACAAAAGTTATAAAATTTCTTGAAAAGTTTTCTTAATCCCAACATTGTGGCATGGCTTCTGATGAAACAGTTACAGTCCACCAGCTTCGGTAATGAGCAGCTGATGACCCGTAACTCTGCCCTCACAGCCCTAGCTCCCAGGTAAGGTCTCTGTGCCTAGCTCTCCAGCCCTGAACGTCTTACACTAACCCACTTTGAGCCCGATGCATCTGCTGCGGTTCTTAAAGTGCCAGCTGTAGCATTCCCTGCAAGCTTCCTGGCTGTGCCATTTTGGGAAGTTGGTCTCTTCTCTGGCTGAAGGGAAGGGGGGGGGGGGGAGTATGCCTCCTCCTGCTGCCATTCAGCACTTTCACTGGGCTCTTCCTCCTTCTCACTCATCTGGGCGCTACCTCTTCCTCCATCTCTTCCTCATGTTCCAGATCACCACTCTCCTCTTTAGGGTTTTGCTGTCTCAATCCCTCTTGGTCTTGCTCCTGCAATGACCCAGAAGCTGAAGGATCAGAGGATGTACTTTCTGAAAGAGGAGAAACATTTATAAATGAGAACGTAATCTTGAACCTTAAATAGATTTTAAACAGCACAACCATTGAAGCTCAGATCTTTTAATCTGCCCACATTGAATGATCAGCACAAATAGGACCCCTCCATGTGTGCCTAGTAAGGATGTGCACAGATTTTTTCTCGTATTGTTTTTGTTTCGGGTCGTTACCTGTTAGATTTCATTTTTTAAATGGTTCGGAAGGTATTTATTTCATGTTTTCCTACTTTTGGAGTTAGTATGCACTTACGGGACTTAGTACACACTAAATGAAAATGTTACCAATCAGATAAAAAGTGTCAATTTGAGAGGAATTCGTTAGCTAGAGGTTTGGTTCTGCATTCCATTGGCTGCCTCCTTAGTTACCGGTACTTGTTTGTGTTGCTATGATTGCAAGATGGTGTTTGTGGGGGTAACAAGTTTAAACAAACAAGTGATGTCATTTAATAGCATCAAGTTCTAGTCAGCAAAAGCATGTAACGCAAATGCATATTTATTTCACCAATCCTTTTGTATTTTAGGAAAGGGGCCCTGGCATTTTGGGATTATACATACTTTGAATTCCCCTGGTGTGAGTCTGTGTGTTTGGGAGGGATGACTGGTGAGAGGGGAAGTGATGGGTGAATGTACGGGGTGAAAGGTGGGAGAGAGTCTGGTTGGGGTGGTTACTGGAGAGAGAGAAGCAGCCTGGTGTCTGTGTGTGTGTGTGTGTGTGTGTGTGTGGGGGGGGTAACCTGTCACCCCATACAGTTACTCCAATCACCCCCCACACACACAGACACCAGGCTGCTTCTCTTTCTCACACGTCACCCCATACAGTCACCCCAGTCTCTTCTCCTCTCACTAGTCCCACTCCATACACAACAGGCTATCTTTCTCTCACCAGTCACTACCCCAAGAAGTCTCTTTCTCATCTGTCACTCCCATTATCACCCCAGTTACTCTCCCTCTTGCTAGTTGCCCCCCCCCCCCCCACATACCAGGCTGACTCTCTCTCACAAGTCACCAGCCCAACTTATCTGTCATCCCATATAGCCACCCCAGTCACTCCACACACACACACACACACACCAGGCTGCCTCTCTCTCAGTCACCACCCCAACCATTCTCTTTCATATCTGTCACTCCATTCACCCCATCTCACCACTCACATCAGTCTCTCTCCCACTTGTTACCCCATATAGCCACCTCAGTAACTCCCCTTTTTACCAGTCACCCCAACATACTAGGCTGCCTCTCTCTCACCAGTCACCAGCCCAACTAGACTCTCTCCCATTCACCACCCTATAAATTCATCTCAGTCACTTCCCCTCTCACCAGTTACCACCCCCTCACCGAAAGACAGACACCAGGGGAATTAAAAGTATGCATGTACCAAATGTCAGGGCACCTTTCCTAAAATACAAAGGGATTAAAACATTCAACACATGGATTTGCAATACATGCTTTTGCATTTGCTGACTAGAAACATGATGGTATTAAATATTTATTATATCAATTGTTTGCTTATGTTTTGTTACCAGGCATTGGCCATCCCTCCACAAATACCACCTTGCAACCTTGGCAACACAACAAGTAACTATGGGAATGCCTAACCATAACTCTAGCTAACAAACTGCTCCTCCCAATTGACACTTTTTAACTGATTGCTAACATCTTCATAGTGCACTCTAACACAAAATACAATTTTTTATGAAATTTCATCATTTTATTTTTTATTTCATGGTGCTTCCAAAAAGAGATGAAATAGACAATTTCACTGCCATTATCTATTTCGTTTAAAATAAATGCACATCTCTAGTGTTTAGTCCAAGACCAGTCTGGGATTGTTACATCACTGTAAATCAGTACATGCTTGATCACACTGTGTGGATGTGTGTGTATATGTATGTATGTGTGTGTGTGTACGCACGCGCAGAAGAAAGCTCTTAAGATTGTAGTATACACTGTTTCATTCACTAACAAGGCTAAAATTGTGAGCATTAGTTGGTCAGAATACAGCAAAATCTGAGATTTTCTTAGCCCTGCCCCATTTAGTAATTTGAAATAATATGTGATGCATAATGGAAAAATGTCAAAATCTGCTGGATGTTTTAATGCAGCCACTATCCTACTAATCATAGCTACTATCACAGAGAGAGGAGTATTGAGAGGGCTAACTATAAGAAAGCAGATAAAGCTATGGAGATTGGATTACAAAATTTTGTGGAATAAGCTTGATGACCATAGACAGTGTCAAAGATAATAATTAAGGTTTTGACAAGTAAGTGGAAAAACGTAAAGCTTTATATGAGTGGAGCCAGAGCAGTTTGTTAGAACTTTATTTCCCTTTTCAGTTTACATTTGTACATTCCCATGTAATTATTGCTGTTCTGCATCACAAATATTTTCTTTCCTGAGTGATAAATCATTTTGAAGTCATATATATGTAAATCCTTAGTAAAGGGGAATGACTGGTATAGTTTTCCAGCAAACTAGTATCCCCATGTTAATTGTCTCAGGGTGCTAGAGAACAAGGCATTTAAATGACACACAATGGCTTCATATTACTAAAATTAGGAATATACTCACAGGGCGACAGAACATGAGAACACTTTCCCTCTGCAGTGAATCAAACTGGGCTCCCTCCTCCAGAGCTGCCTGAATTTGACTTTCAGCTCCTCTATGTCCCTTGGGGTTGAGGTTTGCCTGGAAGAAAAACAGTATGGTATATAAACATTTAGAAATAGGCCATCACCATTAGACACTATAAACATTTTCCAACTACCTATGTATATAAACTGCTTAGTTAAGTTAAGGTTAAGCTGAATATACCACAATTCAATGCAGTTTACGTGTTCAACCAACTTTCATATTGTTCTCCTTCACCATGTAGTAGATGACTCTTCACCCCTCCTCTAAGTTACCCCTGGTTACGATGAGCATTAGCATTGTAAGTCTCCTGGATTGCTACTGATCAGAAGGTAGGAGTGTTTTGTATTTCTACATGCTCATAAAGTAATATTATTTTCTACCCCCTCTTACCATCACATCTGATCTTCAGGCCAAGACTTACCTCTGGCACACTCCAGAGGCCTATGCTAATCTGCAAGTAGGAGCTGTGTCATATGAAAGTCAAAAATACACCTCAGCACCAATCTACCACAGGATACACTTGATCCCAGATACCCATGTTAAGCAAGGCCATGACTACACTGTGATTACTCAGTGCCCCATCAAAACCTTAATGCTTTTCCCTGGTGCCAAAGTTACTAACATAAATCCACTCCCAGTCGCATCTCTAAAGTTAGTAAGCCCATTGGGGTGCATAACAACTGATTATAAGCTCTGTAGTTCAGATCCCCTACAACTGACACAAGTACCCATGGATATATTTGATTCTTACCTATTGAAGGTCCTTCTTATTTTAGTCAGGCAGTTGTCCTGGCCATGATGTTCCCTCTCTGAGTCTTGTGGATATATTTCCTCTTCAGGCAGCACTAGCCAAGATCAAAGTTCCTTTTCTTCCTCCAAAAGAAATTGGGTTTTTGACTGCAGGCAGCCATTTTGGAATTTGAAAACATATCCAATATAGGGCATGTTTTCCTATTAGGGCTGTATCGCATAACAACAAATTTATCCAGCTAAGTGGAAATATTCAATCTATAGTTGGATAACTAAGTTGTCCAGCTAAATAGTAGGAATTCAACCTATAGATGGATAACTTAGCTATCTGGCTAAGTTGTGATATTCGGGCCATAGGCAGATATCTCAGTTATCCAGTTAAGTGGCAATATTTGACCCATAAATGGATAACTCAGTTGTGGGGCTAAGTGGCAATATTTGGGTTCAAGGTTAACTATCTATAGTTCTAGCCAGCTACAGCTGGATATTTAAAATTATTAGGACAAGTTTTTGATATTTTAAAATTCTAGCTCTTTTTTATCCATTTGCATTTAGCCAGCTAAATCAGCACTAGCCAGCTAACTGAATATCTACCTCAAAGGTTTTTTTTTCATGGAAATTATTTCTGCAGATAGTAAAAGCTGTGTAAGAAAGAGAGGTGTAAGTTTAGTTTTTCCTACCTAACCAACCAAAAATTGCTGTAGAGGATGTGTATATTTTTGGCTTGTTCTGGTTTTACCTCCCTTCATCTAATGTATTCTGGGATCTGTACATCCTTCTCGTACGACTGGGACAATTAAACAAGATATTCTATATTGTATCAGAATGGAAAAATTACTGGAGCATCCCATCATTCTTTGAATCATCTGTCACTGTATGAAATATTAACTTTTCAAATGTATGTGATGAGTGAACTGCTTCTATTCTTTTGAAAAGGATAATGAGCTAATTCATATTCAGGGACTGGTCAGCCCTATCTGCCTGCTTCCTCTTCTATTACCACATGAAACATCTCTCCCAATCTTACATGTAGTTTGTCTTCGCTTGAAGCTCCGACAGCCTCCTAAGGCTAGATTTAGCATTAAAGTACCAAAGAGTGACAAAGATATGTTTGTGCAATTGAATTGCATTCCTTTCTCTGTTGCTATTGCTCTGATGTAGTTCATTCAAACTTTTCTTCAAGCTATGAAGGAAGATATACATTTTATGAACCTGATAGAAAGAATTATGGCACATGTGTAATCAATGTTCTGGATCTAATACTGTAATATATGTAGCCTAATGGTTAGACCTAAAACTCAAGGAATCCAGGGCTCATATCCTGTTGATGCTCTGTGTGACCTTAGGCAAGTCACTTCACTCTCCATTGCCTCAGATACAAATTTTGACTGTAAGCCCTGTTAGGGACAGGGAAATATCTGATGTATCTGAAATGTAACTTGCTTTGAGCTACCCAAAAAATGGTATGAGCTAAATCAAAATAGTTAAATAAAAAATCTGACCCAAATTCCAGAATAAAATATATGTAAAACTTTTTTTCATGAAAAAAGACAAAGATGTCATATTTCTGAAAAGAAAAATCAAGCAAATCAGTCAGTAACAAACAGCAATCAAATGGATCCATTGAAATGAAGACTAATGAATATATATTTTAGTTGAATTATTTTTAAACACTGAAAAATCATTACAATAGGGATAATCATCTTGCATTTGTTATTGAATATTAAAATCCTGCTTAGATGCATGTCTGATATGTTCAAATTAAGAATATTTCTAGACTACATGATTTTCAATTATTTCTGAATGAAAATGGTTCCATTTTTAATTTTTCTAATATCAAAAATATAGTAACATTAGATGCATTTTCAGATATACATTAACATTTTTAAATTATTTGTATCTAGTTAAAAAGAAGTCTAATTTGATGTTGTTCACTTCTAAGTTTGAAAGTTTATGTTATACAGGTTCTTAATTATTCCATGCTTATCCAAGAAAATGGAAGAGAACTGCATAAGAATTCAGAGGCCGATATTCAAATCCATTTAGCCAAACATGCAAGTTATCCATCTACATCATTAATCTCTGGCACTCCCAACAGGGTTTGCAATCTAAGTTGGTGATTTGCGAAGCCGCATTAGGCATTTATTGATCTGTAAATCTTACAGTAGCAAAAATGCATGGTATTTTGAATAGTGTATGTTATTTTACCACCAATAAAGCTAGAATGGTAAAGAGATGTTTTCCATGCAAATGCATGCAAAGTAGCTCATCACTAGGAATATTTATGTTATTAAAATAACATGTCTTGCCTTAAAAATCCCAAGCCACATTATTTTCATGAAAGTAAGCTACAATTCAGGAGCTATAGCTAATATTCCCCCAAAGCATAGGGATGTTAATGCAGATCCTGATGCTCCCAAGCCTCTGAATTAAATGGGTTGATCAATCCAAATTATCATCCAAGTGTCTCAAAAACACCAGGATTCCCTTTGTTTTTTTGTGTGTTTCTTCATGCACAACTAAGGGAGCATCATTATCCATGCTGTACTCAAAAACTAAGTAACTATTCCATCATACTAATGCTCTGAATTATGTTCAGCTCCCTATAAACTAATCCAACTAGAGCGTTACCATCTTTAACTGAAGGAATCATCACCATGTCTTCTAATTAGAAAACCATTCTAAACTTCTATATGCATATACTTCTATAGGGGTCACCCCCCGCATATTTGAACTTTAAATTTGATTACACTTAACTCTGGAGCTAGATGAACCATTTAATTATTTTTAAATGTTCTCCATGTGATAAATCCTGTCTAAGCACCCTCTCATGCAGTCTGAATGTGAACCAACTGAAAAAAAAAAAATACTCATCTTATACCAAGAGGAAAAACTAAGTGAAAGAGGCAGAACACAACTTATCAGCACTAAGAAAGTTTAAAACATGCCACCATAAAGTAAAGTCACTCTACCTATACAGTTGATCTGGGACAGGAGAACTCCCCAACCACCTGAAAAATTTCATTCAAGACAATTTTTTCCTATCACTCTACAACATAAATACTGCACCAAACCATCTGCTCCGCTTTCCTTACAACTTAGATTTCTCAATGTTCACTCAACAAATAGCAGATCTTACCATATCATTGGCATTAATGAAGAATTCAAACTCCACTTCCTATGTCTCACTGAAACCTAAACAGGAGAAGATGACTGTCACCTTCACTCAACTCTGCCCAACTGACTATCAAATATATTACTATCCCAACTCATGGACTGTAGGAGTTGCTATTATCTTGGGTTACCCTTTAGCCTAGATTTGGTTGCTATTCAGCAAATAGGTAAATTTAATACTGAAATTTCAAGTCAACTAAGGATCAAAACATTTTCTTATCTAACAGCCACCAGAAAATCAATATGACTCCTTTCTTAAACTCTCTGAATTCTTATGAAGCTTTGCTACTACATCTCACAAATTCATAATATTAGGAGACTAACTACCATACAGAGATGCCTCCAAGATGTAACCACCAACTTCCAATGTAACATGGATGAACATGGCCTCATCCAATTAGTCAAGGTTCTCATGCACTAGTATGGTCACTCTCTTGATTTGATCTTTCACTCCATAACCTAGACCCCAGCACAATAGCTCTGGATCTTATCTCTTGATCTGACCACTAATTAGATCCACATTTCCAATCCAAAAATAAACTCATCTGGCTCTACCACTCAAATCTCCCATTAGGAACTTGACCTCTATCTGTTGCATATCCCGGCCGCAGCAGGCCCGCGACCGGCCCTACTCACCCCCGATGCCCGGGTCCCAGACCTTCCTCTTTGGCAGTGGTAGGCAGTTACCTACGTGCTCCTGCCATACTCCCAGGTTCCTCCGGCAGCTCTGTGGCCTCCTCCGTTTCCAGTCGGGTCTCCCCACATGGCCAAGGGGAGACACTGCCACCACATAGTTCCAGTTTGTCTGCCTTAGGCACATGTGTGCCTTCCCCGACTTTAAAGGAGCCATGGTGGGAAACCTTCCCGTGGCCCTGGATTATAACATCTCTGGGTCTTGCTATTTAAGGCAGGCACCGCCATCTGGTCTTTGCCTTGGCAACAGGTCTCCATGCTTACAGTCATGTGCTTAGTTTTTCTTGTTCCTGTTCCTGCTCCTGTACCTGATCTGTTCCAGTCCTGCATTCCTGTTCCAGTTCAGTTTCCTGTTCCAGACCTTTGTTCTTCATTACCCTTTGGACGGATTCCTGGCTTTGACCCTCGCTTGTTCCTGATCACGCCTTGGACAGATTCTCTGGCTTTGACCCTTGCCTGTACCTGACGTTGTCTTCAGCCGCCTGCTCTGACTTCAGCATGTACCAGACCTTGCCTCCAGCTGCCTGCCCTGACTCCAACTTCATCCTGACTTTGCCTCCAGCTGACTACTTGGAATTTCGTAGGCTCTTGCCTATTTACAAGCCTGGACTTAACGTGTTCCTGATCTCTAGCCTGCTTCAGCCTGTCCGGGCTTCTGGATCTGGGCCTTGTCTTGAACTTAGCTTCTTTGGACTGTTGCTTCCTGGATCCCTGCCTTGAAAAGGGATCACACCGTGGAGGTGTGATCGCTGCGGGCTATCGCAGGTGCCCCCGCTTTGCCCTCCCACCCCCCGTTACCGCTGGAATCTCTAAGGTCTGTGACCTTAGAAAATCCAGGCCTAAGACTTCTAAATGTTTGTGTTCAAGTGTCAATACAGCAAATTCAAGGAGTGATACTGAAAGATTATGCTTGCTCCCATTTAAAAATAAGTGTGTCATATAACATGCATTTGTAATTTCTCACAAGGACTGAATGCTGTTACAAATTATATCTAATATGGTGCTGAACAGTAAAATGTGGTATAATTTTAAACAGGTATATGTTTTGCAGTATTTGTGTTCCATGGTTATGATGGTAACAAAGAAAATGCAAAATGTTTTCCATCAGCTGTGTGCTGTAGCTTGTTAATACGGAGAAATTTCCTATTTATTGTTTACATTTTGTTATAATCTAATTGAAATAAATGGATAAGAAGAACAATGCTTATTGTAATAAATTAAAAAAAAACCTACTTCCTAGTCAATAGTTGGTTAAAATTTGCTTTGTTTATCAAGGTTTACTTTATTTGGATTTTATTCATTCCTCCATGTTCAATTACATAGAACGACGGTATATAAAATGTCTAAATAAAAAAAAAAACTATCATCTACTGGGAACATACAGTTTTAACTATGGCTTAAACTTCTAAAACATGGGATTAGATTGACTTGAAATGCAGAGCCTTCATTCATTTCAAATATTTACATTTATAATAAGTATGTGATACATAAGTTTTCATATGATGAATGCATTTTCCAAATCAAAATAGTAAATTTTGCAAAGAAGAAACTTAAACACAGAATGTTCTCATTTGAAACTGAGAGTTACGTTTTATGAATTCATTTTATTCAATTAAAGTTTGTGGCAGAGTGTGGTTTAGTGCATGCAATATGACATTACAACAATCTATTTCAGTAATAGAAGTATGGAATATGATTCCAGGTCCTGCTTCATCTCTATCAAATGCCACCCACAAATAATATGGCTGTTCAGCTTGATATAGATGGTATATGAAAGGCCATTGGTAAACCTGAAAATAAAATTCTAAAATTCAGCATCTCATAATTCATGCTAATCACTTATTAACAAAAAAGAAGTGGCTTCAGACTCAAGCATTTACCATATTAGTAAGGATGAAAGAGATTGTGTAAAGAATAATTTGTTAAAGTTCTGACCGACTAATTGGACTACAAGTCAAGATCTAAAATTCTTGCATAACAGATTGCTCTGTCAAAAAGTAGCTGACCCAAGACAAATATGGCAGGTGGTGAGCACTGTTCAGTATTTAGGTCTTAGTTCATTCTATCTAGCATTCCTTTCTCACGTGAAGTCATAATTGACTTGCAAATGCATTTCTATCGTGCCCATGCAGTAAATTATATGTGGGCACCCACATCATGCATTTTTGTGATACTTTAGCAGTACAATATTGCTTTTTTCCCCCTCAGACTTACAAATATTTTTCTTTATATAGTCTTTTCTCATTTGTATATCTTTACATTAAAATATGAAAACATTTATATTATCCATTTGCATGTTGCTACTTAATATCCAATGTAACAGGCTGTGAACAGCTTCACAAACATGATTCTGCACATAAAAGTGGAAAACTGCACGCATAATCATGCTGGCAAAATATTTTGCACTCAAATGGATATTTTTACAAGCATAATTTTGCATTCATAATGTCATTTGCAAAATATCTAAATCATTAACCAGCTGAAAAATCATGCATAGCAGCTCATTAGCAATTAAACAGTAGAGATGTGCATTTTGTTATATTTTAATTTTCAGAATTAAATAAAAAAGCTAAATACTTAAAATTTCATTTGTATCATTAAAACCAAATAAGGATGCCACTGTCAATTGATTTTTGAATTATTTCTGGCCCTCCTACAACCTCATGTGGACCCTCTTACCCTCTTCTTTGCTTGAAAGTGTCTTCAAGGGCAGGGACAATTCCCAGTATTTGCTGCTCCACCAGTGATTTAATTGCAAATAGAATTGGCTATTTGTTATTATGCTCATTTATGGTTGAATTTTAAAAGCTCAGTGCGTTCCAAAACCGGAAGATGCGCGAGTATGACCGTCGAGCAGATTTTAAAAGCCGCCCGTGTACATGCATATTTCCAGGTATGTGCATAAAAAAAAAGAGGTAACAAAAAAGGGGCGCAGAATGGGGCGGATTTTAAAAGCCCTGCTCGCGTAAATCTGCCCGGATTTACGCGAGCCCAAAATCGGCAGCCTTGCACGCGCCGATCCTGGATTTTAGCAGATACGCGTGGCTACGCGCGTATCTGCTAAAATCCAGTGTACTTTTGTTTGCGACTGGTGCACCAACAAAAGTACGCGAACGCGCATTTTTTTAAAATCTACCCCAATGTGCATCATCTGGGCGGGACATAGGTGTTCTGGGTATTTAACATAAAATGTGTACATAATTATTTACACGCACAAGCGTGTGCCGGGGTCCCCAGCCATGAAACTTTACTACTGCTATGGATGACGTGAAAGCAATAAAATAAAAATATCTAGGTTAGTCAGTAGGGTTTTAAGGGTTGGTGCTAAAAGGGAAAAAGGGAGGCTATTTAACTAGGGGGGTTAGGAAGTCCTATTCCTTACCTGTGCAAACTGGGAACGAACTGGGGAAACTGGTAATTGTGCTGGCCCATGTCTATTAAAATCCCCCCACTTATGCAGTAGAAGCAGCATTTGCATGCACATGTGCGCATCCATGTAAAATGTGCACACATGCATGATGGTTGAGTCTATTTTATACCATGTGCACATATACGTGCATATGTTATAAAATGGCCGTGTTCTTTGGCACAAGCCAGCATATGCATGGGGGTGTCGCTGTGATAGTAAGGCCCCGCCACCAAAAAAAGCATTGCGACTGTATGGCGCGTACTTTTCTGTCACGGATAAACAGCATGGCAGAAAAGAATGCCGTGAGCAGCCTTTTAAGAAGATGGTGGCATGCTTGCTCCCATTACTTTAAAGGGCCTCTGCCCCCCCCCCCCCAAAAAAAAAAACTTTGTGGCCAGAGAGGTTGAACAGGAGTCAGTGCCTACCCCCATTTCAACCCGGGGCTGCCAGTTGAGGTGGCTCTGACACCCCAAAAATGTTTAAAACATAAAAAAAATAGCATGATTATAGCCCTAGCCCCCTTTTCCCCTGCCTAAAGCATAGAATAAAATGTGCCCCTAGCCCCTGACACCAATCCTCCCACCCCTTAGCCCCTATGAAGGCAAAACTAATCCTACCAACCCCAAGAGCAAAACATACAATCCCCCCACCCTCTGCTCCCCCAAAGGCCAAACATACAATCCCTCTACCTGCCTGCCCCGTCTGAAGGCAAGACAAATCCCTACACCCCCAGCTGCCCCAAAAGCAAAACATAAAAAACCCACTCTCTGGTCCCCAAGGCAAGAGCAATCTCCCTCACCCCCTGGCCCCCCAAAACCAAAACATTAATTCCCCAACCCCTGTTCCTGAAGGCAAGACTAATTTCCCACCTCTGGTCTCCCCCAAAAGTACAAAATAGCATCCCCCCAACCACTGCCCCCATAGCATGAGCAATTTCCCCAACCCTAGCCCCCCAAAGTCCCCACATTCAAACTCCCACCCCCTCAAAAAAATATTCAGGACCCCACCACCACCCTCCATAACCACTGTACCTTAATTTGGATCCTGTATTGGGCCATGTTTACTCTCGCACCTGGCCTAACTGGCATCGTTTTCCAAAATGGAGCCTACCTGACCATGCCTCAGCCATGTGCCTGGGGTAAGGTCTGGTGGTTGGGGAGACTGGTCTTGCCTTCAGTGGTACCAGAGGGGTGGGAGGAGTGTATGTATTGCCTTTGGAGTGGTGGGAGTAGAGAATTGTATGTTGTGCCTCAGAGGGGCTGGGGGGGTAGGCCTGGTCCTGATCCCTGTACCTTAACCAAGTCAAATGTTTGGGGCAAGTTCAAGTTAGTATCATTTTGTAAAATGCAAGGTGCACCCAGTTTCAATTCAGGATCCAAGTTAAGGTGTTGGGGGGGGGGGGGGGGGAGACCTGCACTTTGTGAGGGTAGGGGGTTTGAATGTAGCAACTTAGGGGGGGTCAGGGGGGGCATGGTAGGTTTTGTCTTTGGAGTGCAGGAGGGTGGAGGGTTGGGGATGGTATGTTTTGATTCTGGGCCAGGGGTTGGGGGGATAGGGGATGATATGTTTTGACTTCAGAGGGAAGGAGGGGCGAGAAGTGTTTTTATCAGAGGCCATGGCCACATTTTATTTTGTGCTTTGGGGAGTAGGGAAGGAGGGCTGGTGCTGTTGCTGTACATTTCTTTTTTTTTTTTTTAAACATTTTGGGGGTATTGGAGTCGCCTCAACTGGTGGCCCCAGGCTGGAATCCTGACCCCCATTCAACTTCCACATTTGGCTGCAAGGTTTTTCTTTATTTTTCTGCCACTTTAAATGTGCAGAGGGAGCCTTGTGTTGCTAGCGCAGCCTTCGGAAGCCAATGGTGTGGGCTCGGCACGCATCACTTGGCTCATAGGAGAGCGGAGCCCTTGGGCCACAGGGTGGCTCAGGTCGGGACATGAGTCACACCCATGGTGAGGTGTGTGTGCAGGAATGGGCGGCACAGGAGCAGAGCTGGATGGAGCTTGGAAGACTTGGAAACTTGGAACTGAGGAGACGAGAGATGAAGACAAGGACTTGGAACTGAGGAGATGACAGGAGAGAAGGAGGGATGAGCAAGACCCTCAGGTACCCTAAACAGCTCGTGGGGCTGGTCACGGACCACACTGTCTCCATCACGCCCTACACAGCCGGATGGCTGGTAGCAGACCACAAGGAGAACGGGACAGGCTCAAGAAGTCTCTTAGCACAGGGTTGCAGCGACCCCCTCGGATCATCCGGAGTCAGGACTAGGAAGACAAGATAAAACCTTGGAGCTTGGCAACTCAGACTAAAAGCAGGGAATCTCTGAAGGCACAAGTCCTACAGGACCTGGAGCATTAGGACCAGAAACAAGATGGAACTTGAGACACAAGGAGACTTGGAACATCAAGGAACTTGGACATAATTGGAATGGAGTCACTGATGTCCCTCGGGAATGGAGTCACGGAGCATAGACATCTGGACATGGAACAGACATCAGGTTTCAGAGTCACGGACATCAGAACACGGAACAAACATCAAGACATGGGACAGACATCAGGATCTGGAAACACGGACCTCAGGACTTGGAACAGACATCAGGCTGAAGAGACATCTTCAGGAGCATCTGGATAGATGCAAAGACAATGAAGGAATGAAGCAAAGCCTTTTTATAGTGCTGAGGGGGCAACTTCCTGGGAGGAGCTTCCTAAAGAACCACACCTCTTTACCCCTTTAAGAAGGGAAGAGAGCCACGGGCCTGCCCCCTAGGAGGGGCAGGAAACAGGATGTCCAGGACCCTGGACAGCAGTATCCCCACCACAGACAAGCAGGGGAAAGCTGGGCCTCAGGGCAGGCCCCAATGGATGGCGGTGCACTGCTGAAGGAGGAGGCTGCAGCGGCCTCTGGGCCCAGCCACGGGGGAGTGGCAGCGGCACGATGGCGGCCTCCAGGCTGTGAGGTGAAGGCCCGGCACAGCTCCTGCCGTGCCGGCAAGATGGCGGTCGAGCTGCGGGATGGCAGAGGTAAGGCCCTGTCCACGGGCCCCACGGGAAGGGGTGCAACACCTTGGGACCTGCATTTAAAATAGGTATAAATATTTTATCGCTGCTGACCAGCTTCTCCGTCAGCCACGATGAAATATTAACATTAAATTGACTAGTAATGACCTTCCATGCTATAAAAAACTACTTACACATGTAAATATTGTCCCCACCCCACACATTAGCAGGTCTAAAGATAGGCAGATAAATTTGAATATCACTACTTATCTGGTTCAGGGGGTCATTTTCTAAGGCTTATTGCGTGCGATAAGCCACTATCACACGTGAAAAGTCCCTTTTCGCATGCGATAACTTGCTAGGAGTGGCGTCAGGGCAGAGTCGGGGTGGCAAGAGGGAGGAGTCGGGTCGGCATTGGGGAGGACTCCGCAATGTCTTCGCTGGTGGCGATAAAGGTAAGACATGTTATCGTCGCCAGTAGCGTGCAAAAGAACTACACCTTTTATGGTGTCGCTATTCGGCGCGAAAGCCGGCAGTCAGCGTACCGCAGTGGTGCAAAGGCTGCAAAAGAATGGTGAATCCAGGCCTAAGATAGTTAAGTAGCTCCCCCTAGATACTGCCCCAGAAATCCTCTTTTTTTTATCTGGCTAGATTTTAGCTGGATAATGATGTATCCAGCTAAAATCTAGCTGGATAAGGAGCTGAATATACCAAAACTTGGCATTTAGATGGATAACTTTAAGTTATCCATTTAAATGTCTTTTGAAAATTGACCTCTTTGTCTATCAGCTGGATTCTCCACTTAAAGGGCATGTTTGAATGCTGATTTTCCTACATAAGACACTTTTCACCTGTGTAAATTGACATTCTGCGCACCCTCAGTGCAATTAAGACTTTACTCATTTTGCAAGGAGGTGTTCCCAAGGTGTGTTTAAGTTAGGGTAGGAAAATAACATGCATAACTTGCATTTTCAATTCAAAGCACATAGTTTTCCTTTAAATGCTTTGCAGCACAAAAAGTAAACAAATACCTTGACTATTTTGCCTTTGAGGCACTAATTAAAGCAATATCATTGGGTAGTGGTATTTGCACCAATGCAAGCAATTTACTTATTGCTTTCTTAGACTGTAAGCTTTTGAGAGTAGAAACATTTTGTACCTTATTAAATTGTTGTACAACTCCCAGTTTGTGTGATTAAATGAAAGTATTGCAACAAAAGAATATTGAATGGTTGGTATAAGAGAAATGTATGTTTTGCCAGCTGAGGGACTAATGGGAAAGTTGGATTGTATAAATGGGAAAAATTATGTCTTCTTGTATTTTCACACCGATGACCTTCCACGCTAGTGGGAGCAGCAATTTGTAGGCCCTGGCCCAGGACGTTTACTGTGATGGTTGAGCTGAGTTAAGATAGGGGAATAAATAGGAGAAAAACACCAGGTAGCTGTAAATGAAGGCTCAGGGTGCAATAGCCCAATAGAGGCTGACTCAGCCAGAGGAAGACGAAAAAAGCTGCCAGGACAAAAAAATAGAGGGTAATTTTCAAAGGCATTCTGTAGGTAAGGCCGTCTGTTAGCTGTGGAAATGACTCAATGTAAAATACCTGTCTGGTTTATGGGTAAATGTACTAAAATGCAGTTTTAAAAAAAATCACTCCACAAGTAAATGTATTTATTTCCAGTTGATAATTTGCATTTTCCTATGGAAGACACAAGGTAGATTACAAAACATGAGACAAAAAATGGAGTAAAATGAAAAACTGAAAAAACATTAGATTTTTGGAATAAAATTGTTAATTTCTACTGAACTGGAGTGAAGGAGTAACCTAGTGGTTAGAGCAGTGGGCTACAAAGAAAAGGTTAAAATCCTACTTCCTGCTCCTTGTGACCTTTGGCAAGTTACTTAACTCTCCTTTGCCTCAGGTACCAACTTAGATTATGATCCCTCTGGGGATAGGGAAGTACCTAAAGGCAATCTGCTTTGAAGTGGCTGAAATTATCTATCTAATAAAAAGGTTTTACTTATATTCCACTTAGACATTTCAAAGCAGATTACATTCAGGTACATTCATTCATCCAGCTAAACATTAAACAATTGGTAAAATCTCAAAGGCAAAATTGTGTTTCAGTAAAGTGCATCACTGAATATACAGTGCTAACCTTTCAAGAGTTCTAGCAATCTGTGGAGTCCCGTGGACTTGCCATGGGATGTCGGCGCGACCCGCAATTACCTTCATTGGAATTAATGGAATCACAGTGTGCTGTCATGCAACCTGCTGAAAATCTGCTGCATCACCCTGGATTGCTGGGGTTCAATTACTGTAGATTTACTTCAATGGATCTAAATAGAAATTAAAGGTCAGGGTCAATGGATTCCAGATTGAGGTATGAATGTTTTGTGTTTCTGAGCACAAAGAACTTGGACTAGGCTGGGGCTTTTTTGTTTTTTTTTTATTTCTTTTTCCCAAAATGCTACTGAGGCAAGTTTCAATTTACCTGCAGGCCCGCAAACTAAATTTCAAAGGCAAACTCCCCAAGGTGCATAAATGTCAAGGATTTTTCCTTTTGAAAATTCAGGATGATGTGGGTGGAGGGGAACAGGAACTTTGTGTCCATGTATTTTACACTTGCTTTGAAGCAGAAGCAAAAATAGCCAAGTGAAAGCAAGCATGGCGGTTTCAAATTCAATTCCTTGCATGCACTCTGCATATGCTGACTTAATCCTGCCCATTTTTCTCACAGGTAGAAGTTTGCATGTAGTTCAAAGTGTTCATATTCTTACCTGGATAGATGCCTGTTTATTCATTTAAATCATTTTGAAAACTACCCTCCCTCTATTAACAGTGCTCAGGCTAATTAGGGTATATTGTATTAACAGCGTAACATGCATTCTATCTTATTTATTTATTTGTTCTCTTATTTATTTTCTGCTTTGATTTAGTCATTGAAATAGTTCATATTCACATTTAAATGAAGCAACATCATATGCAAATTAACTTTAATGGACATGTGCTATTTTGCATGTGCTCTCTAAGGCCTAAAATAGACCAATGGCCTTGGAATAATTGTTAAATATTTAGCCTTCAAGCAGCATGTTAAATTTCCAAAGTAAAAGGACTTAATTCAAGGGATTTCAAAACCCCAAAAAGATTAAACTCCTCTCATAAAGGCCCTCACCTCCCTCCCCCCCCCAAACCAGATACTAATCCCCCAATCCATACCCCAATCCTCCAATCTGGGTGTTCCTCATCAAACAAAACCCCAACATCAAATTCCAACCCCATATCAAGAACCAACCCTCATCAACATGAAGCCTCATTTATAGAGGAGCACGAATGTTAACCCTTTATACTGAATGTCCTTCCCATGTGGTTAACTGTAGGATCCTGTGATATGGGCTGGCACAGCTTTCATCATAAGGGATAACTTTCAAACATCTCTACATGGCCCCAAATACACAAGTATGTGGGCATGGATATCTACTATAGTATTTTTAAAGCACCCATATCATTCCACACAGAATATAAAATATGCATGTCTGGCCCCCAATATACGTGCATGTTTTAGGTACAAGCAAAATCCATGCATATGGGAAGTGTACACATTTAAGGGTTTGCCGAGGATGGCTCATTTAAGATAGCCCCTTGGCAAGACAATCCAACTTTACCACCAGGTGTGGCCAGGAAACCCTTCTGTTTCCTATCTGGGGAGGTTGGGCAATATGCATCAGGGCATCCAAAATGAATTTAATCATTGAGCCTCTTACCCCTGTGGGGTAATACATTGTGTGAAATGGGAAGGTGGGTGAAGGGAAAGCAGGTTTAGGGGTAAGGAGAAGTGTTGGGGATGTTGGGGGTTTGTGAGAGGTTTGGGGGTAAGGGATAGTGGGAGGTGTTTGGGGATGTTTAGGGGTATTGGCATTTTGGGGGTTTGTGGGCTTCTGGTAGAAGAAAAGTCAATTGGCATATATTGATTCAGAATCTTATTCATATAACTTTTACTGGCCTGAAAACTGTACATTTGTTGCCAAATTATACTGAAAGAGTAAAATAAAAGGGTAGGAAAAGAAGGGACATAATTACATAGTCATAAGTCTAGTAAAGGAAAGTATAGCAGCAGAGACAAGTTTCTAGTTTTAGTACTGGTCTCTATTGCAGAGCTGGCAAGTTATGCAGTTCCAGGAAGGAGACTTTTTGTCCAGTCCTGGTTTTAAACTTATACCCCAAAGCTGTCTGTGTGC
The DNA here is from genome assembly GCF_901001135.1 of Rhinatrema bivittatum. Taxonomy (NCBI): domain Eukaryota; kingdom Metazoa; phylum Chordata; class Amphibia; order Gymnophiona; family Rhinatrematidae; genus Rhinatrema; species Rhinatrema bivittatum. Next base: position 131,646,903 of record NC_042615.1, on the reverse strand, counting down.
TATCTGTAGTCCCTGATTCTACTCATTGAAATCAGTGCTGCAGGGCTCACAATCAGGCCCAGTGCATCCACTAGGCGAAACTAGGCAGTTGCCTAGAGCGCCAACCAGTAGGGGGCAGCAAAGAGCAGCCATGTACGGCTGCAAGCGAAGCCCACCTCGCTTGCAGCTGAGATGAGTAGAGACTCGGCAGCCCGTGAGCAAAGCCCATACCATTCGTGGCTGAGAGAATTCTCAGTAACTGTGAGTTGCACCCATCCTGCTAGCGGCCAAAAGACGAGACATGGCGGGCCACAAAAGGTGCCCATCCCACTCGCAACCAAGAGAAGCAGACTCGGCAGGCCGCAAGCGGTGCCTCTGTGTGTGCATGTGGTAGAGAGAAGGAGCCTGTGTGCAAGAGGCCGTGTTTGTATGAAGGGGTGTATGAGAGAGAAAAAAAGAGAGAGAGGGAGCTTGTATTAGGGGGTGTGTCTATGTGTATGTGTGTATGTGTGTGTGGATGAGACGGATTGTGTGTAGGAGAAAAGATGGTGTTAGTGAGAGGGAGGGAGCCTGTGTAAGGGTACGTGTGTGAATAAGAAAAGGAACCTAAGGGTGGGTGTGAGAGAAGGGGCCTGTCTATATGAATAAGGGCATATGTATGTCAGGGAGAGAGGGTGTGAGAGTAAGAGAGCATGTGTATGTGTTCTAATAGAGTGTGCATGTCTGGGAGATCCTTGTGAGTTGAGTTTGTGTGTCAAAAAGTCAAATGTGTATAATTATGTGTGTGTATATAAGAGAAAGGAGAAAGTTTATGCACATCAACCCTCACTCCCCACCCCATCAGCTAATCCACGACAATCTCAGGGCATCTGGAAATCAAAAGTTCCCAGGTAGCTTTGTTAGTTTTAATCATTGGGTGTTAATATTTTGTGTGTGTGCTGTTTTTCAATTTTTGTTTTGGATCTAGAACATTTTTTTTTATTTTTTTGAGTTTTTAATTTTTGGATGCCACTCTATTTGTCTGCTATTTTGAAATATTCCTTTTACTAGTATGGTTTTACTATTATTGATGTTTTATATTTCTTCATTTTATTGTTGCATAATTTTCACTTTGTGCTTGGGCCATGGAAGTCAGGGCAGGGGCCTGGACCTGGAGGGAGATGGGTGGCAAGGCAGAAGGTTCGCCTAGGGTACCTAATACCCTTGCACCAGCCCTGCTCATAATGCATCTAAATGAGGTTGTCCTAAAGCCAGGACTGGCCTACAATCTTCCTCTTGATACTGGTTAACATGGTAGCTATGGAATTGTCCCTGGTCAAGCATCATTTCTGGCCAGGTGGCAGTATATTGATGCATGAAGGGAGAATAAAAAGGCATGGAAAAGAATCAAGGCTTCAATAGAAATAATGAAAACAAACTATTTAGAAAGTCACAGAACCAGCAACATTGAACTAAGGGCATTGTAGTTCTATTTTTCTGATTAGAATGATGACCTTAAGAAGAGGACCTGGGAGCTGTGCCAAAGGGAAGAGGAGTAGCCAGACAGGAGGAGACCAGAGGTATGTTATCTAAATGCTCCTCAGGGAGATGTCAACATGGTTTATATCTATTTCCTGGTTGCATCACAGGCCCAACTATTGCCCAGACACTCTATAAGACCCTGTCTCTGCCAAGAGCTGCAAGAAACACACAAACATTTTCTTTGTAAATTCCTTGGGTCATAGGCAGCACTGTCATAGAGCACAACTTTTCATACACTCACAGGTCAACTATTGAACTAAATAAGGTATGAGAACCTACTCCTAAAATACTTACCAGAGGATGTCAAAGACTCCCATCAAACAAGGACCCATAGACTTGTGGCAGCATCATGATCATTGATAGCTTGGAATCTAAGACACACTCAGCACATAGCATTTTACCAATGGTGCTGTCACTAGCTAGGTACCATGCTGTAAAGTACTGCTGTACAGAAGCCTATGTACTGTATCTCTGGGAATCTGTATTTGGCCTTGCCATCCCCATAACACATGGGTACCCTACTGATAGAAGCAATTCCCAATGCCTCCATTTCTCCCAGAAATGGAATGCCTTCTAACAGTTTGTATGATGCTGCACATCACACCCTGGAGCACACCAGCTGATGACTTGATGCACATTGTTTTGCTCTTTTCACATACACCACTATCATGGAGAAGGAAAAGTACCCATCTCCTTCTACTGGAGCAGCAGATGCACTTGCTGCAGGAGAGCAGCAGCCACTACCTGCAGTACCTGAGGACCCTATAGCAGTCCAGCAGCCCCACCAGAGCAGCTGGTCATTCATCTCTCCTTCTCTGTAGGGCATTCTCCCTGTTTGGCTCCATGACCTCTAGGTGTAGATCCTATGGCTGCCCAGCCACTTCTTGATGACAGAGATGAGCAGCTTGCTGGGAAGCTTCCCCCAGTTTCAAGGCAGTATTCCATGGCTGCAGAGGCCGGTTCTGTGGTTGGAGCATCTGCTCCTATCCCAGAGCTCTGAGCTCTCTCAGCTAGAGAAGAAGCTGTACTGAGGATGAGGGAGGAGGTCTACAGCCTGTGTGCTGACATTGGGAGGCTGGTGGAGGTTGCAGATCACCTCACCCAGGCTCTTGAGCTGGTGAGCATGATGCAACCACACCAGCCCCTAGCCCCCTAAACCAATTAGGGCCTTGCCTCCAGCGGTTCCTGAACCCTTTAAGTTCTGTACATATTTTTCTCACCCCTTCCACCTATTTAATTTTATTGCAAATAGTTTTAAAAGTTTTACATTTTTTATATTGTTAGAAAATTATAAATTGTATATTTATTTTAATACTGTACAATTTTCTCTCTTTTTCATGCTAGAAACCTTCTAATTCCTGACTCTTGCCCATTTCATCACCACCTACTGCGCTCACTCTCATACCCACACACTTCCAGGCATGTACTTAGGCATGCAGTTCTCTCCTGTACTTAACCATTACATCTTCCTCTTTTGAACATCAGATAATTAGGGGCTGCCTTCAATACTTAGTTCCCGAAATGTCTTTCCTTCAATTGGCACAACACATCCAAGCTGTTAATCATTAGGAGTGGTACCCCCCAAAAAATCTGATGTATTTTATATATCATTCTCAGGGGGGTGAGCCATTTTGGGTCCCCCCCCAGATCTTTTTTTTTTCCATTTTCCTGAAAACAAAAAGTGTCCAGAATCCAGCCTAACTGTTCCTTTTATTAACTAATTGAACCCCAACCACCCTAGCCAGCCTCTCCCCACCCCCCGAGCTCACCTGGACTCACAAAAACATAACTGGTGGTCTAGCAGGGTCCTAGGAGCAACCTCCCATTACCAGGCTGGGAGATGCCATTAGTCAAAATTGTGCTGGCCTCCCTTTGCCCTATCATGTAACAGGGACTACCGGTGCCATGATAGGGGCAAAGGGCAGCTGGTGCCATTTTGACTAATGGCAGCCATCAGCCTGGGATTGTGAAGTTGGTCATGGGCCCTCACTAGACCACCATGGATGGTTTGGGGATTCCAGAGAGGGTCACAAGGGTGGGCTAGTATGGTTGGGGTTGAATTGGTTACTAAAGAGGAAGGTCTGGGGGCATGTTCTGGACACTTTTTTTTAAATTATTAATACACAGTGCACCTTTTGAAAAAATACAAAAAAAAAAAAACACATGAAATTTTGTGTTTTTTCTTTCACTTTTTTTAACCTACAAAATGCAACAAATAGGAAATATCATTGGTATTGCCTATTTCATTTCAATCAAGTTTCCAACCCTATTAGTAGTCAGCAGTTTCATCCTAGTTCCTCTAAATACCAGAGATGTGAGTGTGGCCAAGACACAAACACTGGCATATTCTATAGAGGGAAACATCCTGTCAGCTTCCCAACTACAAACATAAGTCAATAGAGAGACAAGGAGCTGATAATTACATTAAACCTTCCAGCAGAGAAAAACTATCATATTGATGTGTTGGTAGGCTCTCCTTGCTACAGAAGCATTCTGTATTAACTTCCAATCATGTGTCTCTGTCTCCCAAAAGATGGTGCTGTTTATGAAAGTAATAGGGAGCAAAGTCTGTTAAAATTCACACTGAAGAAGACTTACCTGGAGTACTACAGGTGGCTGATGCTACATCACGACACCTCCAGCCTTCTCACTGCTCACACTGATTTTTCTCCCCAGCATGGTGCAGTTTTCCTCCTCAAAGCTCCCTGCATGACTATCCTCACAACTGAAATGATGAAAGACCCACATTCCAATGGAGATCTGCCTACTAGAAGACTGATTTTGCCTGGGCTCCTGCCTTCTACAAGACATGTAGGCAAAAGAAGTATGTGATGCTACCCCCACTAAAGCTCACAGCAGTGAGTTATCAGGGAGCCCTTGATGGTTCCATTACCTTGCCTCTTCACCCAGCATCATCACCTGTAATTGGGAAGGACCCTGACAAAAAACAAGCCTTCAGAACTTGGCAATCACCTGAAGCAGGATCAGAACTGTAATTTCCCTCAGCTGCTTCCCATCCAGATATAATGACACCAATAGTGTTCTTAGTTTTACTCCTTTAGCTAGGGATAGAGAGATGGAGCTTGAGGGGAGGCGCCATTCATGTATAGCCCTCCTTTTGAGGGTGCTGGGATGGCTGTCCCTCTAGTGAGGATATAAGAGCAGCTCTCTACTGGGAGAGTGGTGGCAGTACTTTTGGGTTGGGAGTTAGCTGACAGTGCAGGAGTATTTTCTCTGTTTGGATTTGTAGCCTACTTGAAGGAACCAGGCAAGTCCTGCCTGAGGATCTTGAGCAATGTTGGGAAGCTGCCCTATCTTTCTACTATCTGGCTGGGAACTGAAAATTATTCTGCTGAGGATTAATTTTGGGAGAAGGCTATTCAGTTCTTTGTTCCTGATTCATAGGATATCGTTCTTTTTTGCTCAATTTGTTGTGCAGTAGCCAATGTGTAGAAGTTATTAATGTTTGAGCTTTGATTTATGCTGAATGGGATCAGAAGTTGTATGTCATCAGCACATGAGTAATATGATAGTCTCTGATCAGTTTTCTGAGGGAAGGCATGCATGAAGCATTAGTTAAGCAAGTGGATTCACAGTTTTTAAGGAGTAAATCAATGGAAATTAATATTAAATTGATTTTTCTTAGAGAAGGTAAAACAGACTTTAATAAGGAGCTGGAACTGTGCTACAAACAGAGTATAACTACTCCTGTAGCAAGCACCTGGTAATGAACTAATCTCTACAGGGTTCATTGAAAAATGAAATTCTGCAATGGTTTAACCATAAAAAGAACTAATCCAATTAACACTACTCTCTGAACTTAATACCCCACAGAGTAAGTGATTAAAATTGTTTTCATTTCCTCAACTTTTCCAAGTTAATTCACCCAGTGCATTCTGTGTCCTTGTTATATATTCTCCATAGCTATCTAATGAAGCAGGTATACACTAAATCAGAGATATTTAGAAAATATATGTGGCACATTGACAGAATATTATCATCTAAAATCTCATTAAAACATTGAACTCCATGACATGATGTACTTGAAAATGCTGTATACAAATATTAAATTTACAAGAAGCAAAGTAAATATTTTTTTTAACTAATTCAGTTGGTAGTTACATCATTTGCATTTTTGTTTTTCATTCTGGAGTTTGGTAATGCTCAAAAAATAAGTTTCCACAAGCTCCTTTTTCTAGTCATTTCCAGCATTATGATGGTAAGTATTTTGAAGAGGTTGCTTACTAATCTTCATCAGATTCCCATGCAGTAATCAAACTGGAATAAGAATTATAAATATAGTTGAAGAATGGACTTAGGAAAGGAGACTTTTGAATGTGGAGCAGCATAGTATATGAAAAGATACATGTCTGTTTCAAAAAAATATAACAAAATAATGGATGCAAAATATTTAGAAACAGACACAATACTGGAAAGCAGTTCAGTACTATGGTCACTTCTCAGTAGTCAATTTGGACTGAGCTTCACTGCAGTGTACAGCTAAGTACTGCACATGTGGAATACCTTCTTCTTCAGTTTCCCAGATCCTACCCCTTTACTCTTTTTCCTGATTTTCTTGTAAATTTCTAGATTAACTTCTCATTGCCTTTTCTCATTGTTAGTTTTAGCCTCTTCTATTTCCCTAAATTTTCTGCTGTCCATAGCTCACTTTGGGCCTTGTTTTACTAGGTTTTTATACCATAGACCCACAATTGATATTTCTCTTTTTCCAAACTAGTCTCAAGGTGGGGTGCAATCAAACTTATAATTACATTTCTCTTACATTAGTGTCACAGTTTGCAATCAACACAGGGAACATGAAGGAGGTCATATTGCAATCAACATAGGGAACATGAAGCAGATCATATTAAGGAAGAACACATAAAGATAGGGAGTCTCTGTCAATGTTTTTAACACAATTTTGTCACAGTTTTAGGGAAATATAGGGGAAGGTCTGGCCTTGACTCTTTTCCTGAATGTGAGGTAGGATGTTTCAAGATAGAGGGATATCAGTATTTTATTCCAGAATTTTGGGACAAAACAGCTGAATGACAAAGTCTAATAAAGGTTAGTCTGGCTGAAGCAAGAGGAGTAGGGGATAAAAGGGCCAGTTGGAAAGAACAAAAGCAGGGAGAATACTCGCCGGTGACCAATTCATTTACACAAATGAAGACAAAGCAAAGAGTTCTGAATTGTATCCTATTTTCAATTGGTAGTCAGTGTAACTGACTAAAGATTGGCCTTATGTGGTCAGTTGCTTTGGCCCCAACAAAAATTCTAGCAGCTGTATGAGTTGGAGGCATTAGAGATTATATTGTGAGATGATGTTGACTAGAGACGTATGGAAGTCAGTGGAGGAGTAGCCTAGCGGTTAGAGCAGTGTGCTATAAACCAGCGTTCAAGACCCACTGTTACTCCTTGTGACATTGGGTAAGTCGCTTTATCCTCCATTACCTCAGGAACAAACTAAGGCCTGGATTCACTATTCTCACAGAGAATAATGAATCCTGGTGCTAAGGGGGGGGCTGGGAAAGCTGGCAGTGATTGCACCTCTGTGGTGTGATTGCTGCTGGCTTTTGCACCCAATAGTGCCATTGTAAAAGGTGGTGATATTGGGTGTGCAGCAAAAAGGGTTCTTATCTTTTCGCAGCCAATGATCTTTCCGCCGCGTTCACCCGAATGATGTCCCGACTCCTCCTCTTCTGGGGCCGACTCCACCCCGAGCTAGCTATCGTGCACGAAAAGGGACTTTTCGCGTGCGATACGCTACGAAAATGACCCCCTAAGGGGGTTATTTTTCAAAGCATTATCGTGTGCATTAGGGCCTTTTTGCATGCGATATAATGCAAATTAGGGGGAGGGGAGGAGTTGTGGTGGGAAGGGGGAGGAGTCGGCTGTGGCACCGCAGCCGATGATAATGTGAGGAACATTATCGCCGGCAGTAGCACGGCGAATAGCGACACCTTTTACTTGTCACTATTCGCTGCGAAAAGCTGCAGCCGGCCCCACTGTGGCTGGCGAAAGCGCACCGTCGCTGTGCGAATGGCTGCAGCCTTTTGCAGAGCTGCCCCCCCTTCATCCCCACCCCCTTTTTCACAGGATCGATGAGGAATGATGAATCCTGCCTTTAGATTGTAAGCCCTCTGGGGATAGGGAAATACCTACAGTACCTGAATGTAATCCACTTTGAAGTGCTGAAAAGGTGCAAAAAAAAAAAAAAGCAGAATATAAAAATCTAAATAAATAGTCAGTGCAGCTGTGAATAATATGTGCATCAAGGTAGCCAGGTTGTATTTCTTGAAATAGTTCCAAAGTTGGTGAATCTAGTGCAGATGCATAAAGCAGGACTTCACAATCTTTGAAATGTGAGTTTCTATTGTAAGGCTATAGTTGAACTGAACTCCCAAAATTTACACTGAATCATTAGAATGTAAAGGAGTTCATGCTAGAGTGGGCAGGGAAAGTAAGCAGTGCCCTCATCTGATTAGCCAGAAGAGATCTGAGTAAAAATCTTATTATATACTGACATATCACATCAGTTTACATTCATGTATTTCACTATCCCCAGATGGTGTATAATCTAAGCTTTGTATCTGAGGCAATGGAGGGTAAAGTAACTTGTCTAGTGGGATTGAACCCTGGTGGCTGGGTGTGTAGCCCACTGCTCTAACCACTAGGCTATTCCTCCTCCTCTTAGTAAACTAGACCATTTGGGGTGAAGTTTCAAAGGAGCTACATACATAAAATTAGAATATACATGTTAGTAGCTTACATAATAGGAATGTAAGTCTACAAGCCACCAAGCACAGCCAAGCACTCTAATTATAATCCACACACAAGATGAGTGCTGAGATAGGGTTCCACAGTCCCAAAGATTCAAAACAATTTGTAAATCCAAATGTAATTTTATTAATTATAGCGGCAACTCCACTGTGTATATATAAACATGTTCTTAAGCAAGAGGGTCCCCCGACACGGACCCATGTTTCGCCAGGGGCTGCATCAGGGGGGACGCACAAGAGGTTTAAACGTATTCTGTAAACAAAGAGTAAAAAACAGGACTGTGTGAAAAAATGCAACTGCCAATGCCGTATATAAAAACAAAAGTCACATTCACTTACCAAGTTGAAGTGTGCAAAAACGCGTAACAGGGAGCGCGTTATATGTCATTAAACATGGAGCTTTAAACATGTCAAAGGGCGCCAAAAACATTCACAAACCAATCAGCTGAGGCCAAACACCCACCAATCGGACCACGGGACTCTTATCCAATCAGCAGTCAGATAAAACAAACCCATTCAATTTCTTTGTTGAGTCCTGCAGGGGCAACGGTGTTCAACCGGTAAATCCACCGCTGTTCGGTGTGAATGTTTTTGGCGCCCTTTGACATGTTTAAAGCTCCATGTTTAATGACATATAACGCGCTCCCTGTTACGCGTTTTTGCACACTTCAACTTGGTAAGTGAATGCGACTTTTGTTTTTATATACGGCATTGGCAGTTGCATTTTTTCACACAGTCCTGTTTTTTACTCTTTGTTTACAGAATACGTTTAAACCTCTTGTGCGTCCCCCCCGATGCAGCCCCTGGCGAAACACGGGTCCGTGTCGGGGGACCCTCTTGCTTAAGAACATGTTTATATATACACAGTGGAGTTGCCGCTATAATTAATAAAATTACATTTGGATTTACAAATTGTTTTGAATCTTTGGGACTGTGGAACCCTATCTCAGCACTCATCTTGTGTGTGGAGTAGCTTACATAATACCATAAGATATGGGTCAGACCAAGGGTCCATCAAGCTCAGTATCCATGGTATCCAAGGTAACAAGAACCTGGCAAGTATCCAAACATTAGATAGATCACAAGCTACTATTACTTATTAATTACCATAATAGCAGATTATAGATTTTTCCCCTATGAACTTATCCAAACCTTTTTAAAACCCAGTTACACTAATTGTTGTAACCACATCCTCTGGCAATCAATTTCAGAGCTTAACTATGTGCTCAGTGAAAAATAATTTTCTTTGATTTGTTTTAAATGAGCTACTTGCTAACTTCATGGAGTGGCCCCTGGTCCTTCTATTATCTGATAGAGTAAATAACTGATTTACCTTAACTTGTTCAAGTCCTTTCATGACTTTTTAGTTTTCTTAGAAACCTCTTATGCGGGATTTTGTCGAACACCTTCAGAAAATCCAAATAACCACATCTACCAATTCACCTTTGTCTGCAAGTTAATTTACCCCTTCAAAAAAAATGTAGGAGTTTTGTGAGACAAGACTTAACCTGGGGTAAATCCATGTTGTCTATTTCCCATAAAGCCATGTCATCCTAAATGTTTTGTGATTTTATTCTTTATGACAGTTTTCACAATGTTTCCCAGCACTGAAGTCAGGCTTACAAGGCTATAGTTTCCTGGATCAACCCTGGATCCCTTTTTAAATATAGGTGTTCCAATCTTCAGGTACATTGGATGATGTTAATGATAGGTTACAAATGAAATGAAATAGGTCTGAAATTTCATTTTTTAGTCCTTTCAGAACCCTGGGGTGTAAACCATGCTCTCCAGGTGATTTACTACTCTTCAATTTGTTAATCATGCCTCCAACATCTTCCAGGTTAACCATGATTTGGTTCAGTTGATCTGAATCATCACCCATGAAAACCTTCTCTGGAATGGATATCTCTCCAACATCCTCTTCAGTAAACACTGAAACAAAGAAATCATTTAATCTTTCCACGATGGCCTTATCTTCCCTAAGTGCCTCTTTAACCCCTTGATCATCCAGTGGTCCAACAGACTCCCTTGCAGGCTTTCTACTTTGGATATATTTTAAAAAGGATATATTGTGAGTTTTTGCCTCTATGGCCAACTTCTTTTCAAATTCTCTCTTAGCCTGTCTTATCAATGTCTTTCATTTAACTTGTCAATGCTTATGCTTTATCCCATTTTCTTCTGATGGATCCTTCTTCCAATTTTTGAATGAATATCTTTTGGCTAAAATAGCCTCTTTCACCTCACATGTTAACCATGCCAGTAATCGTTTTTTCCTTCCTTCCACCTTTCTTAATGCATGGAATACATCTGGACTGTGCTTTTAGGATGATATTTTTTTTAACAATATCCATGCCTGTTGCACACTTTTTACCTTTGTGGCTGCACCATTCAGTTATTTTCTAACTATTCTCATTTTATCAAGGACTCCCTTTTGAAAGTTTAGTGTTAGAGCCTTGGATTTATTTACTAGACATGTGATTCGGCCGAACCTTTTGTTCGGCCATTGTTATTGGCCCGCCACGGGAAATTTCATTTTCCCGTGGTTCAGACCAATTCTATTTTGTCTGCCCCCAAAACAAAGCCCGAAACCCAGGAGGAAGATAGGGGGTTGTAAAAAACAACCCAAACTCACCCCAACCCTTCAAATGTAATTAATTGCAAACCCCCCCCCCCCCCCCCCAAGACTTGCCCGACCGACTCCCCAAGACTTACCAAAAGGTCCTGGTGGTCCAGCGGTGGTCCCGGTAGCAATCTCCCACTCTCGGGATGTCGGCTGCCAGTAATCAAAATGGTGCCGATGGCCCTTTGCCCTTACCATATGATAGGGGCTATTGGTGCCATTGGCCGACCTCTGTCACATGGTCGGAGCAATGGACGGCTGGCACCATCTTAAAAAATAGCGCGGGCCATCCATTGCTCCTACCATGTGACAGGGGCCGAGCAATGGCACCGATAGCCCCTGTCTCATGGTAAGGGCAAAGGGGATTCGGCGCCATTTTGATTACTGGCAGCTGATGACCTGAGTGGGGGGAATCATTCCCAGGACCCCGCTGGACCACCAGGGACTTTCAGTAAGGCTGGGGGGGGGGGGGGTTGGGCAAGTCTTGGGGGCTTGGGAGGGTGGGGGTGGTTGCAATTAATTAAATTTGAAAGGTTGAGGAGGGTTTGGGTTTTGTTTTTTTTAATGTGCCCTTTCTCCCCCCCCCCCGAAATACGATAAGATAACCCACTAAATTTCGTGGGCTTTCCTATCGTTTCGGCACACTGCCGAAATGTGACGAAATAGGAAATATCCTCTCTATTTCCTATTTCGTCACAAACGAATGCACAACCCTATTACTTACTGTCTGCCTTCCAGTCATTAATTCAAATTTTTTCATATTATGATCCCTATTTCCAAGTGGCCCCACCATGGTTACCTCTGTCACCAAATCCTGTGCTCCACTGAGAATTTGATCTAAAATTAATTCCTCTCTCATTGGTTCTGGAAACAATTGTTCAATAAAACTGTCATTTATTCCATCCAGGAACTTTATCTCTCTAGCATGCCCTGATGTTTCACTTACCCAGTCAATACTGGGGTAATTGAAATCTCAAAAATAGAGAACATGGTTCTATATATTTTAAACTCAGAATGCTGTATGTTATTTCCAATAGATTTAGAAAGATCACAATTATATGAAGTTAGGGACCATCATACACCCACTGTGCTTGCAAGTTAAAACTTGTGTTTTATGCACTTTGTTGGGTCACTTTTAATCATCGGTCCAAAAGTCCAGTGTTTAAATATTCAATTTTTAACTTTTTTTTCAAAAACTTATATACAAAATAAGTACAGGAGATATAACTTCCCTTAAATGACTTTCGGAGTCAGTGGTCTGACGCGCGCGTTTTGCAATACCGCTGCTTCAGAGACGTGAATTTTACTGACTCTCCTGATCCAGCACTCCCCGTGCGTCTTACAGAATGAGATTACAGGCAAATCTTTCACGCCGGTGCTTCTTTTAAGATCGCTTCGCTAAAATGCCAAGCGGAGAAATGGTGTCGGGTCCGAAACTATAGTGGACTTCTACCTAGTCACCCTCAGTAACATTTGGCGATCTTAAAAGAAGCACCGGCACGAAAGATTTGCCTGTTATCCCATTCTGTAAGACGCACGGGGAGTGCTGGATCAGGAGAGTCAGTAAAATTCACGTCTCTGAAGCAGCGGTATTGCGAAATGCGGGTGTCGGACTACTGACCCCGACAGTCATTAAAGGAAGTTATTTCTCCTGTACTTCTTTTGTATATAAGTTTTTGAAAAAAAAGTTAAAAATTGAATATTTAAACACTGGACTTTTGGACTGATGATTAAAAGTGACCCAACAAAGTGCATAAAACACAAGTTTTAACTTGCAAGCACAGTGGGTGGTATGATGGTCCCTAACTTCATTTAATTGTGATCTTTCTAAACCTATTGGAAATAACATACAGCATTGTGAGTTTAAAATACAGTGATACCTCGGTTCTCGAACATAATTCGTTCCAGGAGGACGGTCGAGAACCAAATTGTTCGAGAACCGAAGCAATGAAATCCAATAGGCCTAATTTGTATATAATACAGTATGTAGAAAAACATGAGTCTCAACAAGAAATAAAAGTGTACAGTATGTATTAAAAAAAATAAAATAAAATGTACTGTAAAGTACAGTAAATTGTGTTTCATTTACTGTACCTATACCAACCTTTATTGTCTTGAAGGGGAGTCCTCTTCAATAAAAACAGAGGGTAACTGCTCTTCGGGTGTTTCTGTTCTCTGTATCTTTTGCTGAGGAGAATCAGAATCTTTCTCTGCAGTTGCTTGTCTGATTTCTTTACGGAAGAATTTTTCAATTTTTTGCTGTTTTTTTCTCCTTTCAGAAATTTTGCGGAAAGTGGACATAACATTGTCATTAAAAATGTTAACTGCTCTATTTGCTAACACTTTATCAGGGTGATGTTGTTCAACAAAGTTTGCGATTTCTGTCCATTTTGCACACATTTCATGAATAAGGCCACTAGAAATATCCTCCACTCTCTCCTCTTCTTCAGAAGAAATTTCTTCCACCATATCCTTCTGCTGCTGTTGTTGTAGGTGCATCAGTTCCTCGGTGGTTAACTCAGCAGCGTGACCTTCCACAAGTTCGTTGATGTCATCTTGTTGAATGTCAAGGCCCATGGTCTTTCCTATGGCCACAATATCATCAACCACAGCAACATCTTCATCAACGACAGGAGCTGACTCAGCTTCTAAACCCTCACTGTCCCTTTCGGGCCATAGTTTTCGCCATGCCGCATACAATGTGCGATGAGTGACATTACTCCAAGCAGTGTCAATCAAGTTTACACAATTTAGGATGTTGAAGTGTTCTTTCCAAAATTCCCTCAGAGTTAGCTGTGTGTCATTTGTCACTTCAAAGCACTTCCGGAAGAGGGCCTTTGTGTACAATTTCTTGAAATTGGATATGACCTGTTGGTCCATGGGTTGCAGAATAGGGGTTGTATTGGGGGGTAAGAATTTTACTTTGATGAAGCTATAGTCATCAACTAGATCTTCCTCTAAAGCTGGGGGGTGAGCAGGAGCATTGTCCATCACTAATAGACATTTTAAAGGCAATTTTTTTTCTGCCAGGTATTCCTTCACTCGAGGTGCAAAAACTTCACGCACCCACTCTGTAAAGAATTGTCTGGTAACCCAAGCTTTGGTGTTAGACCGCCATATCACAGCCAATTTACTCTTCATTACATTGTGCCTTTTGAATGGCCTGGGATTGTCTGAATGGTAGACAAGCAAGGGTTTTACCTTGCAATCACCACTTGCATTTGCACAAAACAAAAGAGTAAGCCTATCTTTCATAGGCTTGTGCCCTGGTAGCGCTTTCTCCTCTTTGGTTATGTAGGTGTTGGCTGGCATTTTTTTCCAGAATAATCCGGTCTCATCGCAGTTGAACACCTGCTCAGGAACAAACCCTTCTGCCTTGACATAGTCACTAAATTCTTTAATGAAGTTATTAGCAGCCTCCTGGTTTGCACTAGCTGCTTCCCCATGCCTAGTGACGCGATGTATGCCACTTCTATGTCTGAAATTCTCAAACCAACCTCTGCTGGCTTTAAACGTGAAAGCACCTTCACCTTCACCACTTGTACCAGGTGTTTCTTTGTTCAGATCACTGAATATTTGTAGTGCTTTCTCACAAATAACGACCTCATTGATGCTGTCACCTGCTAACTCTTTTTCTTTAATGAAAATAAGGAGCAGCTTCTCCATTTCCTCCATTATCTGAGGCCTTTGCTTAGTTATCAGCGTTACACCTTTGGCAACATTGGCAGCCTTTATAACAGCTTTATTCTTAAGGAAAGTAGAGATGGTTGATTTTGGCATGCCATACTCAGCAGACAGATCCGAAACACGTGTGCCCTGTTCATATTTGGCAATGATTTCTTTCTTCAGCTCAATAGTTGTTCTCACAGCTTTCCGCTTACCTTTGTCTGCATTACCACTTCTGGCTTTCTTTGGACCCATGTCTAAGGGTTAAATTCAGTGTAAAGCGTGACTCTCTCCACAAAGCGTGACTCTCTCCACAAAGCGTGACTCTCTCTCTGCACTCACACTGATGACGCAAGCAAGGCGCGCTGGGCCGAATGAACGCCATTCGGCTCAACTCGGCTCATCTCGGAAGTTCGAGTTCCAAATATTTGTTCGGATTCCAAGACAAAAGTTTCTCGAATCTCCTGGTCGAATACCGATTTGTTCGAAAGTCAAGGCGTTCGAGAACCGAGGTATCACTGTATATAGAACTACGTTCTCTATTTTGATGTTATATTAATCGTGGGTTTATAGATTAAGAGATATTCCTTACATTTGGTAATTGAAATCTCCCATTACTACTGAACTACCAGTTTTCTTAGCTTCCCTAATTTCTCTTAGCATTTAAATGTCCATCTCACTATTTTGGCCAGGTGGACAGTAGTATTCTGCTATCACTATACTTTTCCCCAACACGCAAGGGATTTCGACCTATTAAGATTCAATTGTGCATGGCATAGAGTCCTGTTGGACTCTATGCCATCCTGGACATAAAGTGCCACCCCACCCCCAAGATGTTCTTCTCTGTCATTGCGATAGTGCTATACTGGGGTACAAATTATAACACATTGGTTATCCTCTTTTCACCATGTCTCTGAGATGCCAATTAAGTCTATGTTTTCATTCACTGCTATATACTCTAATTCTCCCATCTTACTTCTTAGACCTCTGGCATTAGCATACAAACATTTCAAAATGTGTTTTTACTTTGAATTTACATTCTGCTTTTCAGTTCACAGGGATAAATTGGAATCTTTTAGCTCAGGTGAGTTTTTAATTATAGGCACTTGAACTACTTTTCTTAATATTGGAACCTTTCAGTTGGGATGCTGTAAATCTAATGCTTCATTAATATCCTCTGAAGATACCTCCCTTGGAACCATGTTGTGCTGCTAAGCGTCTGTCAGCTTTCCCCTTTGTTCCAGTTTAAAAGCTGCTCTATCTCCTTTTGAAAGGTTAATGCAAGCAGCCTGGTTCCACCCTGGTTAAGCTGGAGCCCATCCCTTCAGAAAAGACTCCATCTTTTCCAAAAGGTTTGCCACCTCCTTATAAAACTGAATCCCTCTTCCTTGCATCATCATCTCATCCATGCATTGAGACTGCGGAGTTCTTCCTGCCTCTGGGGACCTGCACGTGGAACAGGGAACATTTCAGAGAATGCTACCCTGGAGGTTCTGGATTTCAGCTTTCTACCTAAGAGCCTAAATTTGACTTCCAGAACATCCCTCCCACATTTTCCTATGTTGTTGGTGCCCACATATACCACAACAGCCCGGGTCCACCCCAGCACTGTCTAAAATCCTATCTAGGTGATGCAAGAGGTCTGCCACCTTCACACTAGGAAGGCATGTTACCAGGCGATCCTCACACCTACCAGCCACCCTGCTGTCCACATTCCTAATAATCAAATCACGATTTATGATGGCCGACCTAACCCTTCCCTCCTGGACAGTAGCCCTGGGAGACACATCCTCGGTACCTATTTAAGACAAAACACAAAAAACTCTTGGTTGGTTTTTGCCTGCCTTTCTGACTACCTATTTAATACAAAACATACAAAACTCCTGTTTTTTTGTCTGCCCTCTGATTAGCTTTTTAATATAGACACACTCTAAATAATATACCCCAAAATGTTTACTTCTCCCCAATACTTTTAAGCTTTAAAAATTTCCCCAAGTAGTACTTACTGATTCTTTTCAGCCACTAGCATGGTTGCACGTAACCTCGGTGTGTGGGTAGATGCTAACTTATCTCTAAAACAACACATTTCGAAAGTGGTAAAAACCTCATTTTTTAAATTACATGTTCTCAAACGACTACATTCCCTTCTTTTTTCTCATGATTACCGTTCTGTGCTCCAAGCACTGATTCTGTCTGGTCTAGACTATTGTAACAGTCTATACCTGGGACTGCCAGACTCTACTATTAAGCCTTTGCAACTGATATTGAACTCGGCAGCCAGACTTCTTACTGGTACCCCACTAAAACAACACATTTCACCAGTCTTACATAAATTACATTGGCTCCCTGTCAAACAAAGAATCCGTTATAAAATCATTATGCTAATTCATTCTCTCCTGAATAATACTGATTCTACTTGGATGTGTTTCACATTACACATATACAAACCACAGCGAGAATTAAGATCTACAGGGAAAAATTTGCTGGAAATCCCTTCAGTAAAGAATGCGGCGTTGTGCATGACTAGGAATAGAGCGTTTTCGGTTGCTGGCCCTATACTGTGGAATGCATTGCCAGACCCGCTTAGGTTAATAAGCAGTCGAAAGGACTTTAAGAAGGCTTTGAAAACCTACCTCTTTCAGGAAGCTTTTAAAGATTTAGAAATATCTTAGTTGAAGTAAATAAGACTAATTTGGGTCATTTTCAAAGGAGTTACGCATGTAAATGTGACATACTATCGTAGCAATTTTCAAAAGCTATTTACTCGAGTAAAGTGCACTTACTTGAGTAAATCCTATGGACAATTCAATGGCATATATTGTAGCAATTTTGAAAAGCCCACTTACTTGAGTAAAGTGTATTTACTCGAGTTACGCATGTAAATGTGACATACTATCGTAGCAATTTTCAAAAGCTATTTACTCGAGTAAAGTGCACTTACTTGAGTAAATCCTATGGACAATTCAATGGCATATATTGTAGCAATTTTGAAAAGCCCACTTACTTGAGTAAAGTGTATTTACTCGAGCAAAAACCAGTTTTGCTCGAGTAAATGCTTTTGAAAATCTGGCCCATTATGTTTGATTTATATAGTATTACTTTTACTTATTCTTGCTTTTCATTTTTAACGGAAACTGGCCAATCTCTGTTTTAGTCATTATTATTTTTATTGATCATGTAATATCCTGTATTTTTATTCATACCTATTTACTTCTTTAAGTTTATTTTATTACAAATTTTTTTAACCTTTTAATTGTAAGGTTATTTATTGTTGTAAACCGCTTTGGTCAGTATTTTTTACTGGAAAACGGTATATAAATCTGTTTAAATAAATAAATAAATCCTCTCCTCTCAGTGCTCCCACTGGATTGTTTCATTAAATTTACCATTTTATTTTGTTAGATTTACATATTGAATTTATATTCTGTGGCATCTTTATTTGCTAGTAATATTTTATAAATTGTGCATTCCTGATATGCACATGTTCTAAAATACTTTACTAGATCTCTGCATAGTCACACTGGTATGTATATGGGGCCACACAGAGCTATTTAAATGTTATCCTCCCTTTTTGCTCATATTTAAAACACAGGGAGCTGCTCAGACTCACCTTTTCTCCTAAGAGTTTCTTACAAAATTGTCGAGCAGACTGATGAGAGCATATTTAGAACATTTGTGAGGCTGCAGTGTTATAAGAATAGCCGGATGAGGAGGGGGAACCTACCATTTCCACTGCACTCTCTGAAACACCATCCAACCGAGGCCCCAGCTGAGAGCAGTGCTTGTGGGAGGAGCCAACTACAGGCATAAGAAGTGGCACCTGCACTTTGTGTGGAGGAGGGAAACATACTCTCTTCCCCAGCGCTTCCTGGAACACTGTCAAACCGAAGGCTCCCAAATGTCAGCGAAGCCCATGGGAGGAGCCAACACTGGGCATTAGAAGCATTGCCCTGTGGCATACTGCTGCCAGCAAGCCAAAGCCATGTGCCAAAGGGGTGCACCCCTAAATGCCACTTTTTTTCTTCTTCTCAATTTTCAAGGGTTTTTATATCTTACTCTCAGAGAGTGCCTCTGCTTCATTTTCTTATTTTGAATTATGGTCAAGGAGAGACCAGGTTCGTTCTTTAGGCCCAGCCCTTTGCCCTTCTCAGTTAACTATTCCTCTTGGGTTTTGTTTTGTTTTGGCTATGGAGCAGTTACCATTGGGCATATCACTCATTGCAGATCCTGGGATGGAAGCAGTGCTGGGTGAGCCAGAGATGGAAACCACCTTGAGTCCTGATGATTGTCTTCCTCCTCCTTTATTGTCAACAATGAGGAACAGTATTGGTTCCATATCTGATGTAGGAAATTGTTGTCAGTATTTGGTGCCCTCTCAAACAGCATCCTGAAGATTCTTGGATCTTGGAGACCTTGCTTGATACATCCTGCTGTCATTACTCTTGAGGATGTGTAGAAAGAGATTACATTTTTAGAGAAAACTGTAAGTAGAAAACTTGATGATGTTAATACTTCTGTTGATTTGGTCATAGGCCAATTAGCTGTAGTCAAATCTAATACTATTAAATATGACTTTGGAATCTCAGAATTCATTCTTTTAGGACATTAAAATAGTTGCTGTAAAGGACAATGCTTTGATCCATCAATGTTCAGAATAGATCTTGTTTACTTAATTTGTGCATTCTTAATTTTCCTAAGACCCATCTTATCTCCCCTACAGAGCTGATTAAGAAATATTTGATGAAAAGTCCTGCCTTTCTGAAGAATCCCTCCCACTTTTTCTTAAGGCTTATTATTTACCCTTTAAGGGTATGGAAGAGCTTGGGGTGGGGAGGGGGGAGGAGACAATCTTCCTCCCCTACAAATAGCCTTATTACCAATTTCCTGGGACAGTCTTCTGAAGTGATCAAGGAAAGAGCCAACTTACTGATTACATGTTCCTCTGAAGTGGAAAAGAACCTAATTTTAAAGTTACTTTTCTGTAATTGTAATTATTCTTTCATGGGTCATAAAGTATGGACTTTTTCCTGATGTGTGTAAACAAACTCAGGCTAGGAGAAAAGCTTTTCTTCAATTTAGAGACACTGTTTTAACAATGGGTGGATTCTTTTTCTCTTTGTTATCCAGCTAAATACAATGTTCTTTCATGTCAAAACTATACCATTTTTGAAGCTAGCCAGTGGAAAGCCTTGCGTTGCGTCTGTCGGTCGCAGACGGCTGTGACCGCTCTGCCTTACCTCTTTTTCTCCCCTTTCTCTCTCTTTGGGCAAGATGGCTGTCTCTGGTGCCGAGGGCCTCGGCATTTCCAGACCAGCATGGACGTCCCCATCCAACATGCTCACTCCCGTGGCCTCCTAGGGCGTGAGCGCGCACATCTCCAACGCTCAAATACACATCATGGCGGGAACCTTGGGGGCGGCTCCACCGCATGACATCAGTACCTCCGGGTATATCTAGCCTCCGCTTCTGCTACCACTTCGAGTTAGCAAAGACTTCGCTTCGCTACTCTGACTGCTCTAAGCTGCACGCTTAGACGCCACTTTCACGCTAAGGGCCTCGCTCCAGCAGAAGCTCTAGACACCTGCTCCTCGGGGGTCTCTCGCTTCCAACTTCCCTTCGGGGTCCTCACTAACCAAGACAACTGCTCCTCGGGGGTCTCTTCTCTATATTCATTTTCAGGATATTGGACCATTGGGTACTCACTCTTCAAGGGCCTATCTACTTCATATCCTGCACCATGGACCTTCGGTCCTACCATTCTACCATCAGGAAGATGCCTTCACTCTGTGAGTACTTCTACGTCCGGCACTCCGACTCCACCCACCAGCCACGGCGTTATCCGCACTGCGAGCTCCTGCCTATCATGAACATCTGGGTGAAACTACACTTCTGAGCCTGTTGAACGTATTGGCACTTTGTGGATCAGTGCCTTACCTTCCTGCTTCACCATCTAATTACAGCAGAACAATATCCATTCTGTGTCTGCTATCTGTGTCAGTCTATCGCAGTGGTTCCCCACAGGGCTCCTCCCCATGGGTGGAGTCATCTCCATTGCGACCAAGGGTCCACAATGACTCAAACACAACACCTTGCTTGACAACAGAATTGTGAACTCTCCTACATCTACCCCCTGAGTTAAATGGTTAGACGACCAATATAAATTATAATTAGCTCTCTGAATGGTGTTTTTCCTTTTGGCATTTTCCTAATTGTACCTGCCTCTTAGTCTTCCCTCTGTATTTTGGGCTAGATTTGGGTTTTTCTGTTGTATAATTTCCTGATTTTCTTGTGTATAATATGTTTCTGACATTAATCCCTATTTCTATAATGCATTTTTGCTTGTATTTGATTTTTGGAAAATTATAAATAAAGAGTTTAAAAAAAGAATAGCCAGACGTTCTTTCAGAGGTTAAACAACTCACTTCAGGCTTCAGGATCAAACCTCCAGCCATCCTCACTTTCATTAGTAACATAGTAGATATTGATAGATAAGAAACATTTGATCCAACGGAAGAGGGCCTGGGAGGGTTTTATTACAGTGAGGGGAGGGTTTATTTTAAAACAAAATAAAAGAAAAATGAAGAAAATTTCATTCATTTACATTTCATTTGGTTTCAAAATAAACCTGGACTCCACAGCAGAAATACTTCTGGGCTCTCTCCCAATTTTCAATACTTCCCTCTCACCTCTTACCCCATGTCTGCCATCTTCACAGGATAAGAATAATATCCATTTGTAGGGGTGTGCATTCGTTTTCGCCGTATTGGCGATCCACAATGTATATTACACTATTCGTAGTATTCGTGGGGAAGCGAAACGTATCGCGATTCCCCACGAATACATGAATCTTTCCCGAATTATACGGCCACCTAAATAAAAATTTAAGCAAACCCCCCCATCCTCCTGAACCCCCCCAAGACTTACCAAAACTCCCTGGTGGTCCAGCGGGGGTTCAGGGAGCCATCCCCTGCACTCACACCCTCGCTGCCGGTTTCATCATGGCGCCAATAGCCTTTGTCACAGGGGCTACTGGTGCCATTGGTCATCCCCTGTCCCATGGCCATCGGCTCCATCTTGTGCTCCTACCATGTGACAGGGGCTGACCAATGGCACCGGTAGCTCCTGTGACATAGTATGGGCAAAGGCTATCGGCGCCATTTTGAGTATTGGCATCGGACGGCCGGAGTGCAGGAGGTCACTCTGAAACCCCCTTTGGACCACCAGGGACTTTTGGCCAGCTTGGGGGGCCTCCTGACCCCCACAAGACTTGCCAAAAGTCCAGCGGAGGTCCGGGAGTGACCTCCTGCATGCTGGCCGTCCGATGCCAGTACTCAAAATGGCGCCGATTGCCTTTGCCCTCACTATATCACAGGTACCGATGGTCGGCCCCTGTGACATAGTGAGGGCAAAGGCGATCGGCGCCATTTTGAATACAGGAGGCAGATCGCCTTTGCCCTCACCATGTCACAGGGGCCAACCATCGGTACCTGTGACATAGTGAGGGCAAAGGCGATTGGCGCAAGATAGGCTCGGCGCACGCAGGGGCAGCTTTTTGGGGGTTACATGCCTATCTTTGAAAATCTGCCCCGAAATGAAGCCAACCTGACCTTGCCTCTATCTAGCTAACCTTATGACTTCTTTCATGTATCTCCAAAGTTATCTGACTAACCCCTAGATTCATCATGATGAGATGCAAAAAAACAAACACACTGGAAGGGGGAGATAGTGGGCAACCGGCTGTATTGTGGCAGTGCAGTGTCACCCAAAATGGTGCGGCTGCACTGCACACTATCACCCCCATAGCAGCACAGGAAAAGGTGTAGTTATTTCCCGCGGTACTGCCAGCGATAATGTGGAAAACATTATCGCCTGTAACGCTGCCGAGAGGTAACTCCACCCAAACCCCGCCCAAACCCCACCCACACTCCTCCCCTTCCCCTAATTATAATAATACTGCCACTGGACAAATGAATCTGAATATGGACCTCATAGTAAATGCAGCAGTTAAAAACCAAAAGCCTATCCACTCCATGTATTTAGGGGTGTAACTGGCCCTTTATGTAGGTTAGCTCCTCACTTTCTGTTTAGGGTTGTATTTGCCAATCCATGCAGGTTAGTTTCTTATCTTCTATTTAAGGTTGTAATTGCTGCTCCATGCAAGTTAACCTTTTGACTTCATTTTAGGGATGTAAATGTCATTTCCTGCAGATTTATGCCCTCTGGCCCCATACCGAAAAGTCACCACTGATTAGCTCAGTGCTTCATTTCCTTTCTCATGCCACTAGGGATTTTCTGTGTGTTTATCCCATGCTC
This sequence comes from Rhinatrema bivittatum, assembly GCF_901001135.1. Classification (NCBI taxonomy): domain Eukaryota; kingdom Metazoa; phylum Chordata; class Amphibia; order Gymnophiona; family Rhinatrematidae; genus Rhinatrema; species Rhinatrema bivittatum. The sequence goes on along the minus strand of NC_042615.1, from coordinate 131,624,022 downwards.
TTTTGAATTCTGTCATAATTTTTTACCTCACTATCTCCTCTGGGAGGCTATTCCAGGTATCCACCACTCTTTCTGTGAAAAAAAAAATATATTTTTACTTTCTTCCTGAGTCTACAACCCCCACAACCACCACAACCATCACCACCACCCCTAGTTCTATAGTTTTCTTTCTATTGAAAAGGATTTTTTTTTAATTTCCATTTGTAATTCCTTTCATGTATTAAAAAGAGCACTGCAAACAAAAAAATATGCCTCTCCTTATGCATAAACCATGCCAACCAAAGAAGAGGTGTAACTTTATGTAAGTGAATTTGTTCATGCACCTGCCCAAATACCTGAGCATTTTCAAAGCTCACTTACATGAAGAAGTGTGCTCTGAAAATAATCAGTATAGTCTGCATAACAGCCTACATGCAGACTTTACTGATATGCAGGCTACTTGAAAATTACCCTCTAAACCATTTTAACATGCTTTAGAATTTCAGCGCATAGTATATGCAAAATTAAGTAAAGCACACAGGATGTGAAAATTTAGAGAGTCATTTTGAAAGCTATTTCCATGGGAAAAATGTGTTTTACCTGCAGAAATGGGCTTTTAATAAATTACTGTCACTGTGTCTGGGTGAACCTATGTGTGTTGTTCCACTACAAGTGTCATTTTACTCACACTATGAAGAGACATTCTCCGGGATGGGACTGGGGAGGAGTTTGCACTGCTCACAAATACTTTAACATTTTTAAAAGCACATAAATAATTTTGTTCAGAAAGCTTACTCCACAAACAATCACATATAAATGTGTGCACAGAAACAGACCTTGCCAAAGTTTCCAATGACCTGTTTATGACCAGAACAAAAAAGATATGAACTCAATCTTTAACTGCCTTTTCCTATTCACTGCTTTTAACATACTCCTTGATACTCTGTCCTCACTATGGGGTAGATTTAATAAATTTGCACACATGCATACTTTTCTTCGCACACCAGGCGCGAACGAGAGTACGCAGGATTTCAATAGATACGTGCGTATCCATTAAAATTCGGGGTCGGCGCGTGCAAGACTGCCCAAAATCGGCAGCCTGCGCACGCCGAGCCGCACAGCCTGCCTCCGTTCTCTCCGAGGCCGCTCCGAAATCAGAGCAGCCTCGGAGGGAACTTTCCTTCGGCCTCCCCCCACCTTCCCCTCCCTTCCCCTCCCTAACCCCCCCCCCCCCGGCCCTATCTAACCCCCCCTGTCTTTGTTGTAGAAGTTACGCCTGCTCGAAGCAGGTGTAACTTGCACGCGTTGGGCCGGCCGCCAGCTCGTCAGGGTCCGGTCTGGGGGCTAGTCCGGAGGCCGCAGCCATGCCCCTGGAACGCCCCCAATGACGCGCTGCCGCAACACGCCCCCCCCCCCAGGAAAGCCCCAGGACTTACGCGCGTCCTGGGGCTTGTGCGCGCCGCCGAGTCTACTCAACATAGGCTCAGCGCACGAGGGGGAGTTTGGGCCAGGTTTTCGGGGGGTACACGCGTATCTTACACACGTACCCCTTTGAAAATCTGGCTCTATGTATTCATTAAAATTCATCCAATAACTCTGTTATTTGAACTTCGGTATAGAAAAGTTATAAATAAATAAATAAATAAAATTTAGCCATGCGACTTATCTTTCACTAATGGCACTACACTCATGTAATCCCTTTTTTCTAGTCAGTATATTGGCTCTTTATCCATTTCCACATACAGTTCAAGCTCCTCTTATTCGCCTACAAGAGCCTTCACTCTGCAGCTCTCTTAGCTCTCCCTATATCACTCCTCATGCATTCCTCTCATTGGGCAAGTTATTCTTATCTATATTCTTCTCCTTCACCATTGTCTCTCAACTCTATGCTTTCCACCTTCCTGTATCATATGCTTGAAGTAGACCTCCTAAGTGGGAATCTCATGCTATCTGGCATTATTCAAATCCATTCTAAAATCCCATCTTTTCCTGTTCACCGCTTTATTGATTTTAACCATTTTTTAAATAAATGAAAATCACAGTTTCTTTTGCCCTCTATGGATGGTGGTCCCAGTGGAGAGTCATCTGCAAATGAGCCACCTGCAACTATGAGCCATTCACTGTGCTATGTAGAAGGTGTGGAGTAACTTGCACAGAGCAGAACTTTAAATCCTAGAAAACCTTGATGGGCAGATTGAATAGGCCCATGTGTGAATACTTTCCCTTTGAAAATTGGTGCAACATACACAGGTGAAAAGTACCTGCAGATTTTGCACCAATGCATGCAGTTATAAAATTACTCTGATAATGCATGCATGCACTCTTTAACGATTTTTGACGATTAAAAAATATCGGACGATATTTTAAATCATCAAAAAACGTTTCATATCCCTAATAAAATACTAGCATAAATCTCCACAGGACCACTTACATATGCATTTGATGACTTACACAGATTTATTACTGAAAATTGGACTAAATCCTTTTTAGCATAAACTCTGAACATTTTCCCTCAATGGTGAGGCCTTAGACTCTAAAATGGACATTAATGCAGAAAAGTGTTACATCAATATTAGCTATTTAGAAAATCCTCATTCTTTTTATTTATTTATTTTTATTTATAGCATTTTCAATATACATCAAGTATTATCAAACATCTTGATTCTATACAGGTTAGAGTAGTATAATAACACAATTTTTACTGAATAATTCACAATATTTTTCTAATCCTGTAAAACCTGTCTTTCAAGCTCACTATACAGGGGTCCAAAATACCCAGATTCCCAATTATTATTAGTTCTTATCCCACCATAAGAGTATTTTGACTAGAATCCTGGAGAAGATGTCAATTTAGGTTTAGATCTACTTAAAATAAACTGAGATAGTTGATTAGGCTGTATGAAAGTGTAAGTTTAACCCTCAGCTTTAATAATACACTTACAAGGATGCTTCAAAATGAAATACATTCCCATCTGTAGGACCTGTGTTTAAATAATATAAATTGTTTCTTACGATTCTGTGTTGTTGGTGTTAAATCAAGGAAAATCTGAACTCTGCATCCTAAGAATTCTTTTAATCTATTAGCAAAGCATTTTTTAAACATCCAATCTCTGTCAGATTCAACCATAAGAGGTACAATTAACGTTGCAGGTTCAGCTAGTTTATCTTCTGATATTTCCAATATATCGGAAATATTTATACCATTACTAGATTTAAGTTGTCTTTGGTATAATTCCTGTACCTGCAAGTTATCATTATCCTTTACTATTGAAGATTTTTTTAATGGAGGCAAAAAGAATATCTTTGATATTATAGGATGTGTTGGTTCTGATATAGACAAAGTCTCCTTCAGATACCTCCTCTATAATTGAATTGGGATCATTGTAGGTATTTTTGGAAAATTTACACACCAAATGTTTTTTGACCAAGAAAATCCCCATTCTAACCAGCCCTAAGAGAGCGACCATTTAAATGGGGAGGGGTTTACTCCTCCCCCTCGGCCTCCACTTAAAAATATGATGATTCCATTTCTCTGACAGTTCCATTCCAGGCATCCCTCTCCTGATTCCCTACCTACAGGACTTGGGAAAGCCCCAACATGGCACCCCTCCTGATTCCCCCAGACTGGAATTATGATTGTGCTCTCTGCAGCACAAGCCTCCCAACCGCCCACCCCAAGCACAAATGACAGCAACTCCTTCTGGCAGAACCACTTCCTGACCCTCCTCACTTTCCCAGACCCCAGATCCAGGAGTTTGTGTATGCCAATGGCAGCCTCCTACCCTGGGTATGTCTCTCCTTCCCTCCCCTTCTTATGCTGGGTCACATGAAGATTTGAGTTTGTCCATGGCAAAAGAAGAGAGCACCATTTTTAAAGTTGCTAGAAGGGTGGGATAAAGTTCTCATCTTTCCAACTCTCTAGTAATTATTTTATTAACCCCCATATATCTTAATCCAAGTTAATTCAACCTGTTCATTGTAAGACATTGACTTGTCATTGTTATTGTTTAGAATGTAAACCGAATTGATCAGTAATTCTGTTATTGGAAAGTCGGTATAGAAAAATGCTAAATAAATAAATAAATAAAACTCTCATCTCACAGGACCTTTGATAGGAAAAGGAAGGAATGGGAACCTGCCAGGAGAATGGAAGGAGGTCATTGAGGCACAGAAGCCCCTTGTTCTGGAGACTGGGAGAGGGACTGTCAAAAAATGAAATAAAATTTAAGGAAAGAATAAAAATGAAGTAGCAAATGTAAATGAAGCCTCATATTGACTGGTCCTCAGTTTCCTGTAGCAACACAAGTCTAAATTCTATGTCAATGATTAAAAAATTGTGGCAGGTCAGCTGTGTGTATGTCTGTGTGTGTGTGTATATATATATATATATATATATATATATATATATATATATATATATATACCAAAAAAAACCCCTTACATCAACAAATGTATGGGAGACAACTAGCACATTTGTGAGTTCAAAAATATTTCAAAATGAAGTGTTACTTAAAAAGAATCATTCCTTTATTGAAAACTTAATCACCTATCACAATTACACATATTGAATTTTCAACATGTCACAAAATGCATACACATTAAAATTTACATAGAGTCCACTAAAGTATGTCCCTCAATGCTCTCCTACTTCTTCCCTCAACCTTACCCTAAACGGACCTTGTACATCCTGATCCCATTGATGTCAATTTAGGTCTTTGTTGGTGAATACACCTCTTACATCAAAAACCTTATATATATTTCTTAGATGGTAACCCTAAGTCTTTCCAAAAATTATATATCTTTGGTGTATTCCATTCGACCAGTTCTATTATACATCCCGACAAGGACCTCGTTTCGCCACTGCTGGCTTCTTCAGGGGATACTCTTTGTTAAGACCCAACATCAACAGTTACCCATGGCTCCCACCACTCGTGTCCACAATACATAAAACAATATTACAGAAAATAAAAGTTACAAATTTAACTCATACTGTGATATGTTTATGCCCTATTTTATCATGTTTATCCAATTACCCCTAACTTATTTAAAACATTAAATATGTTCAAATATTAATTTATGATGCCTAAATGATGATAAATCAACTTTTTCATTTATAAAAATCTTATCCTAAGTCCCACTCCTACCTAAATTTGAAGGAGCGGACTCAGACACAGCACACTCAATTCACTCCGGCTCAATGGCTCCCGTTATTTATCATGAAAAAACTCCCGAATGTGAGTGTAATCCTATTCAATGATTCAAACAAAAAAATCTTTTATGTTAGACCTTCATTTTGAACTATATTTTAACGAAAACTCTCAAAAATTAATTAGATATATATTTTTACATCAGGTATAGTCTTAAGATACTCCCACAAATAAACCATTGTAGCTTTACCTCTCCACTCTGTCAGAAGCCCAGCTCCCTTTGTATTAACCAAGAGTTTCACTTCCTGGATCTCCTCGTCTTACACCACACCTGTAAAGACCATAAAGTTTATATCCGTGCTTTTTAAGGAGTCACTGCCTTCAATGCACAAAGCCTTATTTGAGGTTATACCTTTTTCAAATAGTGACTGCTTTCAAAAATGGAGTCGCCATACCGCCAAACTTCAAACTTACTCCTTAAATCGCACGGTGAACAATATATACCCACTCAGATATGTTCAAACGCTGACCCAAACTTTCTCGGTCGCTATCTACTAGTCTAGATGAAAAACAGAATAAGACCCTCAGCCAATATGTTACAACAAGCTTCACCATAATACAAAAAAGCAGCAACACTCACCTTTTTCATTTTACCGCCGTGCGTGTCTCCTCAACGTCTCCTACTGAGGCTTATACCGCCGACCTGCCCTTTTATACTCCTCCTCTCCACATTAAAGCGACCAATCCACGCTCACCTTTTACATTTTACCACCATTCGTGTCGCCTCAACATCTCATAATGAGGCTTATACCACCGACCTACCCTTTTATGCTCCTCCTCTCCACATTGAAGCGACCAGTCCACTCCCACACTCCAACACCCTTCCAATCAGACCTCCCCTACCAAACTTCTACGTAGTCATTCCTATGTTTCAACCCCTGCCCAACCCCATCCTTCAATCAGATCCTTTCCTACTAGCTCCTATTACATCAATCTCTTCTCCTTAGGCTTGCCCACGATATTGTCATCCAACCAGGTTAGATAAATAATCTAAACCCTGTCTTTGAACTGTGTCCACCATATATAACCTTGCATTTAAATGCCAAGTCAAACTCGAATTATAACTCGTTCACAAGTATAAAAAAATTACCTTTCCAAGCAACAATTATATTTCTCAGACCTGCATTCTAAACCAATGAACATCGATTTATCCCTAATCCTTTCTTACAAAAACGCTTCCCATTCGATTGTTACATTCAGTCCCCTTGGAGCTGTTGTTTGCCAATAATAAATGAATCTCTGTTCTGTTTGTCTGAGATCCTGGGAGACATGACCACCTCTCCTATTGGGGCGATGTTGTAAAATGCAAAACTTTAATTGGTCCTCTGAATGTCCATGATCCTGCCAATGCTTGACCAATGGTGAATCAATTTTGCCCATATGTATGCAGCTCCTGTGTTGTATAATGCGGGTTCGAATTGGTAATTTGGTTTGACCAATATATAGTTTTTGACAGGGGCATATGATAACATATATCACCCTTTCTGTGCTGCAATCAAAACGATTAGTAAGAACTTGCTTATATGGCAAAGTGGGATGCTGAAAACTCCGTGTCACTATAACATGTTTGCAAACTGAGCAACCCTGGCATTTATACTGACCCGGTGTTTGTTCTATTTCTAATTGCCTTGAATCCGAATGTACTAATAGATCTCGTAAGTTACGTCCTCTAGTTTTGGCGAACAAAGGTCTATCCTGTAAACATTCATGTAACGTTAAGACATGCCAATGTTGTAAGATAATGTCTTGAATCTTATGGGTCCGTTGGGAGTATGGTAGTACACATACTAATCTTTCCTCATCACTTCGATGTCATGTTTGGAGTAAGGATGTGCGATCTGCATATAACCCTCTCTTATATGCTTTCCTGATAATTTTTTTGGGGTATCCTCTTGTTAGAAACTTATCCCGCATTTTAATCGCCTGTTTTTTATATTCTTCCATATTGCCACATAATCGTCGCAATCTGAGAAATTGTCCCGCTGGAATGTTCGTACGAAGGTTCTGCGGGTGAAAACTGCTGAAATGCAATAAATTATTGCGATCTGTCGATTTCACAAATATTGAAGTGGCCAATTGTTGTTCCTGTTTATATACCTGTAGGTCCAAAAAGGAGATTGTTCTTGCATTTGCAGAAAAGGTAAACTGTAAATTTGAGTCCAACAAATTCATCCATTCTTTAAACTCTGTAAAAGTCTGTGAAGAACCCATCCAGATAAAAAATATGTCATCTATGAAACGAACCCAACACAAAATCTTTGACCAAAATGGTGATGAATAAATGTACTTCTCCTCGAACTTGGAGACATAAAGGCACGCTACCGAGGGTGCCATAGTGGCGCCCATGGCTGTACCTTGGATTTGTTGGTAATATTTGTCTTTGTATCTAAAAAAATTCTTTGTTAGAGCTATTCTAGCTGTTTCTGTGATGAACTTACTCTTTTTTTCCGAAAATTCATTAGCTCGCAGCACTTCTTGGATCACATATAAAGAATCCTCTTGAGGGATACTGGTGTACAGCGACACTATGTCCGCTGTCACCAATAACCACATATCCTCAACTCCAGTCAATGATTGAATACGTAAGATGAAATCTGAAGAATCTCGTATATAAGATCGACTCTTCTTGACCAATGGATTCAAAAAAGAATCAACGTATTTGGATAAGGGTTCTAATATTGAATGGATTCCCGAAACTATCGGGCGCCCTGGAGGCGAGACAAGAGATTTGTGGATCTTCGGAACCACATAGAAAATTGGCGTGTTTGGATACGGTTCTAGCAAAAAATATTTCTCTTTTTTTGTTATAAGCTTTTGTTCTTCTCCTACCTCCAACAATTCATGTATCATATCTTGTAATTCAGATGTTGGGTCTTGTGCTAAAAGAGTATAACATCTATTATCTGCCAACTGTCGCATAACTTCTGTGTCATAATCATCTGAATTCAAAATCACTATACCGCCCCCTTTATCAGCTGGGCGTATAGTGATAGAGTCGTCGTTTTGAAGGGCTGCACATGCTTCTCGTTCTTCTCTAGTTAAGTTATATATCATTTGTACAGAAGATAAAACAGGGCATAAACATATCACAGTATGAGTTAAATTTGTAACTTTTGTTTTCTGTAATATTGTTTTATGTATTGTAGACACGAGTGGTGGGAGCCATGGGTAACTGTTGATGTTGGGTCTTAACAAAGAGTATCCCCTGAAGAAGCCAGCAGTGGCGAAATGAGGTCCTTGTCGGGATGGATAATAGAACTGGTCGAATGGAATACACCAAGGATATATAATTTTTGGAAAGACTTAGGGTTACCATCTAAGAAATATATATAAGGTTTTTGATGTAAGAGGTGTATTCACCAACAAAGACCTAAATTGACATCAATGGGATCAGGATGTACAAGGTCCGTTTAGGGTAAGGTCGAGGGAAGAAGTAGGAGAGCATTGAGGGACATACTTTAGTGGACTCTATGTAAATTTTAATGTGTATGCATTTTGTGACATGTTGAAAATTCAATATGTGTAATTGTGATAGGTGATTAAGTTTTCAATAAAGGAATGATTCTTTTTAAGTAACACTTCATTTTGAAATATTTTTGAACTCACAAATGTGCTAGTTGTCTCCCATACATTTGTTGATGTAAGGGGTTTTTTTTGGTATATATGCTAGTTATAGCACTGGTAGAGACGATACTGCCAACAATTTTTTGATTGCTATATATATATATATATATATATATATATATATATATATATATATATATATATAGCTATAAATAGATATATTTATATCTTTAGCAATTTAACCATCTATTTATCTCTATCTACAGACTAGCAAAAGTGCCAGTCATTGCTTGAGGTATATGGCCTAAACAGCCTAAGTGCATGTGTCTTCCTGTGTGTCTGTATGTGTGCATCTGCCTACATGTGTGTGTGTGTCTGTTTTACGATTCTGAAAGACATTTGCTTATATTTATATATAATATAGATAGATAGATAAATAGATATTGATAGACAGAGAGACAGAAAGAGAGATCTTATATACTAGAGAAAAGTACCCAGCATTGCTTGGGGTTTCTGGTCTATAATAGACTGTGTGTGTACGTGTGTGTGTGTGCGTGTGCCTGTGTGTCTGAGTGTATTTGAGGGGCTAGGGTGTACTGTATATGTTCCTATGTGTGTGTACCTGTGTTTCTGTGTGCCTTTGTGTGTATGTGTGTGCTAGGATGTGCATTCGTTTTCGCCGTATTGGCGATCCGCAACGTATATTGCACTATTCGTAGAATTCGTGGGGAAGCGAAACGTATTGCGATTCCCCATGAATACATGAATCTTCCCCGAATTATACGGCCACCTAAATAAAAATTTAAACAAACCCCCCACCCTCCTGAACACCCCCAAGACTTACCAAAACTCCCTGGTGGTCCAGCGGGGGGTCCAGAAGCCATCCCCTGCACTCATACCCTCGGTGTCGGTTTCATCATGGTGCCGATAGCCTTTGTCACAGGGGCTACCGGTGCCATTGGTCAGCCCCTGTCACATGGTAGGAGCACAAGATGGTGCCAATGGCCATGTGACAGGGGCTGACCAATGGCACCGGTAGCCCCTGTGACAAAGGCTATTGGCGCCATGATGAAACCGGCACCGAGGGTGGGAGAGTGCAGGGGATGGTCAGGAGGGTGGGGGGTTGTAGTTAATTTTAATTTTAGCTGGGACACAAATAGAAATCGCCGTATTAACGCATCGGGGCGCCATATGGCTGAATGCAACATATCTGCTGCCCGACGAATCTGAATCACGAATGCAACGTATGGCGTCCCTCTGCACATCCCTAGTGTGTGCCTGTGCCTGCCTGTGTATGAGCCTATGCCTTCCTTACCTCATCCTCTCTCATTATAACCTCTATCCCATTCCAAAGTTATCTCATTTCCTCTCATTTGCCTTTGCTTTCCTCCCTGTCTTCCAGACTTCTACCCATGATTCTCTCCTCCATCTTTCCTTCCAGTCTGTAAACTACCTTACTCCTACCTCAGATACTTCTCATTCTTCTATCTTCTTAGTCTCTTTTCTTTCCCTCTTGACTTGACTGCATATTGTCCATCGTTCTCTTATATTTCTACTATTATACTTTCCCCTTTCCTCCCACTTTCTCCCTAAATCTAGTTCACTCTCCTCAGTTCCCCCTTTCCTCTTCCTTCCCTCATCAGCCTCTGGTTTTCTCTTATTTCATCTCATCCATCTTCTCTCAATTCTTCAGTCTCTGGCTCCTTCTCATCATCTCTTCATCTTCCTTCCTCCTCTTCACCTGCACTATTTCTTCATATGTTTCTATGTTTCTTCTTCCCTTCCATCTCTTCACCCAATTTTTTTTTCCGCAATGGCTCTGGCCCACTAGTGTTTCAGCTGTCTCCTTCATGCAGCAATGACCACAAACAGAACCACATAATCAAGCCTGCAGTAGGTAGTCCCACAGGAGGAAGCCAAATGCTTGGATCTAGAGCAGAATCCTGAGAAAAAGGTGACGGCTATTTGCAGAGCAGTCGGGGAATGAAGGTGGCTTGCCCTGACTCTATGGCAAGAAACAAATTCTGCACCACTTGTCATGAAATCATGGCAAACTGGGAGCCTTCTGTGCAATACTTTGCAAACCAATGTTGCTAAATGATGTCTATTATTTAGTTTGCTGCTAACTGACAGAAACACATTCTGGAGTATTAGGTCTCGCACATTTTATGAACAGATTAGCATTTAACAGATGGCTTTTAACAACATTTTACAGGCTTTGAGCCTTCCCAGATTTCTAAAAGTTGTTTTTTTTCCAGTTTGCTTTTAAATGAGGGAATTACAATCATAGGCACTGTGCTTTACTGCTTAAGGGTTTTACTTACACATCTTGAAATTGGAAAGGACGTCAAGATGAACAATTATTCAGGAATGTGGGATAATAAAAATATATGCTATTTAAACAGAAAGAAGGGACTGTATAGGAGACTATCTAGTGGTGAATGGAGCAATGAGTGTATAAAGAAGCATTTTAGGCTCACTTTGAAACACATAATGAATTAGCTGCCTTATTTTCTTATGCATAAGTCTTAATATCCTTATTTAGGAATGCGAAGTTTCTTAGGTGATGTTGATCCCTTATGGAAAATGCAGGAAAACATCAATGAATATAGGTGGGCCATGATATCAGTGAAATCTAGGGTAAGAAGCTCAAAATATCTGCCCCCTCCCCCCCTCCCCATGTTATTTCCACACTACCTCTTTGCACATGCTCTGAAACATGTATTCATCCTGGCTCAAAGGACTCAAAAAGAAAAGCTCCATCTACAAAATCTTTATTCTACATTCCCGGGAGTCAAAATATTATAGAAGAATATCTTTCTTCATACATCCCACTCCTTCAAGCATTTTATCACCTTCCAAAACAGCCATCATAAATATTTGTTGGCATGATGCCTTCCAGGCTAGCATATCCTGAATACTTCCTGCTGTCATTGCTCTGAATAAGGATGAACATCAGTACTTCTAGATGGAACTATAAAAACAAATGGACATGCCTGAAGGATGAGTGATGATTGATACTAGTTTTATTATCTCTTCTCTTGGGCCACCTGTGTAGAATCCATAGAAGTGCATAGGGTGTCTCTTAGCTATGCCAGGGCAGTACACATTGCCCCAGGATTTTTAAATACTAGTAGTGCACCCTATTAGTTGTGGGATTTTGTACAGTATAAAAATGCAGACACAACTTACTTATGCTCATTGGCTGACTAAGAATATCAGCAACGACCACAGCTGTACTGACCTGCTGTTATGTTCATTTGGACCCAGTGATAGAAAGACAGCCTTGCCTGTGACCAAGCCAAGGTCAGTTGCCACCGAGGAGCAGAAGAATGCAGATCAAGCTAGAGCTGGAGTCAGAGCCACCATCTCCACCAAATCCCAGTCCAAGTTAGAGACAAGCAGGAGCTAGCAGAATCAAACCAGTCTGGGTCACAGGTGGGCAGCAGGCAAGAAAAGTGCAAAACCAAAACCAGGTCAAAGGCAGGCAGCAGGTAAAAGGAATCCAAGACAATCCAGGTCACAGGCAGGCAGGCAAGCAAGATAAATCCAAAGTCCAGTCCGGGTCAAAGGCAGGCAGCAGGCAAGAGGTATCCAAGGCAATCCGGGTCTAGACAAAGGCAGTATCAGCAGAGAGACAGCACCAGCACAAGCAAGCCTGTATCTGAGGCAAGGCTTGTGCTGGAATGCTGGGTAAATATAGGCACAATTTCCCATGCTACAGTGGGGACCATCAGGAGGCATGCTGACGAGCCAAGGGGCAGAGCCCAGGTGCCGCGCGGGTCAGGCAGCATCGCGCACCGTGACGTTGCTATTGCTTTGTGCTGCTTCGGGATTTTGACGAGGAAGGGTAAGCCTGATTCGCAAGGCCCTCTCCCCTGTCTTTTAGGTCCGTGTTTGAGAGGGAAATGGAAATGAAAGTCATGGATTAACTGGGTGGGCCTGAATGTTGCTGGCTGGTTTCCACGAGTTCTCTTCTGGCGCATAGTTTTTCCATGAAATTCAATATTGAAGTGTCTGTCCCCTTCGTCTAGCTTCATATTGTGTCGTCCTCCACTATTGTGGATGACAGTTGCTTAGGTTTTCTAGACGGCCAAGAAAAGACTGCTGGTTTGAGGAGGGATATGTGAAAACATCATGAATTTGCAGAATTGGAGGTAATCGAAACTTATAAGTAACTTCCCCAATCCATTTTTCAACTGGGAATGATCCCACAAAATGAGGGAAGGCAAACGTAGTCGAGGTTACGAGTGCTCAGCCAGACCAGTTCTCCCGGGTGAAACTGAGGAGCTGGTCTTCATTTTTTATCTGCTTGCATTTTAGTTTTGGTTGCTGCCTGCTACAATAGGATCCGAGTGTTTTATCCTAATTTCTTTAAATTTTCAGTAGCCAGATCTACCGCAGGGAAAGATGAAGATGCAGCAAGGATGACATCCAAAAAGCAGATAGAAGGGGGATATCCCCATAGCCCAAGTGATCTGGTTGTTGTGAGACATTTCTGCCCAAGGAAGTAGCAAGGGCCAGTCATCTTGTCATTGGTTGACGTAACAATGCAAAAAGGTCTTAAGTGACTGATTAGTACGTTCTCCCAGTCTATTGGTCTGAGGGTAATAAGCAGAAGAAAAGTCAAGTTGTATTCTGAATTTTTGCAGAGATCCTTCCAGAAGTGAGCAGTGAATTGGATCCCCTCTATCCAATATGATATGCTGGGGAAGCCCGTGAATTCGAAAGACATGTTGGAGATAAAGACAAGCTAATTCAGGTGCTGTGGTAAGCCAGGAAGAGGTATGAAATGAGCCATTTTTGAAAATTGGTCAACCATGACCCAGACGGTATTGTTTCTATCAGATAAGTGTAAGACTGTAATGAAATCAGCCATGATATGAGTCCATGGCTTTTCAGGTATGGGCAAGGGTTGTAAGAAACCCAGGGTTATGTCCGGAGACTTTTGTGTGCAGTAGGGATGTGCATTTATTTGCAACGTATTGGTAATCCACAACGTATATGCCATATTCGTTGTATTCGAGGGGGTCGTGAAACATATGGCGAACCCCCACAAATACAGTGTATTACTAACGAATAAACCTCCACCCTCCTGACCCCCCCAAGACTTGCCAAAAGTCCCTGGTTGTCCAGCGGGGGTCCTGGAGCGATCTCCTGCACTCGGTCTGTTGGCTACCAGCATTCAAAATGGCGCTGATACCCTTTGCCCTTACTATGTCACAGGGGCTACCAGTGCCATTGGTCGGTCCCTGTCATATGGTAGGAGCAATGGATGGCCAGCGCCATCTTGTGCCTGTCATATGGTAGGAGCAATGGATGGCCGGCGCCATCTTGTACTCCTACCATGTGACAGGGGCCGACCAATGGCACCGGTAGCTTCTCTGACATAGTAAGGGCAAAGGCTATCGGCGCCATTTTGAATAATGGCAGCCAACATCCCGAGTGCAGGAGATCGCTCCAGGACCCCCGCTGGACCACCAGGGACTTTTGGAAAGTCTTGGGGGGTCAGGAGGGTGGGGGGTTGTAGTTAATTAAAGTTAAAGGGTTGGGATGGGGATTTTTTTGGAAAACGAATACATATGTAACTAATGAACTTCTTGGGGTCCCCCGAGAATGGATGCAACAGATTTGGGTCCTGATGAATATGAATACCGAATGGGACAAATCCATCCCTGCTGCACATCCCTAGTGTGCAGCGCACATAGGGCAGGATTCCACAAATCTCTTAGAATCTTCTTTCCATTGGGGCCACAAATAGTGACGATTAATGAGTTCCTGGTGTGTCGAAGTCCAGGATGGCCTGCCACATGGGAATTGGCCCAACGTAAGATTCTCCCCCTTAGACATTTGGGAATGACAGTCTTGCCCATTGGAACAGTAAAAGTAATGGTGATCATAATCTGTGCCGGATCGATAATAAGACAAGGTGGGTCTCAAGTGTTATCGGAGAGGAAACTTTTTGACAGGGCATCTGCTCATTGATTCTTCTCTGCTGGTTGAAAGATTAGTTTAAAGTTAAAACAGCTAAAAAATAAGGCCCATCGGGCTTGCCGAGGATTCAGACGCTGTCCATGCGAGAGGTAAGCTAAATTCTTGTGGTCTGTATAAATAGTGATCATATATTTTGCCCCCTCCAATAAATGTCACCACTCCTCAAGCGCTAACATAATGGCCAAAAGTTCCCAATCACCAATGGCATAATTTTTCTCTGCCAAAGAAAACTTTCTAGAAAAATATGCACAGGTAGAAATATTCCCTTCCTCCAATCGTTGCAGAGGGATTGTGCCAACCCCTAGGGTGGAGGCATCTACCTCTAGTAGGGTCCGGACATCGCAGACAGGGATCCTTAATAAATTCCTACTTTAGATGTTGAAAATCTTGGATGGATTTGGGCCCCAGTTACGAACGTCTAACCCTTTTTTGGTCATGATGGTGAGAGGTTCCATTAAAGTTGAGTAGCCAGAGATAAATTGTTGATAATAGTTTGAAAATCACAAGCATCGTTGTAAGGCTTTAAAGCCTACTGGTTGATGCCAGTTCATAATTACCTTGAGCTTCTCTGGATCCATTTGTAATCCCATTTGATAACTAATGTAGCCCAAAAAGGGAAGTTCTTGCTTATGAAATTTACATTTCTCCAGTTTGGTGAATAGCTTATTTTCCCGGAGCCATTGAAGGACTTGTATGTGGAGAAGGTGGTGGTCCAAGGACTTAGAAAAGATGAGGATGTCATCCAAATAGACAATAACGTATGAATAAAGAAGGTTCCGAAAAAAATCATTAGCCATTGCCTGAAAAACTGCTGGTGCATTGCATAAACCAAAAGATATTACTAGGTATTTGTAATGTCCATCACGAGTATTAAAGGCCATTTTCCATTTGTCCCCTTCTCGAATTCACATGAGATTATAGGCACCTTGAAAGCCTAACTTTATAAAAATCTGTGCTCCTTTGAGTCGGTCAAACAATTTGATAATGAGGGGACTAGCGTAAAGACTTTTTCGAGTGATGGTGTTCAGACCATGATAATCAATGCAGGGACATAGAGAGCATTCTTTTTTTTAAACAAAAAGGAACCCAGCCCCTGCTGAAAAAGAAGAGGTCCTGATAAAGCCCTGAGCCAGGTTTTCTTGAATATATTAGTTCATGGCCTGTGTTTCTGGTTCTGACAATACATATACTCTGCCTCGAGGGGGAATTTTCCCGAGAAGTAAATCAATGCTGCAATCATAGTTGTAATGTGGTGGGAGCATTTCTGCTTGTTGCTTGCTGAAGGCGTCAGTGAAACTGGTATATTGGCTCAGTAATCCAGAAAGAGTGGGTTCAGTAGCAAAGAGTTTGCGAGGAAGGAGTTTTACGGAGATCAAACAGCTGCAGTGACACTTGGGACTCCACTTGGCCAGCTGCAGGGTATTCCAGTCTATTTGAGGTTGAGGTAACCTTATCCATGGTAAGACTAAGATGATTTGATTTACTGATGATTGTAAAACATAAAAGCAGATAGTTTCTTGATGCAGGCTTCCCGTAGTCATGGTAACAGGTCTGGTGATACATGAAATCCTATCCTGTAGAGGTTGCTCAGAAACTAAGGAAATGGTAAGGGGAGTTTTGAGTGGTTCTGTAGGAATCTGATAGTAGTGAACCAATCATTCCTCAATGAAGTTCCTGGCTGCACCAGTATCCAGGAAGGCCTGCAGGTGAATAAGGTCTTTGGAGATGGATACCGTCTGGGGAACGAAGATCTGAGGAGAGGAGATCACGCGACCTAGGGAGGCCTCTCCCACTAATCCTAGTTCTGAGAGTTTCCCGGATTTTGAGGGCAGTACTTGGCATAATGATTGGTTCCTGCGCAATACAGACATAAATTTTGCTGTCGTCACTGCCATTCCTCGGAAGAAATCCTCAATCTATCAATCTGCATGGGTTCTTCTAAGGAGGTAGATACCTCTTGTGGTTTTGAAGGAATGAGGAGATGCTGAAATGATGGTGCCAATTGGAGTGGGCAGCGAGAAGAATCCTCTCTCATGAATGTTCCTGAAACCGAAGGTCTAGGTGAATGGCTAAGCGGATAAGTTCTTCAAGGGAGTCTGCTGGATCTCTAGCAGCCAATCCATCCTTTATGGAGTCTTAAAGATCTTGATGGAAGATGGCAATGACTCTCCTCTCCCAAATGAAGTTCAGCTGCAAGGGTGTGAAACTGAACCATGTATTCGCCCACAGTCTGGGATCCTTGACAAATTTGAAGCAAGTCTGAGGCTGCAGAGGTAGACCAGCCTGGTTCATTGAACACCAAATGAAAATCTTTAAGGAAGTGGTCCAAATTATTCAGCAGTGAGTCATCATGCTCCCATAGCAGGGAAGCCCATGCCAAGGCCGGCCCTTCTAAGAGGGAGAGGATGAAGGTAACCTTGGTTTTATCAGAGGGCAATAATGGAGCTTGTAATGAAAAGTGCATTTTGCATTGATTTATAAATCCATGGCACAGTTTCGGATCTCCATTGAAGTGGGGAGGAGGAGGCAACTGCAGTACAGAATTGGGTGGTGGGGGAGGGGGGTGGTTGGAGGTACTGGAAAAGCTGCTATAGCCAAAGCATCCTTATGAGCAGCTAACCTTTCTAAGACTCCCGTCACTTGATCTAGGACTCCCTGTTGCTGTTGAACTTGTGTAGCTAGTCCTGGAATGTCCTGCAGGGCTGTTAATATTACCGGGTCCATGGCCTCGGCTATCTGTTACATTTATGTGGACCCAATGATAGAAAGACAGCCTTTCCTGGGACCAAGCCAAGGTTGGATGCCACCGAGGAGCAGAAGGATGCAGATCCAGCCAAAGCTGGAGTCAGAGCCACCATCTCTACCGAATCCAAGTTAGAGACAGGCAATAGGTAGCAGAGTCAAAGCAGTCTGGGTCACAGGTGGGCAGCAGGCAAGAAGAGTCTAAAACCAAACTGGGTCAAATGCAGGCAGCAGGCAAGAGGAATCCAAGACAATCTGGGTCACAGGCAACCAGGCAAGATAAATCCAAAGTCCAGTCTGGGTCAAGGCAGGCAGCAGGCAAGAGGAATCCAAGGCAATCTGGGTCTAGACAAAGGCAGAATCAGCAGAGAAACAGCACCAGCACAAGAAAGCCTGTAGCCGAGGCAAGGCTTGTGCTGGAATGCCGGGTAGATATAGGCACAGTTTCCCGCGCTACCACAGGGACTGTAGGGAGGCACACCAAACTGCCAAAGGAGGCGGAGCCAAGGTGCCTCATGGGTTGGGCAGCGTCTCATGGCCATGATGTTGCTGTTGCTTTGCGCTGCTTTGGGGTTTCAACAAGGAAGGGTAATCTTGATTCACAGTGGTAACACTTGCATTATGTCAGATAGTTTACTAGGACCGGTATTTGGAAAGGAAGTCCAAGTCAGTGAGAATTTTTTTTTCGTGTGTTTGTGTGTATGTGAGGTATAGGGTCCACACAGTTGCTTAGGCTCAAGAGGAAAGACACTAGAGCCCATAACAACAGTTAGTCAGATGCTGTAAAACAGCAAAAACTGTTGCATATCTATTGTTGCATGTGATATGCTGATGTTAGAAGGCTTGTGTACAGAAAGGCATAATAAAGTGGCATAGCTCATCCAGTAGAAACTGTGGGATCCATAGTCAGTGACATTTAGCCAGGTAACATTGTGTATTTTCTTTCTAAAAGCTGATATATATTTCTCCTACTTATGTAGCTAAAATTTAGCTAGATAACTCATTATCCATCTAAAATTTAGCCAGATTACATAGGGGTGTTCGGGGGCAAAATTAAGTTAGCCACATAAGTTATCTAGCTTACTCCAATATTCAGAGTTAACCAGATAATGTATCTGTCTAACTCTGGTTGTGCCATAGAGTAGTCCTAAAATTGGCTAGAAAATCAAGTTGCGTGAGAGAATATTTAAGAAACTCCCTCGGAATACCTTAAAGGACCAGCCATAGCTATCTGTAATGGTCCTCCTTAAATGCCAATGCAACAAGGGCTTCTGGGTGGATCCCTGCAGACTGGAATAAGAGACAGGGCCCAGAGGGATTAGGAGATCCCCAGGAGCAAAAATGAAGCCTCAAGAAAATAAATATAACTGAACTCTAACTTCTACTGCCACATTTCTTTTGTTGAACACATGAAAAAGCAAGGTTGTTTGGTTTGTTACTTTTCATCAATAAAGAAGTTTATAAAAATGTTTTCCAGAATCCAGCCTGGAGTCTGTCCTCTGGCTGTTCCTGACGGCTTGGTACCACATATGATGCTAGAAATGGGATCGCTATTGTTTTATTTTCTCCTATCACAGAAACTCACCAAGATTGCAGCTTGCATTGGTAGAGGAGCAAAGAACATGGAACATCTGATACAAGTTCTGGTGAAAAGACAGCAGTAGTTCCAGAAAATCATTCAAAATTTACAGAAACAGCTCATCCAATAGTTCACCCAGCAATAGGGGATACTGGCACAGGTTGCTTAAGAGATGCAAGCTGCCACAAAACAGGTGAGTCCACTACCTTCCAGAGTATTCAAGATAAAGGCAGGGGAGGATGAAGAGATATTTTTTAGAAACTTTGAAAGGGCCATCCACAAGGCAAATTGGCCAGAAGCTAACTGGAATGTTACCTAGCCAACTTGCTCACAGGCAAACTCCAAGCAGGTTTTCAACTAATCCAGATGGAAGAATCGTCTATGTGGAAGTCAAGACTGCCATCCTAGAAAGAGTTGGGTATAACTCAGAAATATACTGGCTACAGTTCTGGTGGGGCATCCTACTGCTTGGGGAAAGCCCCTGAAACCTATTCCAGCTATAAGTGGCTGCAGCCAGAGGCAAAGACTGTCCATGAGGGGCTTCTAGAACAGTTCCTAGATGGACTTAACAAGCCCATGTGGAATTGGGCCTGCCTCCTTCCAGAGCTTACTTTAGAAAAAACACTAGACTTGGTGGATGCTTTCACCAGGTACAATTAATACCCAACATGGTAAGTAGGTTAGAAAGACAGCCTGCACATCCTCCCTGGCCCGGCAATGAGAGTGGAGGACCCCAGTAGTGTCCTTCAGATATGAATAGCTTTTTTTCTCTACCCAGAACCCAGGATACATTCTCTTCCACATGTTTTAACTGTGGTCAGATGGTTCATTTGGCAAGGGACTGACAATTTTAGGGACTTGGGGTTTTGGGCATCAGCTTCTGAAGGCTTCTCCAAGGCTCCTCACTCTGAAATAAAGAGCTACCTCAGAGGGTTCAAACAATTTCAGGAATGAATCTATGGATAATTTTTCTTTCTGCACACTCTGTGCAGGGAATTGTCATCAGAAGGACCATTGCCCAACTGGATAGATTGAAAACAAAGAGCTATTGAGGAGAAAGGCAAAAAGCAAAGGGGAACCCATCCCTGCTCTTTTTGTAAGACAATGGACTATAGCGATGAAGAATGCCTGTGGTTAGAAGACATGGAGTGGGAACGCAAGCAGTAGGAACAGTGCAAGAAAGAACAAGGGGAGGTGGCAGAAATTCTGAGTGAGAGTGAGAATGAGAAATGGGAACAGGATTGGGCAAACATGTTTGCATAACTTCAAAACTGTAGCTTAGTGGATGTTCCTCATCGGTGTTGTATGGAAATAGTGATCCAGGTGGAACTGAATGAAGCTCCCAACTAAGCTTTGGTGGATTCACTACTGGCACGACTCTCATTTATGAGGACCTATGAACATAGAAGCAAACAGGAATACCTAACCAATCAGATCCTGCTGATGACCCCAGCAGGTCAAGCCATTATAGAAGTGAGAGTCAGTCCCGAACTCCCATACCTGGTTATTCTGGGATGCAATTGTCCCCAGTTTGAGAACCTGTCATACCAGCTCGCAGGGAGTAGGGGGATCCCACCCAGGGATGGGACATCTGTGAGGAGGACCCAGGAATTAGCCTGGGCACGCTGGATGCCCGGCCTGACAAGGCTAAGATGAGGGGGAGGTTATGTGAGGGAGTATATAAGAAACTTCCTCAGAACACCTTAAAGGAGCAGCCACAGCTGTCTGTACTTGTTCTCCTTAAGTGCCAACCCTGCTAGGGAATCTGGTTGATCCCTGCAGACTGAGATAAGAGACCAGTCCCCAGAGGGATTAGGAAGACTTGGCCCCAGGAGAAAAGAAGGAAGCCTCTAGAAAGTGAATATAATTGAACTGTAAAATGCATTGCTACTTTAGTTTTGTTGAACTGCATGAATCAGCAAGGTTGTTTGGTTTGTTACTTTTCACGAATAAAAAAGTATATAAAGATTTTTGCCAGAGTCCAGCCTGAAGACTGTCCTCTGGCTATTCCTGACCACTCGGTACCACAAAGAATATTCAGCAGTGTGACTGTGCCACTGATACCTCATCAACGTTAGCTGGATAGGTATACCTGGTTAACTTTGCATGCCGACCAGTGGCTGAATATTACCACCATGGAAATACTATAACTTCCTGAAAAATTAAGTTGTTATATACCGACATTAGTGGGGAACATCATACTGGTTAACATCAGAACTAAAAGGTGGAAAGTACAAAAAACAGGTAATGGAGCTGGGCAATGAACAGAAAGAGGCCGAGAGGAAGCCGGAGACAGAGCAAAGAGGAATATAATGAAAATAACAAGTTGGTTGTTACTTGTTATTCCTACTCCAAATGATAAAATGCTTGATGTAAGAAAACTGGACTGTCAGAAGAGCATGAGAAAGGCATTTCTAATAGAAGTGTAACTTGTGCATGTATGGAAAGAGAGAAGATACATAAGTACCAAAAGATGCAATAAGACCAAGAAAATGTGACAGAAACAGAAATAGGCCCAAATGTACTGGGCACCACCAACCTGATCAAAAGCAATTTCCAGGTGCACATTAATATATTGCCTATACAGTATACATCTTACAAATTCCAGAAGGAAGTTTATTTCTGCACATTTCAAGAGCTGAGGCAAGCACTAGCAGTAAATTTGAAAAAATGAAATTGTATTCGGCATACCTTGAGGTTCATTCTTATCCTAGTGTGAGCAAAGCAAATCCTTTTGGAGATATTATTCCATCTCAGCTCTGCACAACTACCTGGGGAGTTTGAATACTTAAACCTAAAACCTCTGTGCTGATAGGTAATTTTGAATCCTAAACCTCTGGGCCCAAGAGACATTTTTGAATTCTGAACCTCAATGCCTGAGGGCTGCTTAGAATCTTGCATGTCTGTTACTGACAGCACTGCTGGCCCAGAGAGAAAAAGGTATGCCTTTAGGCTGAAAGGTAAACTTCTGCCTTAATTTTAGGAGATGAACAGATACCTGTTAACTAGAAGGACAAACTGAAATCTGCTGCTGCAAAAGGAAAGCAAAAGGATACTGATCTCCAAGGGCAGGCCAGTGCTTGACCCCAGAGCCATGTCACAAGGGTGGCTAAAATATTTTGCGTTTAGTTATGCTTCACGTTGGTTGATGTTTATAAACCAATTGAACCTATTTGGAATCTGGCCTCCTTGCTCACCCAACCAGTCTTCCATAAGCACTTTTATCAAGAATTTCAAAATTCTGGTAAATCTTGCAATATGCAAATTGAAAGACATCTAAAATATGAAGGCACATATTATATAGTAACCAAGTACTAAGCAAAGTAATAGTCTGCAAAAAAACAGCAACAACAAAAAAACCCCTCATTATTAGCCCACATTATACCAATCAATAACATGTGAATGAGGGTCTAGAACAGTGATCTGAACTCCAGTTCTCAAGTGCCACAAACATGCCAGGTTTTCAGGATATCCACAGTAAACATGTATGAGATAGATTTGCATACAATGGAGGCAGTGCATCACTGGTCTAGAATAAACAGTGGGGCGGATTTTTAAAGGGTTATGTGCGTGCCGAGCCTATTTTGCATAGGCCCGGCGACGCACACAAATCCCCGGGACGCGCGTATGTCCCGGGGCTTTGTGAAAGGGGCGGGGCCATGAGATCGCGTGGGGGGATTTAGGTAGGGCTGGGGTGTGGGTTAGATAGAGGAAGGGAGGGATGGGAGGAAACGGGGAAAGCCATCGGGGCTCCCCTAGGGCTCGGCGCACGCAAGGTGCACTAGTATGCACCCTCCTTGCGTGCACCGACCCCAGATTTTATAATATGCGGGCGACTGCACCCACATGTTATAAAATTGGGCATACATTTGTTCGCGCCAGGTAACGTGCACAAATGTAGGTCACGCGCGCAGGTTTTAAAATCTGCCACAATGTGTGTGAATGAGTGTGCTAGAGATCTTGCTGCCTGATGGATGTATAAGACATCTGTTCTCTCAGTAATATGGCAAAAATCAGTAAACCCTGCAAATACAATTACTATCTTTTCCAAATACTTATCCTAATAAATTACAATCATAGCCAGCAGTAAATCAAATAACAGAAGTGGCTGTTATCTGAAGTGGTGTGAGTCAAAAGGTCCAAAAAGGACCTTCCATTACTACATAAAATGATTGTCTGCATGAAAATGGAAGCTGAAAATGCTACCACCATGATCATGAAAAAGTTGAAATCTTTAAAGCTGTTAATTGCAGAGAATTATGGTGCAAATAAAAATTAAAATGGAAATAGCTTTCTTTACAGTTTAATTCTTTATATTTCAAAAGAATGTATATAACCTCTGCTAGGAGCACATAAAATAAAAGAGACCTAATGCTAGTTTTTTTCTGTCTTGGCAGCTGCTCTGTAGGTTCAGGTAAGATGTTGATCTTGACAAGACTCAAAGGAAATGGAGAGTATTACTCTGCAGGACAGAGAAAAAAAAAACACGTTTCCCCTCTGCAACCATCTAACTGCTTTCACCAAATGGAGCTTTGACTCTCCTTCCCATATCCTCTTTAGAATGACTCTTCTTCAGTGAACCCAAAACCTGGGATTCATAAAGGAAGTCTCATACAATAGGTTACAAATTTATCAAATTTATGAATGCATATTACTTTTTTTTTATTACTTTTTATATTTATAACCTGCTTAATTGCAAGATACTCTAGGCAAGGAACAACAACATTACAGAAAATGCATAACAAAACTAATCCTGTTAATACATAGTTTCTCAACTGAAGCCTTTTAAATCTTTGTGCCAGTATGTTTCTGAGTTATACCCAACTCTTTCTAGGATGGTAGTCTTGACTGTCACATAGATGGCTCTTCCATCCGGATTAGCCACTTGAAAAGCTACTTGGATTTTGCAGGCTATTACTTTGAGGGACACTGCTGTTATCTCTTGGAGGGTCATAATCTCTTATCCTTTTAATACCTAATCTAGTGCCCATTTGCTCTGTATTTACAAAAGCCAATTAATGCAAGAATTTTAAACTTTAAACATTAGCTTGTATGTTTGAAGCAGGCCGGTAGTGTTTCTTCATTTAATTTTGATTCGTCCAATTTGAGCAATGCTCTACAGGTTGATATTAATATTATGTTTCTTCAATAATTTCTGTAGGAACAGCACACAATACAAAGACTAGTTCTCTTTTTACTTCCAACAATCAGGGATTACTCTTTTCTTTAAGAATTATAATGATAATAATTATAGCACTACTGGACATACGCAGCAGCGCTCTCCAACTTTGCAGCCACCAACCACCTTATCACAAGTTCTATCTATGATGATACAGAAGAGAGTGAGAAGCTGACACCATTTATCAATTTGCTCATGTTCATTTTTACTTGTTACAAAATAAGGTGACACTTGGCAGCACAATTTGCAGTTCTTCAGCTAGACCAGCAGAGATAGGGTCTGCAGCCTTTACTGTTGGTGAAGAAGGGACACCTCCATTGCCTCCATTTAATGCAAATCTATCTCTTGCATATTCATTGTGGATATCCTAAAAACCTGGCCTGTTTGTGGCACTCGAGGACTGGAGTTCAGATCACTGTTCTAGACCCTCATTCGTATGCACTACTGATGGATATAATGTGTGCTAATAGTGAGGTTGTTGGATTTTATTTATTTATTTTTTTTGCAGACTATTACTTTGCTTGGCACTTGGATACTATATAATAAGTGCCTTCATATTTTAGATGTCTTTCACTTTGCATATTGTGGGATGCTTGCATCAAGTCTATGGGATACCCTGTCTCCTGCATACCAGCTAGCAAATATGGAGTGGGCAACAGTGCCTCAATGGCATAAGAAGAGTTTTAAGTGGTAAAAGGCCTTGGATGCCTAGCTGTGGCTGGTTAAAAAAAAATCCACTATGAGTTTTTTTGATATTGTCTGTCTTGGAGAATGTTAAATGTGTCAGCAAGGTTTTTTTTTTCCATGGTATCTGTCTCCATCTGGCTTGGCACCTGCTGAGCTTTATTTTTTCCTGTTTCTGTATGTCATTTGGTCCAACTTTAACTTGCTGCTTGCTCCTTCCATCTGTCCCTCTCTATTATGTCTGTGTGTGTGGTTTGGCATTGCTGCTTTCTACGTTTTTGGGCAAGGATTTCTGATGCATGCAATGAAATAGCATGCCTTCCCTTCCTTTGCATTCCCTGTTTAGTGTCTTTTATGGTGCTTGTCTTTGTCTTCCCTGATTACATTGTGAGGACAATGTTGAGATTGTCCAGAGAACTTGCATTTCCATGGGTACTTTCTAGCTACAGACCTGTAAGCTTATTTTTAAAGAAAATCAATTTGTGGAGTTTCCTTTAGAAAATTTGAGCCAGTCAAACACTGCAGTACAAAGGTACCCATGACAAACATACACAGGAGAATTTCACATTTAAATCCCTGTGCATACTTTGCTTGTTCCATCCCTTTTCCTGTGGGACAAAGTACATATGCTAGGGTCGTTTTCAAGCACATTTAGTTGGACAACTAAGAAGTTATCTGACTGAATTAAAATTTGGTATAATAACACAGAGGGTAATCTTTTTAATATAACTCCCTAGAGCTCTATCATGAACTCTACCACACAAATAGAGAGACAATATATTTCCAATATGTGTAATATTTATTGAATACATTCACATGTTCATCTATATAGACACTTTAAAAACTAAACTAGCACACACACACACATTCATGCAACCCAATTAATTGGCTTGGCACCTGTTGAGCTTTTTTTCATTGGGTTGCATGAATGTGTGTGTGTGTGCTAGTTTAGTTTTTAAAGTGTCTATATAGGTGAACATGTGAATGTATTCAATAAATATTACACATATTTGAAATAAATTAAAATTTGGCCATTTATCAAGTTATTTCTAGTTGGATAACTATTTATCTAGTTAGAATGTGGCCAGATAAGTCATGGGTATTCTAAGAGTGGTCCAGAAGTATTCTGGGAAGGAGCTGAGATAATTTATCTGGCTAACTCTGGTCAGACCATACGCCTGTCCTAAAGTTAGCTGGAAAAACTTATCTGGCTAAGATTAAGATATCCAGGTATATTCGGCGGCACAGCTACACATCTAAATATACAACATTAATTAGCCAGATAACTTTATCTGGCTAACTAGTAGAGCTACACAGCAGCTGAATATGGACCTCATTGTGAACAATGCATTTGCTTTTTGCTACTGAGGAAAAGGACATTTTCAGCCTGGTAAATTTATCTGGGATTTTATCTGCTTAGTTACCTGTTCAAATTTGTTTAAAAATTGTTCTCTCAGTATCTTATTTCTGTATGTCTTGCCTTGACATTTTTTGAATGTTCATTCATCTTAGAGCAGTGACTCCTGAACCCTGTGATTCCCAACCAATTGGGTTTTCAGAATATCCACAATGAATATGCGTAGGATATATTTGCTTATATTCAGGGACCCAAGCCTCCTGTAATTCTGTAGCCACAGTAAGGTCTGCAAAATCCTCCTCTTCCAGCCGATTTTGCAGATGTTGGCCAAATTGCAGCAGAAGACCACTGGAACCCTAACTGGGGAGAGACTGTTTGGTCATGTCAGCTCTTCCTCCTGTGCTGATTGGGCAGCCTAGAAGAAGAGCTGCATCAGCACTTTGAGCTGCTTCCTCCTCTTCCATTGGCATAATTACACTGACCAAAGCAATATGGTTGAAAGCTGACATCAGGCTCTGGCAGCAGAAGAGGAAAAAGCAGCCCAAGTTCCGTTACTGTTGTCCTCTTCTTCTTTGTGAAGCTGATCAACAGAGAATTGGGTAGGGATGTGCAGAGGGATGCCATACATTGCATTCGGGATTCGGATTCGTCAGGGAGCAGATACATTGCATTCGGACATATGGCGCCCCGATGCGTTAATACGGTGATTTCTATTCGTGTCCAAGCTAAAATTAAAATTAACTACAACCCCCCACCCTCCTGACCCCTCCAAGACTTACCAAAAGTCCCTGGTGGTCCAGCGGGGGGTCTGGGAGCCATCCCCTGCACTCTCACACCCTCGGTGCTGGTTTCATCATGGCGCTGATAGCCTTTGACCTACTATGTCACAGAGGCTACCGGTGCCATTGGTCAGCCCCTGTCAAATGGCCATCGGCACCATCTTGTGCTCCTACCATGTAAAAGGGCTGACCAATGGCACCGGTAGCTCCTGTGACATAGTGAGGGCAAAGGAGATCGGCGCCATTTTGGGTACTAGCATCCAATGGCCGGTACCCAGGAGGTCATTCCCGGACCCCCGCTGGACTTTTGGCAAGACTTGTGGGGGTCAGGAGGTCCCCCCAAGCTGGCCAAAAGTCCCTGGGGGTCCAACAGGGGTCCTGGAGCAATCTCCTACCCTCGGGCCATCGGCTGCCAGCAATCAAAATGGTGCCGATAGCCTTTGCCCATACTATGTCACAGGGGCTACCGGTGCCATTGGTCAGCCCCTGTCACTTAGGAGCACAAGATGGGGGGGGGGGGTGTCAGGAGGGTGGGGGGTTTGTTTAAATTGATTTATTTAGGCGGCCGAATAATTCAACGAAGATTCGTGTATTCGTGGGGAATTGTGATACATTTCGCTTCCCCACAAATACAACGAATATGGCAACATCCGTTGTGGAATGCCAATACGTAGGGACCGAATGCACACCCCTAGAATTGGGGGGAGCCACTGAGAACTCAGATCAGTCCAGGCTACAGTGTCATCAGGCTCCTAAGCCCTGTCCCTTTATGCCGGTGTCCACCAGAGAGCTGACATCTCGAGTCCCCAGAGCTTCTTCCTCTATTGCTCTCTGCCTTCCTCCACTCTTGGCAGGTAGGACCTCTAACCTCACCCACCCTTGGCATCATCTCTGGGCACCAGCTTGAAGAGAAAGAGAGGACACTGAAGGTGGCACACCCCAAGGTACACCCCAAGGTAGTACATGCTGTTTCGCACACAAAGGAGCAAACAAAAGGACCGTGTCCTTTTATGTACCCCTTCATATGCATTTTCATGCAGCTTGACAATTATGTTTACTGAGAGCTCTAAAATATGGGTGAGTTAATTCCAGTCATCTGGGGACGGTCAATATCCTAGGATTTCTCCTCATTTAAGAACTAGGTCTTTAAGGCACCGTGTTAATGTGATCCTTGTAGCTGAACTTTCTGTCCAGCAAATTTCCCAGTTATTGATTTATTTGATCAATGCTCAGGCTGTGAGGGAAAATATTCCTGTTATCCCATATTTGATTCAGAGCCAGAACCCAGATATTTTTTGCATCACTGAGTCTTGGCTTCATAACTCTGACTTGGATGTGCTTAAACAGTTTGAAGTCCATGACTACTCAATTTTCTCTCAGAATCAAACTTCTAGAAGAGGGGAGGAGAAAGCATGAGTTGTTCAAAGAAAGCTATGAATGAAGGGAACAGAAGGATGTGATAAAAGGATCCATGTTGAAAGGAAGAGTGAGTGACTAATCTCTCCCTATCCTGATCCTAGGTCCCTTTCCCCAACACATGGCCCATTCTTTTTCTCTTCTACCTCCTTGATACCACTCATTCCCTTTCCCTCTGATTTCCCTATCCTCCCCTCTTCCTGAGCCTCTATCCATCCTCTCTCCTTCTACCCTTCCTGTCTGATATTCATACTCCACTGTCCTTCTCTGAAATCCTCTCTCTTTCCAACCCTCATATCCCTTCTCCTTTTCTCTACCCCCTTATCCCTTTTCAGTACAGTCTAAGTTCCTTCTCCCACCCCTGAAAAAAAAATAACTGTACACAGAAATGTCAAAAAAGGACTTTATGTTTATAAAGTAAAATAAAAATGAACATCAATCTATATGCAAATTCATGCAAAGTTATGCAAATTCATCACATAATTGCTGCAGAATTTTGAAAAATTCACCACTAAATTTGCTATCTTTTGCAACAGAATCTTGAAAATTTTGCTGCAGGAAACTAAATGCACTGCCTATATTGTGTTTTTAATATAGGCTAATAGATTGCATTCATGTTCACTGCAGACATCTTAAGAAGTCAAATGACTGTGGATTCAGTAGAACCAGTTTGGGTATGACTGTCTTAGTTTAACTGTTCCTTCCTGAATCTGAGTTTATTCCCATTTCTTCTTTCTTTCACAGATTATCCACTATATGCAGTAGCCTCTTTAAAGACTCCATGCTCTAAACTTCAGAAGTACAAAACTGAGCATTCTGAATCCTTTTCTCTTAGCTCCTTCTGTTTGCCCCCTCCTGACCCCCCCCCCCCCAAGGCTTGTCAATAATCCCTGGGGGTCCAGTGGGGGTCTGGGAGCAATTTCGTTGTTGGCTGCCAGTAATGAAAATGGCGCCGATAGCCTTTGCCCATACTATGTCACAGAGGCTTTCGGCGCCATTGGTCAGCTCCTGTCACATGATAGGAGCACAAGATGGCACCGATGGCCATGTGACAGGGGCTGACCAATGGCGCCGGTAGCCCCTGTGACATGGTAGTTCAGAGGCCATTCAGCACCATTTTGAGGAGCACGGCTTGCAGTAGCACACCGGGCACGGAGGGCAAATGGAACCCGGGATCCCGCTGGACCACCAGGGATGTACTTCGTAAGTCTTGGGGAGGGATCGGGATGGGGGGGGGGGGAGTTTGTATGTATGTACAAAAATGATTTTAAATGCTTGGGGTGGGTTTTTTTAGCTTCATTTCCCGTTTCGTTTTTTGGCCCGGTTTCGGGTTTCCTTGTTTCGTTTTTCAAAAAAACTAAACGAGAAAACCCGAATTTTACCACAAAGTATCCGAGTCAAAAAACGACCCGGTAGAAAAAAACGAAGCACATCTCTATTGAGTATGTATGTGCCCTGATATGTAAAGAGGGTGTTGTTTACAGAAATGTTTGGCCCTATGGCTGCCCCCTATAAATGGCTTCATGGTGAGTATAGCAATGCAGAGCAAAACTTGGTATAGTGCTGGAATCTACAAACATGTTTGGCCCCTAGCTGTTCCTCCTTCACCTTTTTAGGATCCAGATCTGCAGTACACCTTGTGTTAACTTTCTAAGCAAATACACCTAAATGTCACCTTTATGCCTACACTGCCCTGCCTCCCTGTGCCCCTCAGCTTTCAAGTAATGTAAAGATTGTTAGGAAAAGAGATGACAAAGATATTTCTATGTGTCTTGCATTTCCAGGTCAGTGAACATCCCAGCTGTATGTCTTGAGGGAGATGTTGCTGATGATCTTCTGTGACCATACGGACTCTGAAACCACTTCTTGCCTTCCAAGATGGTTCTGCCTATTTGACCACTGGATGATTAGTTGCAGTCTTACTGTACCTATACTCTCCTTCCCTCCCAACCTTCCTTCCCTCCTTCCTTCCATGACCTACCTTCCTTCCCTCCCCATCTTCCTCCCCTCCTTCCTTCCATGACCCACACAGACAATATATGAGCCCCTTCCCCCTTCCACCCATCACCCAGCAGCATGGCCTTACCTGAAATGAACATACCAGTTTAGATAAACAATTTTTATCTATATAAAAAATATGTACAATATTTACAAGATTAAAAAAAAAAGGATGGGAAGAGGAGAACTAGGAAACAAAACTATTTACATAAAAAAAAAACCCAGGAAGTTAGGGAGGCAGGGACAAGAGAGGATGATCACGGACGACTGATCAGATTCCCCAGGACCCATACAGCTGCACCAAGCAGCTGTACAGCCCTGAGGATCTGATCCGTGTTCCGGATCATCCTCTCCTGGAAGGCATTCATGGCCCTCAGTCCCTCTCGGACCCCCCTCACAAAAGCCATGAATTGCTTTTGTCTCAGAGGCTCATCATCAGGAGAACGTGCTGCCGTGAGGGGGGCGGTGGGGTATGAGAGGGCCGCGAATGCCTTCCTGGACCAGCAAAGACTGGCCCCTGGGTGCCCCTACAACCCTAACTCCCCAGGCAAAACTGGGAGGACGCCCTATGGGGGGGGGGGGCTAGGGGGAGGCCTGGGCTGTGCCTCTTCACGGGGAGGTGGCCTCCACCTGTGGTGACTCCTCACGGGCCAAGGGGGGGAGAAACAACTCCCCCCCCCCCCACCCCCAGAGCAGCTTATGCTGCTCCTCTCGGTGCTGGAGCTTGTCCTGGCCTCTCTTCTTCAGGTGCTGTAAAAGAAACCAACAGATCAGACTAACCTGTACATGAATGTGCAAACACATGATTGAACATTTCTTTATGGCAGGATTTTCAATGGGTGATGCTTGCCTGGGCGATTGGGGCCAGATAAGGTTGAAAGGGTCCTGCCAGGGCACCCACTTGCTGCTGTGGCACCGATCGCATGCTTGCTGGGAGCCTGCAGCCACAATAGATATTAACAATTGTTTGGGGGTTTACTTTAGGGCTGGGGGGGTGGAAGTTCCCTCCCAGGCCACTCAGATTTCCCAGCAGCCAGGGAGGGAACGGGGCAAGGCAGTGTGCCTGCGCACATGGTAGGTATACAATTTCCAACTTCCTTGCCTGTCCCTACCCCACCATTTTATTACATGCACAAGCATGTTATAAAATTGGCTGTCCCATAACTTACAATATGTACCCCTTATCATGGAGGGATTACTTACCACCAACCCCAGCCCACCCGGCCCACAGCCGTTCCAGCCACCTCCTCTTCTTCAGGTGCAGCCAATGGGCCTTCTTCTTCAGATCCTCTATCTATGACAACAAATGGAGAGACAACCATGAGTGAACTCTGATGGTGCTGGATTCAGCAATGTGCCATTGACTGTTCTAAATACATTTAGCAACCATGAAGAAGTATGACAGTCATGTAGCTAATAACCTATGCCAATTATCTTTTTACATTTCAGCTTCCATTCAAATGCCTATAGAATAACCCTCTGTTTCTCACTTTTTTCCCTCCTCCCAGGCCTAACCCCAGATTGACAGTCCCACAGTGCAGTAGTACAGAATGTACACTTACCCCACGTAGGTGGGAGGCCCTCTCATTATATTTGGCCTGCAGCTGCCTCCAGGCCCTCCATAGCATCGGGAATTTCGTCCTCCTTCCTCTGACAGGGAATAGGCGCGTTCTTTGGCCACTACCAGAGACGCCAGCAGTTCGACGTCCCTGGTAGTGAAATTGGGCTGCCTGCTTCCCCTGGACGCCATGTTGTTGAAAAATATCTGCACGTGCGGTCCCGCTCTCACGCTCACGCACGCACAGGAATGTGCGCGCACAATTGCACGGCGCGCACAAGTGCACTTGCGCACACAAGGGTATTTGCACGCGCCCACCAGCGCGAACAATTTACGGCCGATATATACCTGAATTTTGCATAATGCGCGCATCTGTGCACTCACTATACAAAATACGTGCCATCTCCTATGCGCACAACTGCGTGCGCCCTTAGCCAACGGCGCATGCAGGTTTGAAAATCTATCCCTAATAGTTTAAATTGAGACACTATAAATAAGTTGTATGCTTACTCAAAGTTTTAATTTTTATTCCTAATTCACTATCAGCTATATGTTTTGATCTTCAAATTGTTAGTATCATATAACATAGTATGACCTTCATATACTGAGATGCTGACTTCACTCTTTTCTAGAGTGTATACTAATCTGCGCTAGACTGTGTCTTATGATATAATCACCGGTCATACATAATTTAAATTTTAACATACAGCCATGTGTCCATCCCATTTCTGGATATGTACATTCATAAACAAGACATGAATATCTATGTCTATATTGGAAGCCATGTGAAAGGAATAACCTATTGCGCATCCAAAGCTACCATCCTACAGCATTTAAGTGGGGTCTAACAGCTATTTAGTTCTTTAGAACATGGTAGGGATGTGAATCGTTTTTTGATGATTTAAAATATCGTCCGATATATTTTAAATCGTCAAAAATCGTTAGGGCCACGATACAATACCAATTCCCCCGATTTATCGTCAAAAAATCGTAAATCGGGGGAAGTGGGAGGGCAGGAAAACCGGCACACTAAAACCCCCTAAAACCCACCCCCGACCCTTTAAATTAAACCCCCCACCCTCCCGAACCCCCCCCCCCCAAATGCCTTAAATTACCTGGGGGTCCAGCAGCACACTAAAACACGGCACACTAAAACCCCCTAAAACACACCCCGACCCTTTAAATTAAATCCCCCACCCTCCCGAACCCCCCCCCCCCAAATGCCTTAAATTACCTGGGGGTCCGTAGCGGTGGTCCGTAGCTTAAATTACCTCCGTAGCCTTAAATTACCTCCGTAGTAGCGGTCCGTAGCTAAATCGGGGGAAGGGGGAGAGCAGGAAACCAGCACACTAAATCGTGTAGTCTTCAGCCGGCGCCATTTTGCAAAATGGCTGCCGCAAAATGGCGGCAACCATAGACCAAAACGATTCGACGCAGGAGGTCGTTCCGGACCCCCGCTGGACTTTTGGCAAGTCTTGTGGGGGTCAGGAGGCCCCCCCAAGCTGGCCAAAAGTTCCTGGGGGTCCAGCGGGGGTCCGGGAGCGATCTCCTGCCGCAAATAATTTTTCGTACGGAAAATGGCGCCGGCCATACGCGTATGGCCGGCGCCATTGTCCGTATGGAAAATGGCGCCGGCAGAAGATCGACTGCAGGAGGTCGTTCAGCGAGGGTTCCGGACCCCCGCTGAACGACCTCCTGCAGTCGATCTCCTGCCGGCGCCATTTTCCGTACGGAAAACGATTCGCGGCAGGAGATCGCTCCCGGACACCCGCTGGACCCCCAGGAACTTTTGGCCAGCTTGGGGGGGCCTCCTGACCCCCACAAGACTTGCCAAAAGTCCAGCGGGAGTCCGGAACGACCTCCTGCGTCGAATCGTTTTGGTCTATAGCCGCCGCCATTTTGCGGCGGCCATTTTGCAAAATGGCGCGGGCTGAAGACTACACGATTTAGTGTGCCGGTTTCCTGCTCTCCCCCTTCCCCCGATTTAGCTACGGACCGCCGCTACAGAGGTAATTTAAGGCTACGGAGGTAATTTAAGCTACGGACCGCCGCTACGGACCCCCAGATAATTTAAGGCATTTGGGGGGGGGGGTTCGGGAGGGTGGGGGATTTAATTTAAAGAGTCGGGGTGGGTTTTAGGGGGTTTTAGTTTGCCGTGTTTTAGTGTGCCGCTGGACCCCCAGGTAATTTAAGGCATTTTGGGGGGGGGGGGGGTTCGGGAGGGTGGGGGATTTAATTTAAAGGGTCGGGGTGGGTTTTAGGGTGTTTTAGTGTGCCGGCTCACGATTTTAACGATTTTCACGATACTTTACACACCCAAACGGCAACAATACGATTCCCTCCCCCTCCCAGCCGAAATCGATCGTTAAGACGATCAAGGACACGATTCACATCTCTAGAACATGGTGACTCTGCACACATTTGTCATATTTTAAAAACAACCCTGAGATCTCTCTTAGCAATTCTTAGTCAGAGGATATCCCAGGAAGACTATCAAGTAAATGTACCTATGAGCTAAGTATTTGGATAAGACACAATTACTTGACTAGTGCAGACAAGTGCAGTCAGATCATTTAACTTGCATATTGCAATTCACTAATCATGCACATGAAGTTGCAGTGCATCCGTCATTAGACATCACTGGGGAACACTAGCACGTCACACCCCTTTCAAGAGGTACAACGTTTTTAATATAAATGTGTTTGGAACTTACAGAATAAGGTGGGTTGAGCAGCACTTCCCTCTCCTAATTTATCTATGGCCATCATTCTGGGTCAATTTCAATGTAAACATTGTGCCATGTGTGATAACATAATAATGGGGCAATATTGGGAACACCTTTCTTCTCATGCAAAAATCTATCATAAAGCAGTACAACTAATGTTATTTATGCCATATAATGTTCTTGAGACCAAGTTTTGATAAGTCGCCAAAGCTGCGACTACATACAGCTG
The DNA here is from genome assembly GCF_901001135.1 of Rhinatrema bivittatum. NCBI lineage: Eukaryota > Metazoa > Chordata > Amphibia > Gymnophiona > Rhinatrematidae > Rhinatrema > Rhinatrema bivittatum. The sequence continues at coordinate 131,589,032 of NC_042615.1, read as the reverse complement.
AGAGAGCCTCGTAACCACGTTAACAACTTGACAGCTAGTGCTTCCTTAATGAAACACTATATAGAAAGAATACCATATAACAGGGCCTATCGGTGCCATTGGCCGGCCCCTGTCACATGGTAGGAGCAATGGCACCGATAGCCCCTGTCATATGGAAAGGGCAAAGGGCCATCGGCGCCATTTTGATTAGTGGCAGCCGACGGTCCGAGAGTGGGAGATCGCTCCCGGGACTCCCGCTGGAGCACCAGGTAATTTAAGAAAGTTTTTTTTTTTGGGAGGGGGGGGGTCAAGAGGATGGGGGTTTCTAAATAATTAGATTTAAAGGGTCAGGGTGGGTTTGGGGTTTTTTTTCTGGGTTCCCTTTCTCCCCCCCCCCCCCCCCCGCAAAACGAAAAGAAAACCCCATGAAAATTTAATGGGGTTTTCCTATCGCTTTCCCGACCCCCCGATACTTGATGGATTAGGAAATATTGTACAATATTTTCATCCGTCAGAAAAACAATGCATATCCCTACTCTTTATTGAGGTGTCTTTTGACTAATACTGATACATCAGTTGTGCAATTTCAGCCAGTAACTATTTTTAAGATAGTGCTGTTTCACTTGCATTACTCCTTTCAAGCTGAGATGCTGAGAAGCATACATAAGAACATAAGAACATAAGAAATTGCCATGCTGGATCAGTCCAGGGGTCCATCAAGCCCAGCATTCTGTTTCCAACAGAGGCCAAACCAGGCCACAAGCACCTAGCAAGTACCCAAACACTAAGAAGACCCCATGCTACTGATGCCAGTAATAGCAGAGGCCATTCCCTAAGTCAACTTGATTAATAGCAGTTAATGGACTTCTTCTCCAAAAACTTATCCAAACCTTTTTAAACCCAGCTACACTTACTTCACTAACCACATCCTCTGCCAACAAATTCCAGAGCTTATTTGTGCATTGAGGGAAAAATAATTTTCTCTCATTAGTCTTAAATGCGCTACTTGCTAACTTCATTGAGTGCCCCCTAGCCCTTCTATTATTCGAAAGTATAAATAAGTGAGTCACATCTACTCATTCAAGACCTCTCATTATTTTAAAGACCTCTACCATATCCTCCCTCAGCGATCTCTACTCCAAGCTGAACAACTCTAACCTCTTCAGCCTTTCCTCATAGGGGAGCTGTTCCTACCCCTTTATTATTTTGGTCGCCCTTCTCTGTACCTTCTCCATTGCAACTATATCTTTTTTGAGATGTGGCGACCAGAATTGTACACAGTATTCCAGGTGTGGTCTCACCATGGAGCGATATAGAGGCATTATGACATTTTCAGTTTTGTTAACCATTCCCTTAATAATTCCAAACATTCTGTTTGCTTTTTTGAGTGCTGCAGCACACTGAGTCAACAATTTCAAAGTATTATCCACTATGATGCCTAGATCTTTTTCCTGGGTGGTAGCTCTTAATATGGAACCTAACATCGTGTATCTACAGCAAGGGTTATTTTTCCCTATATGCAACATCTTGCACTTGTCCACATTTTATTTCATCTGCCATTTGGATGCCCAATCTTCCAGTCTTGCAAGACCCTCCTGCAATGTGGATAAGTGCAAGGTGATGCATATAGGGAAAAATAACCCATGCTATAATTACACAATGTTGGGTTCCATATTAGGTGCTACAACCCAAGAAAGAGATCTAGGTGTCATAGTGGATAACACATTGAAATCGTCGGTGCAGTGTGTTGCGGCAGTCAAAAAAGCAAACAGAATGTTGGGAATTATTAGAAAAGGAATGATGAATAAAACGGAAAATGTCATAGTGCCTCTGTATCGCTCCATGGTGAGACCACACCTTGAATACTGTGTACAATTCTGGTCGCCACATCTCAAAAAAGATATAATTGCGATGGAGAAGGTACAGAGAAGGGCTACCAAAATGATAAGGGGAATGGAACAACTCCCCTTTGAGGAAAGACTAAAGAGGTTAGGACTTTTCAGCTTGGAGAAGAGACGACTGAGGGGGGATATGATAGAGGTGTTTAAAATCATGAGAGGTCTAGAACGGGTAGATGTGAATCGGTTATTTACTCTTTCGGATAGTAGAAAGACTAGGGGGCACTCCATGAAGTTAGCATGGGGCACATTTAAAACTAATCGGAGAAAGTTTTTTTTACTCAACGCACAATTAAACTCTGGAATTTGTTGCCAGAGAATGTGGTTCGTGCAGTTAGTATAGCTGTGTTTAAAAAAGGATTGGATAAGTTCTTGGAGGAGAAGTCCATTACCTGCTATTAAGTTCACTTAGAGAATAGCCACTGCCATTTGCAATGGTTACATGGAATAGACTTAGTTTTTGGGTACTTGCCAGGTTCTTATGGCCTGGATTGGCCACTGTTGGAAACAGGATGCTGGGCTTGATGGACCCTTGGTCTGACCCAGTATGGCATTTTCTTATGTTCTTATGTTCTTAATGTATCACAATTGCTTATGAATTAACTGCTCTGAATAATTTTGCATCATCTTGTATCATTTGCAAATCTGATAACCTCCCTCTTCATATTTCTTTCCAGATAATTTATAAATATATTGAAAAGCACCAGTGGCTTGTGGATGCATTGAATGTCCTCCCAGAGGAGATGGTGGAAAAAATGGAAGCAAAATTTAAAAAAAGGATGGGATAAACATAGAGGATCCCTTAATGGAAAGAAGAAGGAAATAAAACAATGGGATAACCTGCAAGGAACAGTAATTCAAACCAAAACTGCATTGAACGGATTGTGTTTTGCTTCCAAGAAAGTCATGGGAGTAACTTGCAGAGAGTGGCAGTGAAATATATATCTTTTTTTATTAAAGTAACAGTGGAAGCTCTGAAACTAAATGAACAGGAATGAGCTGCACTTTGAGATTTTTGAGCTTTCAGCAATACAGAATTAGCTTACTTTCTATCTTGGCAAGAATTCTGGTTTTAATGCCAATTATTTACATCTGTTCTGTTTTTTTATACAATGGCTAATTGTTTTTAACAGAAAATCTATACATTTTGCTTAATATATAAAAGGAGAAGCTGTCCTAATCAAGCAGATTCAACAAAGACCAATGTTCCTGCCAGCTTTTATCAATAGTAACAATGGTCAGAATACATTTCAAAATAGCAGAAACTATTGTAAAGGGACCTATGCTCTAATATCTTAGCATGCATGATAACTTGAACTCCGAAACATTAGTGGGTGTGTGGAACTGCATGAAATTAAGCAGCATCATATGCAAATGAGGCTATAGAGGACACATATAAAATTGTTTTCCAAGTGCTACTTTTTTGCATAACGTTTAAGGTCTAAATTTAGCACCTCCTTCGGACAAAATGTTAAATTAATAGCATGCACACTGTATCTCACAATACATTATGCTAAATAGCCCAAAGTGAAAGGGCCAGTCAGCAAAGGGAATTTAATTCCCCAAAAGCATTTTATTCCCACGTTGTGCATGACATAAAGTCAGCAAGGGCAAGGATCAGGAACAGGAGCAGAGAGGAAGTGAGAGCTGCCAGGACTTTTATTCTGCCTTTCAGGATCCCTCTGATGCCTCAGCTGACCTCAGCATATGATTAGAGCCACAGCATCTCTTCCCCTGCGGGTGTTATTTTAATTCTGGATTGTAAAAGGAACTGTGCTGCAGGAAAAGTCAGTAACTACAGCAAGAGTCAGAAAAAAAAAAAAGGAGTTGAAGCACAGGGGCAGTGAGAGCTATGCTCATTGACCTGGAATTCCCTCTAAACTTTCTGGATTTTTCTCTGTCTAGATTGTTTCTGAGCACTAGTAATTGTTTTCTGTCTTTGGTGTTTTGTATGTTTTCCAAGTAATTTAGGGGTAGTTTATAAAAGGAGCGCGTGCACGTCCATGTGCGTGCAGTTCCCGGCGTGCGCACATGGACGTGCAGATTTTATAAGATGCCCGTGCCGGCAAGCGCATGTACTAAAATCCAATGGCCATGCGCACATGCAACACAGATTACAGAATCCATGCGTGCATGTGTAGGCGGCGTGAGCAGGGGGGCAAATATTTGATTAATAAGTGCGGCAACACAATTGGGTCTCCTCCATTTCCTTCCCAGTCCACTCCAATTAAGGAGCGAACTGGGAGGGAACTTCCCTACCCCTAGTAAACTCCTTCCCTCTTCCCGTTTCCTCTCCAACCCCTAAACCCTTGCTATGAACTTACTTTTTTTTTTTGTTTTATTAATTACTGCTCCTCTGGAGCAGAAGTAATATGCATGCACCGGCCGGCTGCAGGTGCGTGCTTCCCTGAAATAGCGTAGAATGGCGCTGTCCCGGCCTGCCCAATCCCGCTGCTCCCCAACCAGACCCTGCCCCCTGGCCCGCCCCATCAGACAGGCCCAGCACTTGTACCTATACTGAGGTTTACGCGCCTGGCTGGGATCATTTTAAATTGCACGCAGCGTACACAAGGCCCAGCCATGCGGTTAACCCTAGTTTTTACGCACACGGGCCTTTTCAAATCTGGGCTTTATTGTTTTCTGATTTTATGACTATTTTAGTTATACACAGCATAGAACAGTGGACACTGCAAAGTATAAGGGGTACATTTTAAAAAACAGCACACTGGCGTACTTTTGTTCGCGCACCAGGCGCAAACAAAAGAACGCTGGATTTTATAAGATACGCACGTAGCCGCGCCTATCTTATAAAATCCGGGGTCGGCGCACACAAGGGGGTGCACATTTGTGCACCTTTCGCGCGCCGAGCCCTGCGCGTGCTGCCCATTCCCTCCACCCCCCCGCTCCTTCCCCTCACTTCCCCTACCTAATCCACCCCCGGCCCTATCTAAACCCCTCCCTACCGTTATTTGAAAAGTTACGCCTGCCTCCGGGCAGTAGTAACTTACGCGCGCCGGCTGTCTCCTGGCACGGCAGGCCATGACACAGGCCGCTGTGTCGGGGCACTCAGCCATGCCCCCGGACCGCCCACATGCCCCTGAACATGCCCCCGAGCTGACACTATGCCACCTGGCCACGCCCCCGACCACCCCTTTTTGCAAGCCCCGGTACTTACGCGCATCCTATGCATGCTCCGAGCCTATGCAAAATAGGCTCGGCGCTTGCAGGGGTGTTTTAAAAGGGTTATGCGCATACCTTACGCACGTAACCCTTTTAAAATCCGGCCCTAAATGTATAAATGTAATGGGGTACATTTTAAAAAACAGTGCGCGCGTGTACTTTTGTTTGTGCACCAGGCCGTGCATATCTTATAAAATCTGGGGTCGGCGCACGCAATGGGGTGCACATTTGTGCAACTTGTGTGCGCCGAGCCCTGTGCATGCTGCCCGTTCCCTCCCCCCAGCGCCTTCCCCTACCTAACCCACCCCTCCCCGGCCCTATGTAAACCCCCCCTTACCCTTGTTGTAAAAGTTACGCCTGTCTGGCGTGCCATCTCCCGACCCGGGGGCTGTTCCAAAGGCCTCGGCCACGCCCCCGGAATGCCCCCATGCTGGCACCACACCCCGACACGCCCCCGGAACGCCCCAAACGTTGCGCCGCCCACCCAACATGCCCTCGATACGCCCCCCTAGCGAAGCCCTGGGATTTACGCTCATCCCGGGGCATGCGCGCACCGCCGAGCCTATGCAAAATAGGCTCGGCGTGCACAGGGGCATTTTAAAAGGGTTACACGTGTACCTTATGCACGTAACCCTTTTAAAATCTACCCGAATATGTACTGTGTTATTGGCTCTTTTTCTATTTGTGAACAAGTTAGGTTTTGTTATCTAGTTACTACTTTTTTCCCAAAATTAGTTAACAGATATGCATTAGAAACTTGATAAGGGATAAACAAGAGTTTATGGTGGTAAATGGAGTTAATTTGGAAGCAATAAAGGTGATGAGTGGAGTGCCTCAAGGATTGTTCCTGAGGGGCACTTTTGTTTAATATTTTTTAACCCAATTTAATGAGTAAAAAATGTGCGAACTTCAGCATACATTTTCTTTACTCAGATACTAGAAAAAGAGCTAACTTTCACTGAGGTGAGCTAATGGTATGCTAATACATAAGGACTTTAAAAAAATGCTTGCTAACCAGAAGATATGCTTGCTTAGTGCACATAAAACATGTGTAGAGATCCCATCAGATCTTTACCAGTACAAGGAACCAGAAGGAGTATATACCATTGGTATGGAGATAGGTAAGAAGAATAATTAGTAGAGATGTGAATCGTGTCCTCGATCGTCTTAACGATCAATTTCGGCTGGGAGAGGGAGGGAATCGTATTGTTGCCGTTTGGGTGTGTAAACTATCGTGAAAAATCGTTAAAATTGTGAGCCGGCACACTAAACCCCCCTAAAACCCACCCTGACCCTTTAAATTAAATCCCCCACCATCCCGAACCCCCCCAAAATGCTTTAAATTACCTGGGGATCTGGCGGTGGTCCAGAACGGCGGCGGTCCGGAACGGTCCCCTCAATAGAATCGTGTTGTCTTCAGCCGGCGCCATTTTTCAAAATGGCCGCCGCAAAATGGCGACGGCCATAGACAAAAACGATTCGACGGAGGAGGTCGTTCCGGACCCCCGCTGGACTTTTGGCAAGTCTTGTGGGGGTCAGGAGGCCCCCCCAAGCTGGCCAAAAGTTTCCTGGGAGTCCAGCGGGGTTCCGGGAGCGATTTCTTGCCGCAAATCGTTTTCGTACGGAAAATGGCGCCGGCAGGAGATCGACTGCAGGAGGTCGTTCAGCGGGGGTTCCAGACCGCCGCCGTTCTGGACCACCGCCGGATCCCCAGGTAATTTAAACCATTGGGGGGGGGGTTCGAGAGGGTGGGGGATTTAATTTAAAGGGTCGGGGGTGGGTTTTAGGGGGTTTTAGTGTGCCGGTTTTCCTGCCCTCCCCCTTCCCCCGATTTACAATTTTTTAACGATAAATCGGGGGAATTGGTATTGTATCGTGGCCCTAACGATTTTTTGACGATTTAAAATATATCGGACGATATTTTAAATCGTCAAAAAACGATTCACATCCCTAATAATTAGTGCGGGTTGTAACTCCGCCAGGTGGAGTCTGACACCATGTGAGGGTGTGGACTTTTGAGTTATCCCTTGAAGGGGCAGCATGTCACTATTTTGTTCCCTGTTCTTCTTAGGGATGGACCCTTGGGCTTCTAAGACTGAGGCTTTGATAAAGGAAACATAAGGGTGCCTTCACCTAATTTTAAGATGACCCATTGGAAACGTTTTTATTTGAGAAGGAAGTTGGTCCACCCTTCCTTTCTCTGTTTTTGGTTTCCCTTTTCCTGAAGATTTTATTTCTTCAACCTACCTGAGTCCTTTAGGATCCAGGGACTCAGGGTAGTAACATTCTAGAGGAATTGTGTCTCTCCAACTGCAAGCACAGAAGGGATACTGGGTACTCTGAAGAGGAATGGATCATCTTCATTCCTATGGAGGACAATGAGAAGATATGTGGCACCCATTTGGGGTGTCCTCGACCATCTGTTTGAAATAACCAGGGAAGATTTACATTTGAACAAAGTAAATCTTCACTGCATTAAATAAAAGCATAATAAGTACACTGAAGGAGAATGTAGAGAAATTACATTTTGCCATCATATACAGATTGTAAGAGCTGCAGACAACAAGCAGATTTTACCTCTGCTATCTGTATTAAGTGATTATATACTATTACAAGGAAAGTGTTTTTGGAAAGACTGTGAATAAACAAATAGTTTGATTCTTTACAGATATTTGAATAATGATTCATAATTGTTCCTGGATTAATTTGTTTGCTGGAGGTTTCCAGCTTTCAATCATAGGGATATGTGTCCTTTATAAACCACTGTAATTGTTTGAAAGTTTTGAGAAGAGAAAGGGTTAAAGAGTTAGAATAATTAATTTTGTCAACATTTGGAGGGCTTTTATCCCTCCATCCAATCAGCATTCAGGATTCACATTAATCTGTACTCCAGCATGCATATAGTGGTCTAGGTTAAACTGTTGGGCTACAGTTTTATATTTTCTAAAAATGTATCCATAGCAAAATGTGCAGCAAATATAATGTTAGGAATGATCTAGAAAGGAATAGAGAATAAAATGGAAAATATCATATTGCCCAAGTATAAAGCCATGATACAATTGCATTTTGAGTAATGTGTGTAGTTCTGGTCAAGCCATCTCAAAGAAACAGCATAACTAGAAAAAATGCAGAGGAAGGTAACAAAAGTGATAAAGGGGATGTAACATCTCTCCTATGATGAAAGGCTATGCAGGCTAGCGCTCTTCAGCTTGGAAAAAAGACAGCTGAGAGGGGTCATGATAGAAGATAAAATCATGAGTGGGGTGGAACAAGTAAAGGACGGATATTTATCTTTTCAAATAATACTAGCAGAAGGGGACACTCCAGGAAACTTACAACCAGCAGATTCAAAATATATCATCGTAGAAAGTATTTTTTTACTGAGCGCATTATCGAGCTGTGGAATCTGTTGACAGAGGTACATGATGAAGACAACTAGCATAAAAGAGGTAAAAGAGGTTTGGACAAGTTTCTGGAGACAAAGTCCATAACACATTATTGGCCAGGTAGACTAAGGAAAATTATTGCTATCTCTTAGAATAAGTAACAGGAATTAGATCGACTTTATGGGGTCTGCCAGGGAATTAAGACCTGGATTGGCCACTGTTGGAAACAGGATGCTGGTTTCAATGGACCTTGGTCTGACCTAATATTGCAATTCTTATGTTCTTATGTTAATAGAGGAGGCACTATCCATGTATGGTGTTCGAGGGTGGGGAAGGGAGGGGAAGGGGAGATGGAAGAGGGTATATGGACAAAATGGTTTACATCTACCTCCTGGTATTCATTTGTATCCCTTTAGCATCCCTACTGGTCTTATAGGTTGATGATGCGGTTATTACCGTTGGTAATCATTATGTGGGGATTATCTTCATAGTTCTATTTCAGTGCCTTATTCTGTTGTCTGTATACGTTTATGATGTTAAACTTTAAAAATAAAGGTTACAAAAAAAAAACAAAACAGGGAAGTAAGGATAGTGACTGACCAATGACCATTGGGATTGAAGGCTTGAAAAATGGGTCTTTATTTTAATGAAATGTAAATTGATAAATTATCATCCTATCCACCAAATTCTGGGAGGAAGCTCCAAAACTACCCCACAAATTGGTGAGAATCAGGAATAAGATTCAACTGCCTATAATAATATCATATATTAAGTGGAAGCTTAAAGTCACAAAATTATGAAAAGAACCAGAGCTGTAACTGAATTGAGAGAACAACTTGTAACTGACCATTTTTATCTACTTTTCCTAGTTGCTCAGTAAAAGTAAAATTGGAAACCACAGTTCCAGCATTATTATTTCTGTTCTTTACCTCAATGTGATTGTTCATGCTGTATACAATAGAATTGGATAATGAAATAAAGGTGATCAGAGCTAAAGGCCTAGAAAACAATCTCCCCTCCTCCTCACCCCAGGGAATCTTGGATGCTCAGGTGAAATAATAACAAGGGAAGATGTTTCTTAAAAGTGTTTGAGTTTTGGTTCCTGGGACCACACCCATGACTAAAAGCCTAAGGGTTACATGATTGGTGCCCATATATCCTGTTTTCTAAGTAGAAAATGTTATATATAAAATCAAGTTTTCTGTACATAAATGACATAAAAGATATAAAAGATGTATGTCTTTTATGTCATTTAGACATCAGGCTGTTGTAAGCACAGGGCTGCGGTCGCTTGCTGAACGAGATGTGAGCCCTTGGACCAAGGCGTGCTGTTATGTTCATGGACCCTTGGGCCGGCTAAGACTGCAAGTGTCGTGCTGTGGATACCCACAGTGGGAGTCGCAGCTGGGAGGCGGCGCTGAGGAGAGACTTCGAACCAGTGGCGTAGCCACGGGTGGGCCTGGGTGGGCAGGTGCCCACCCAACTTAGACCCAGGCCCACCCAACTGGCACCGGAACTGCAAGGCTGTCGCGGGATCCCATCCCCGCGACAGCGAACAAGAGAACCCACGCCTCGCGCGCCATCACTGCACACATGGGGAAGCGCTGCTGCGGCCGTATGGCCAACCGGTCTTCCTGTTCGGGGGGGGGGAGCGGAAGCGCCGCGCGCAGCTTCCGCTTCCTCCCCCCAATGCAGGAAGATCAGCTGCCTCTCCTGCTGCACCCGTTCTCCTGCTATCTTGGGGGAGCGGAAGCGCCGCGCACAGCTTCCGCTATCTCCACCAGAGCAGGAAGATCAGCTGCCTCTCCTGCTGCCACCGGCCTCCTGCTATCTTCGGGCGTCGGGCGGTATGAGCCGCCGATCTTCCTGCTTGGGGGGGGAGGGAGGAAGCGGACGTTGTGCGCTGCGCTTCCGCTCCCCCCCCCCCCCCCGACAGGAAGTTCGGCGGGCAGTACGGCCCGACGCCCGAAGATAGCAGGAGTCCGGTGGCAGCAGGAGAGGCAGCTGATCTTCCTGCTCTGGGGGAGAAAGCGGAAGCTGTGCACGTGCTTGAATGTGTATGTGTGGATGAGAATGGGAGTGTGTGTGGGTGAAAACTGGAGCCTGGGTGTGTATGTGGATGAGAATGGAAGCTTGAATATGTGGGTGAATGGGAGCTCGAATGTGTGTATGTGTGGTTGAGAATGGGAGCCTGGGTTTGTGGGTGGGTGAGAATGGGAGCTTGAATGTGTGTATATATGGGTGAGAATGAGAGCCTGGGTTTGTGTGGGTGGGTGAGAATGGAAGCTTGAATATGTGGATAAGAATGGGTGCTTGAATGTGTGTATGTGTGGGTGAGAATAGGACCTTAAATGTGTATATGTATGGATGAGAATGGGAGCTTGAATATGTGTGGGTGAGACTGGGAGCATGGGTTTGTGGGTGAGAATGGGAGTCTGGGTTTATGTGTGTGGGTGAGAATGGGTGCCTGGATGTGCGTCTGTGTGTGCATAAGAATATAAGCCTGGGGAGGGGTGAGAAAGTGAGAACTTGTATGTGTGTCTGCAGAGAATGTGAGTTTGTGGGGGGAGGGGGGAGAGCATATGAGAGTGACAGCTTGAGTGTGTGAGAGGGAGTCTGTGAGAGAAAGCGTGTATGTGTGTGTGTGTGTGTGTGTGTGTGTGTGTGTGTGTGTGTGGAAGGGAAGAAGACAGTAATAGAAGAAAGACACTGAAAAGGAATTAGGAAATGAGCTATAAGGGAAAAAATGGGAAAAAGAGACCAGGACCAACTGATTAGAAAAATACAAAGATCAGACAACAAAGGTAAAAATATATATCTATATTTTGAGATGTTAGCAATTTAAATATAAGCAACACAACCGCTCTCTCAAAATTTATGGACAGGTAGGAGCCGTGTATAAAATCGTAATAATAAGAAGGCTAAAGTACCACAAATCACCGTGAATTATGTTTGTATCATTAAGTAAACCTCATACTTAGGCGTAGATGTGAATGCTATGCTGCATAATTTGGCATTATTTATCAGTAAAAAAACAACTAGTAGACCTGCATGCCTACAGCCCACCCATGTTAACCTTGTGCCCACCCAAAAAATCAATTCTGGCTACGCCACTGCTTCGAACACGGTGTATGTTATATTATGCACTGACTTTCTGAAGTACCTCATCTCTGCTGTATTCAAGAATGCTAGTTTGAATTTAAGGGAACAGAGGACTCTGACTACGTGCTGGAATGCAGCCAGCCAACACCCCAGACCCATTAGCTGATTGGTCTAATACATTCTCAAATGAAATGGACTGCACTTATCTAGAATCAACACTCTACATATGTTCTGATTGGCCAGTATGAAAGGTATAAAAGGATATGCACATTACTGGAACTTTGGGGGTGACTTGGAGATTATGCAGTTGTATGGACCTGTCGCCTCCCCGGAACAAACTGTTTCCTTGTGCTTTGATCCGGTCTCTGTCCATGTTCCTATTCCCTTTGTTTCTGTCTTTCTCTAATAAAGTCTCAAGTTACATATTGATTCAGAGATTTGTTTAGAATTAACATTATTGGTAGCAGAGGACCGGGTTTTCCTTTGCAGCTGTATTTTGTCTCTCCTGACTGTCCTGCCCAGACGATTGACCTCTTCCCAGAATTTCAGGCTGGGTCAGTTGCGGGCCGAATGTGAGACGCCAACACTCTAGATTGGAATGTCCCAGGGACATCGTCTTGAGGAAATTACCTAGACTCGCATTGCGTGTATAATCATTAAATCTCCGGCTTGGTTCCCTCGAAGGAGGAGGTGGCCATTGCTGAAGGTAAGCTGCCAGGGGTTAGCTTCACTGTTTTTTGTCTTTTGTTTAATCAGGCTGTCTCGGTCTCATTGCTTGACGCCCCCCACTAACCATTCCTTGCAACAGAGTTAAAGCACCAGGAGTGTTGCTGGTGTGAATTTGGTAAAGGTAAGAAACAAATCACTTTCTCATAAGGGCGACTTTTTAAATTGTTTGCTGTTTACCCATTGGTAACTTGTTTTAATGTCTCAATTCTGGTCAAAAACAATTGGGAGGTCAGGATAGGGTTAATTCAACAAGTCTGTTGGAATGTGTTCTCTCTTTGCACCGGCCAGCTGTGTAGTTAGTTTGCCTCTGGTCTGCTATCACTCCTGTATGTTTTATGTTTGGTTACCCTGATGTAGTTCTTTTGATCACATGTATCAATGTACCTTGATCTGCCATGCGATAATTGATTGTTATATGTATCTAGTTATTCTGCCTTTTTGCAAGTGCCATGATTTTGGTTTCCTAAATTAATGATATAATTTGAGGTTATGCAATTTTTACATTTGTAGAAATCTCCAGTCTAAACATTTCTTTTATGTGATTTCTTGACATGCTCTTCAATCTCTATTTATAAGCTAGTTTGTTTCCATTTGGGATTCCAGAGGGGAATATATTATTTTCCCTTATTCCTGTTTTTTTATTTTACTACATTTCTTTCTTTTCCTGTGCAAAGACTCACACTGATGGTTTAATAATCCTGCAAAGTACATTATTTTGTCTTAGACCGCATAGCATGCTATAGACTTTCTCACAGAGTCAGCTGTCACTTGTTTCTATGATTATCCCCAATTACACTCAGACTTACCATCGATCTAAGGGGGTATTAGCCCCATTTACCTAGAAGCACCTGATGATGAAGCAGTACTACTAGCCCTCATCTACCTTAACAGCATATACCCCTTGACCAAAATTTGTTTGGAAGCCTTTCCATCCACAGCTGGATCGCCTTTTGGACAGGTGACTGCCACAGTTGAATTAAGAATGTCCATACAGCGATTGCTTTTACTGCTACATGTTGTTGTCATAATACTGCACAGCACCATCAACACCCTACAGGACTAGCATGATGTATTGGACTCTTGCTATGCCTTTGCCTACCATGCATATGCCTCTGCCTTCGATGATTTGGATCTTTCATAGCTGCAGCCATACCCAGGATGCCTGAACTGAAAATTATGGTCAACTCTTATCTGCAGTGCAAGATCAAGTAACTACTATATGTTAGCGTTTAATGATGGACATGCATGAGCTTCCCCATGAATCAGATGAGCAGGGAAGAACAGGGGGTTAGCCAACAACGGGTAAGATTCCTTCACCTAAGGCTAGCTTAGGATGTAAGGGACAACCTAAGACAGGCACCCACGGCCCACCCATATGTGAAGGGTTCCTAGGTGTAACTGACTTTCTGAAGTACCTCATCTCTGCTGTATTCAAGAATGCTAGTTTGAATTTAAGGAAACAGAGGACTCTGACTACATGCTGGAATGCAGCCAGCCAACACCCCAGACCCATTAGCTGATTGGTCTAATACAGTCTCAAATGAAATGGACTGCACTTATCTAGAATCAACACTCTACATATGTTTAATTGGTCAGTATGAAAGGTATAAAAGGATATGCACATTCCTGGAACTTTGGGGGTGACTTGGAGATTATGCAGTTGTATGGACCTGTCGTCCCCCAGGAACAAACTGTTTCCTTGTGCTTTGTTCCGGTCTATGTCCATGTTCCTATACCCTTTGTTTCTGTCTTTCTCTAATAAAGTCTCAAGTTACATATTGCTTCAGAGATTTGTTTAGAATTAACAACGGCTTCACCACTGGAAGCCCGAGGTCCCCCCAGGAGGAGCCCGTAGGTACCCGGGCCTCTTGGTCTTAGGTGGATTCTATGCGACCAAGGATCAGAAGAGCAGCTTGCCGAGGTAATCCAACGATGAGAAGATGCCCAGGAGGTCTGAAGAGACTTCACCCTTTGAAGCCTGCGGTCCCCCCAGGAAGAGCCCGTGAGGGCCCGAGCTGCTGGGGCTTAGGAGAACCCTCCGGGCGGTGATGAACAAGTACCTGCAGCAGTGGGAAGAGATGAAACCTACGTCCAGGAACAAGCCAAGGCCGAGAGTCAGAAGTCAGATATTGGAAGCCAAAACCAGGGACGGAAGCAGAAGCCGGAGTCGAAGAACAAAGCAAGGTCAGGAGCCAGGAATCAGACATCAGGAACAAGCAGGAACTATCTACTCCGAAGAGTCAACCTTGTTGCAAGGCACTGGCTAGCTGTGGCTGCCGGGTTTAAACAACCCGGCAGCATCGGACGTCAGCAGGGAGGCATCCTCTGCTTTCCTGCACTGGCCCCTTTAAATAGAGAGTCCCTGCGCATGCGCCTAGGGGGAGGGGCCAGTGGCGGATCGCCAGCAGCATCTCTGTCGCAGAGGGGATGCCGCAGCAGGCCATGTCTCAGGCCTGGGCAGCTGCGTCTCGGGTTCAGCGGGCCGGAAGTGAGTGGAGATCCCGGGGCACGACCCAGGATCGCAACACACACACAGTGGGAACTGAACATGTTCAAGCATGGGCTGGAGCTGGATCAAAGATGGAACATCATTAGGAACTGGAACAAACAGGCTCAGACCTCCACTGGACCTACATGCACAGGTGAGATCCAACAACGCAATGCTGGTCTCAAGAGTAGCTCTTCGGCCACCCGGTAGCTCTTCTGGACCTGCCGCTTGGGAATGATGAGTGTGTGAGGCCGGAAGAAGGCTGAGGGCAGGAACAAGACTAGACTCGTGAAACTTGGGAGACTCCGACGAAGACTCCAGGAACTTAGAAGACTCAGACGAGGACTCATGGAACTTGGAAGACTCAGACGAAGACTCGAGGCTTGGGACTCAGAGGTTCAGATTCAGGATTCAGATTCAAGTATGGGGCAAGTACTGCACCTCAGTGTGCCCTATATAGCCCCCCTTGGGATGGTCATGGACCACACCAAAAGCAAAGCAGACTCCAAACAAGAACATGAAGACTTGCAGCTGGAAACATGATGAAGATTCAGGAGAGACCTGAACCGAGGCATACCCTACTCAACACCCCATGAGCTGGTCGCAGACCAAACTAAAGCAAAGCGGGCCCTGGTTTGGACATGGACGGACACAGAGATAAGGAACTCCAAAGATCAGATTTCAGGTTTCAAGACACAGGATTCAGAACTCAGATTCAGGAACAGACCTCAACATTAAAAGCAAGGGCCTTTCAGAGACTTGCGCTGCAGACATGAAGACAGGCTTTGTGCCATGAAGCACCCTACACAGCCCCTCCCTGGGCTGGTCATGGACCTTGATGGTGGCATGCCAGGAAAAGTGGCAAGAAGAAAAACCTGGAAGTAAGATGAGACGCTGGAGACTGGAACATCAAAGCAAGGAGTTCTTGGAACATCAGGAACATGGATCAACGACGAAGGAGCTCCGATGAGGAACAAGACCAGGAACATCCACAGGACACCAGGAGCATCTAGGAACATCTAACATGGAACAAGACCATAAAGGCAGGCAAAGATCATGAGGATACTTGCATGGTGTGGAAACCACAGGCGACAGTGAGGATCCATGCGAAGGCCCTGAAGAAGTGGAGGAGAGCCCTTTTATAGGGCTGAAGGTGGAACAAAGAGATTACATCATTCGTTGGGGCCGAGGGGCTTTTCCCACCGCTGGCCCTTTAAATATTGGAGAGAGGCACGCACTCATGCCTATGCTGAAGCCAGGTGCAGAAAAGAGGCAGCAGCTTCAGCAGCAACCCATCGTGAAGAGGCAGAAGCAACGGAAGCACATGGCTGTGGAAAGCCAGGCGACCTGGGTCACGAGGGAGTGGCAGCCACGGAGAGCTGGTGTCTGCGGCGGAGTCCCTGCCACGACAAAGATGGAAATTGCGGTGGCACTCCTGCCGCGGAGAGGATCCTGGTAGTGGCTCCTGCAGCGAGGAGTTGGACACAGCTTCGACCCTCCCCCCTGCAGACAGCGGCGTCGGAGGCGGCTCCTCAGCCATGGAGAGGAAGTTGCGGCAGCAGTGCGAGAGTGAAGGCAGTCAGGTGCTAGCCTGAACAGCACGGCACAGGCAGCATGGGAGAGGTGAGAGGCTGCTCGCAGGCCTGACCGCGAGCAGCATTGCAACGCAGGCCTTGGTACAAATCATGCTTTATGTGTATATCTCAATTACAGGACCTGTAACATGAACTCCAGATTAACACTAGCCCCAGAGAAACTTTACTTTGTCTCTGACCAGATTGTAAATTTTCAGCATTAAGCAAATATTAGGGATGTGCATTAGTTTAAAACTAATGTGCATTTTGAACCGAATGATGCCATTTGAATTTTGTTTTGTTAAATATGAAACCAATCAAAATTGTTTCTGAAAGTCCTAAACATTTGTGGATTTTTAATTTTAGAAAATAATACACTATTTGCAAATAATGACCTAGATTCATCATTTTGCTATAAATTTTACATGAATAACACCCATGGGGGCGGATTTTCAGAGCCCTGCTCGCGTAAATCCGCCCAAAACTGGGCGGATTTACGCGAGCAGGGCCCTGCGCGCTGGTAAGCCTATTTTACATAGGCCTACCGGCGCGCGCAGAGCCCCGGGACTCGCGTAAGTCCCGGGGTTTTCGGAGGGGGCGTGTCGGGGGGTGTGTCGGGGGCGGGCCCGAACCGCGCGGCGTTTTCAGGGCGTGTCGGGAGCGTTCCGGGGGCGGGCCCGGGGGCGTGGCTACGGCCCGGGGCGGCCCGGGAGCATGGCCGCGCCCTCCGGACCCGCCCCCAGGTCGCGTCCCGGCGCGCAGGAGGCCCGCTGACGTGCAAAGGTAAGGGGGGGGGGTTAGACAGGGCCGGGTGGGTGGGTTAGGTAGGGGAAGGGAGGGGAAGGTGAGGGGAGGGCAAAGGAAAGTTCCCTCCGAGGCCGCTCCGATTTCGGAGCGGCCTCGGAGGGAACGGGGGTAGGCTGCGCGGCTCGGCGCGCGCCGGCTATACAAAATCCATAGCCTTGCGCGCGCCGATCCAGGTTTTTAGCAGATACGCGCGGCTCCGCGCGTATCTACTAAAATCCAGCATACTTTTGTTTGTGCCTGGAGCGCAAACAAAAGTAGGCTATTCGCGCTCCTTTTAAAATCCGCCCCATGATATTTTCATATCACATGCTGAGAACTGCCCAGACTGACTTTTATTGAATTTTGAGCTGAGAGACAGACTCTTTATAAGGCTTGCATATAAGTTAACTATTTATACCACTGTAAGATAAGAAACTAGTAACTTGGGGAGAGGTTTTGGTGATGTACTAGGTTTTTTGGGGCAGTTTTACATGTACAGTCAGAGGTATGAACAGCACAGTATATGTGATTTGGAGAGATGAAAAGTACACAAAAATGAGATTTGTACATTGTATTCTTGACCTTGCTTGATAGCAGCTAGGTAGAGAGTACATCAAGCTGGGTTGAGACACCACCAAAACTTCACCCTGATTCATTGGTATAAAAAGTAGACTATTATTTGTGCCTCCCCAGGGGAGCTCTCTCTGTCTCTCTGTCTCTCTCTTCCTCTCCCCCTCCCCCTCCCCCAAAACAGGATTTTCAATAATACATAGTTATCGCAGGCATAACACCAGGAAAAAAGGTGGTGTTAAAACCCGCAATAGCAAGCGTTACACTAACCACCCTCATTTTAATTAACTCTGCCCAGTTGGGGAAATTTTTGGCCAAAAACAAATGAAACCAACTGAAAACATTTTGCCTGCACATTCCTAGAAAACACTATTATGGTTGTTTTGTCTTGCATACTCAGCTACACAAATATATATATATATATTTAAATCACCTAGAAAAGGTGCCCAGCAATTGTACCTGAGTTGCAATAACACAGAATTTTGGAATTGCCAAAGAACCCCTAAATAGCTGGAAAATAAACACCTAAATTTACAATTTATGAACACCTAAACTGAGAAGACTTAATTACATGCATTGGCTTTGTACCTTGCTCAAAGCTACTTTTGTTGGAAAGTGTAATCAAGTTTAAATAAATAAAAAAATAAATAAGCCTACATATCTTTTTGCTTTTGGGAGTAATAATTAATGCTTTGATTAAAATGGGTTTGCATGATGAGGTGCTAATTTATGCACACATTTACTTACTTTTGTGCTCACATTTTGTGTGGGCTAAACTTCTTGCTAAATCAGGATTAAATTTACAAGTACAAAAATGCATGCACAAACACAAATGTGTTCAGAGCCAAGCACACCGTATTATTTTGGCCTATTTGTGAATGACATCTTAGAGGGGCATGGCTTCCCAAATTTTTAATCAAAGTGACCTCATTTCAGTATTGGAAATGTCAACTGACCCCAGAGCCAACCAAAACAAATTAGCAGGGGTGTAGTCTCCCTCCAACAATCACTCCTAATCCTTTCCCTATATTCCTGCTGATCCTCTCTCTCACAACCTCTATCCCCTCCACAGCTCCTCCTCTCTTAATATCCTCCCTTTCAACATATCCCTTATCTCAACCTCTGTCTCTCTCATCTCCTATTCCCTTTCTCTTATCTACTCCAGCCTGTTTTCACATCCCAGACCATGCCCAGACAATCCTCTGTCATACCCTGCCTCTCACCCATCTCCTATCTCACCTCCTAGCCTTCTCTGCTCCTTTCTGACCCTCTTTCACAGTCTCCCCAGCTGATCCCCTCTCACCACCCAGTTCCTTTTACATCACCTCACAATCCCCTCTCTCACCCTCCACAGCAAAACCCTTTCCACTTTCTATTTATTTATTTTTACCATTTTTATATACCGATTGCCGTTTACACATCGTGCCGGTTTACAGATAACATATAGAAAGGCCACTGAATGAGGGCACATCCTTTACATGGAATGCATAACTGAAGCAAATAACAAGCTTAATGAAACTTTGGAAGAATGATTCAAATTAAGTCATATAACGTAAATAGAGGGTAAGAAGAAAAGGGGATAAAATCTAAAATATACAACATATACCATAACATATTTACACAGAAGTTATGTGAAAGTAAGATCAGATTGGATAAAGTACTGGGAGAGTGCAAAATAGGGTTGATAGGGATTGAACAGAAAGAAGGGGGGCTGGGAGGAAGGGGGAGTAGAGAGGGGTGCGGGGAATAGACGGGGGGGATAGATGAAGGAGGGGGAGGTTAAGGCAACAAGGGGAGGCGAGAAGGGGTGTTAGAGGGCAGGACATATTATGATTTGTTCAGATTAGGGACGTAGGTAGGAGGGGAGCTTTATGGCGCAAGCAGAAGGATTGAAGGGTAGATAAGCTGTGGTTCGAGATTGTTTGTTGAAACAGCCAAGTTTTTAGTTTTGTTTTTTTTTTATCTCTCAAGCCCTTCTGCCTCTTATCCCTACCTTCAAATAGTCCCTCCTCCAAGCATCTGCTTGCAAGGTTCAGCAGCAAACTTTTTCGTTAGGCCTTGGGTCAAAATTAGATGAAAACTGATAGGAAGAGAGAGCAAGCTGATGACAGGGGCAACATTTTACTCTTGGATGGGTAAGGAGAAAGGAACAGTGGCAATATCTAGTGGTCCATGCACACTCAACTTTCCCTTCCCCACATTGCTGGTCCAAGACTAACAGTGATCTGCAAGGGGCAGCAGCATTTAGAACACAATTCAGCATTGGCCTGTGGGATAGTGCAAACTTATAGGCCCTGCCACATTTTTGATCCCTTCTTGTGCAGGGCTTCCTGTTACCACAGAAGCTCCTGCAAGGGCAGTGCCACTGCAAGATCTGTGAGTTCACTGGCTCACAGGCCCCATACTGACTTCCATTAGGAGAAAAAGTTTGTCTTTTTTGCAGATGACATTGAAATCTGCAACAGAGTGGATGCTTCTAAGGTAGCAGATGGTAGAAAAGTGATCTAAGAAAGCTAGAGGAGTATTTAACTACTTGGCAAATAGGATTCAATATCATAAAACCAACATTATGTGCTTGGGTACAGACATTTGAGGGAATGGTATGCAATGTGGGTGCAAGTAACATAGTAGCATAGTTAATGATAGCAGATAAAGACAAAATGATTCATCCACTCTGCCCAGCAAGTTGCTTAGGGAAATAACTGCCACTCCGTGCAGTTTAAGGGGCTGATGCAATAAAAAGCACGGAAAGCGGGCGCTGAAAAGTCAGCACCCACTTTACTAATGTGCGCATGGTGCCCACAAGGGGGGCACCATACTATAACCAAATTAGGGGGTCGCGCTAGCAAGGAGGCACTAGGGTCGCTTGTGCAGCCTTAGCACCTCCTTGCTAACGCGACCCCGCCGCGGCTGCCAGTTATGAAGACCGACACCGGTAAACTTGGCATCAGTTTTCATAACCGGCCATCTGCCAGTAATGAAAATGGTCGCCGATAAACACGTTTACCGGCGTCGATCTTCATAACTCGACGGTCTGCCGAGGTTTTGGTTTTTTTTACTTAAGAAAAGAAGTACAGAAAATCAGTTTTTTCTGCTTTTCTGTACTTCTTTTCCCTGCGCTCATCTATTAATGCCTGCTTCAGGCAGGCATTAATAGCTGAGCACAAAATGTGCACACTTTTATTTTTTTTTGCATGCGGAGTGAATGAGTAATAGCCTCATTCACATGCATTTGCATAATTAGCTTGTCACATATTTTACATTCTGCCACAGAATCAACATTCCTAAAACATTCCTAAAAGCTATTACATCTTTTAATTCAATCTTTTGAATAAAGCTGCAGGGTGCCTGCCTCCCTTCAGTCTCAGCCCTCTCTCTCTCTTTCTTTGCTGCTGCTCCAGCCTCTCTCCTTACAAACAGCTTGCAGGCTACCTCCTTCTGTTGTTCCCCCAAACCTACTTCCTCCTGTCCTGAAGTGAAGGGAGGAGGTGAAGTTGGAGTAGACAGAGAAAGTAGCCAAAATGTTTGATTAATCGCTGTTCTTTCATCTCTCAAAGGGTTTTAGAATACATGGAACATATGATTGTAATCTTTAGAGGTTTTTACTTGTGTGCAGAATTTTGGTACTTGTTTTAACTTGTTATTCAATTTTATATATTATTTTTATTTTGTCATTTCGTATGTCCATTTAATCTGTTTTATATTAACTTGTGATATGGAGCATTTTAGGAAATGTAGCATGGAAAAAAGTCAAATAAACAAATAACTAAATACATACTTCCTGGGTATTATTGTATTTATGTATTACAAGAATATATTACTCATGTCCCTACCATAATACTCAGAGTGAGCTATAGGGTTAGCGATTAGTCTATATCTGTATGATAAGTTTACATTTCATACAATACGCTAAAATTACTTATAAAGTAGAACAATTTGTAGTACAGTGTTATTCAGCTATATTGTAAAATGAAACAGATAAATTACATATAATACAGAATAATATATGGATTATCTTACAAGCTTTCAAACATCCGGTGGTAATTTGAAATAGGGGTGACACCCAAAATGTTTTGAGCACATTTTGATTTTTGGATCTGGGATGCACCATTTCGGGTCCACCTCAGAACATTGTTTTAATTTTTATGTTAAATTTTGTTAAATGAACCCAAACAATTCCAACACCTACCTCAATCCTTCCCATTTATTTAAATATAAAGCCTCCTCAAAAGCAGAGCCCTATGCTGACCCTCCCTATAACCCCAGGACTCACCCAAACTCCATGGTGATCTAGCAGAGGGCCAAGAATGACCTCCTCCTCCAGGGCTGGTGGCTGCCATTAGTCAAAATCGTGCCACCAGCCTTTGCCCTTACCATGTGACAGGGGCCACCAGTGTCATTGGACAGCCCCTGTCACATGGTGGGGCAATGGATAATCAGCACTATTTTGACTAATGGTAACCACTGACTGGGAGTGGAAGGTAATTTCCGGGTCCCTGATAGACAACCACAGATTTTGGGTGAGTCCTGGGGGTCAGGAGTGTCAATGGAGTGCTCTACCAGTGGGTGGGAATTTATATTTATATAAATAGAAAGGGTAGGGGCAAGTTTGGGGGTTTGTTTATTTTTAAGGGTGCTTTTTGTTTGCTCCCTCACCCCCAAAAAGATATGAAAAACACAATGAAATTTTGTGGTTGTTCCTATTGTTTTTTGATATTACTGAAATGCAATGGAATGGGAAATATCACCTTTATTTCCTATTTCATTAGAAACAACTTCCTATCCCTAATTTGGAACATCACTTATAAGTTACTCAGCAAATATATGCAAAAATTGCACCAATTTTCAAAACAGACTTATGTGTTTAATTTAATTTTGAAAATTATTCTGGCAATACTACATGCATACAATTATACTTGCTATTTGGTGTGCATAGTTCTGTTAAGATCATTTATGTGCATGCTTTTTAAAATCTAAATCATTTAAGTCCTACCCCACCCAGACTCTGCACCCAAGTATAGCAAGGACCTTTGGGGTCTCTGGAAATCCCCTGTCCCACTCCCTCCCAACTGCTCATGAAGGCAGATGAACTTCCCCAACAAAGTTTTAAACTTTATAACCTTGGTTGCAGGCCTCACCTTCAACTAATATAAGATAGTGGCCTGAAATTCCAATTCAGAAAAATGTTGGATCAACATTTGAAGGTCAACATTTGTTGGATCAACATTTAAAGGTCTAAAAAATACAAAACCATCCCTCCCTCTACCTGCCAAAGTAGCTAAAATTAAAACAGCTTGGCATAGAATGTAAATGATAAAAATCTAAGTCTGAAAAAGACAAGGTATCTGTGGAGCTCATTATGGGACTTATAAGAGTGCAATCCAAGCTACTAAAAAGATCTAGTTTTCCACTCCCATTGCATCTGCTCAGAATTCCACAAATAAACTGTTTATACGTATGGACTCCTTTTTGCTGTTCCATCGGAATGAGATATTAGTGACTCATAGTAGCCAGATGCATTAGGTTTCCCAGCATTTTGCTAGCAAAATTGTATAACTGGAAGTGGTATTAGTTCAGGCAGCTGACCCTCTTTTCCTACAGTCCTGTGAGGTAGAGGCTCTTATGACTCATGGGTAGAGTTTACATTGATGGATGTAGTTTTGGTTACAGAACTGATAGCTGATTTAAGACCTACCAGTTACTGATTAGAGATCCCTGGCCCCCTTGGTAAATCAGGGAGGGCAGGAAGATTCTTGGGTCTTTTGTGACATGTTGGTTAATATGCCACTATCAGTGGGCTTCTTCCCATGTTGTCTAATGCAATCTGTTGTTTACCAGACAGATTTCCTTTCATTGCTATTATATAATATTTACTTATTATCCCTTGTTGCAGAAATTTCTACTTTTGGGTTTTTTTTTTAATATTTGTGGATATTGCTCAGTTATTAGGAAGCAGCGCAAGCTTGTCTTGCGCTGCTGTAGTTAACATGGGAGCAAGGGGCAGGGAACATTAGATAGAGAAGGGGTGGATAGAGGGGGAGGGGGGTGAGCAGCCAAGGCAATGGCAACAATTTTGAATTGCTGCATTGCCATTGGCTGTGGTAGATTCAAAACAGGGTACAGTGAGGAATGCTGGCAGTTGGGCAGCAACTACGAAGCAAGCAGCAGAATTTTGCTTCCCTCCCTCCCACCCGATTAAATTGAGCTTGTTCAATGGTACTTGTTTATGTTTGTTTGTCGCGGTTTGGCGGAAAACCCGAGCCATAAGTTGGATTGTATTGTTTTGCGATTGTGAGGGGTTGGTGGTGGTGGTGGTGGTGGTGGGGGGGGGGGGGGTAATGCCCATGTAGTTTTGGGGCTGCTACACGGGAAGGCCTAACGAGCAAGGGGGGGGGGGGGGGGGCGATGCTCAGGCCGAACGTTTACCCTCGCTGGAGCCGAGGCGGGGTGAGCTGCGGGGGTGGGGGGGGGGGGCGAATCGAGAAGGCTTACCATTTTGGCACGGTGGTAAGTGAAGAGGAACCGGGGTGGGGGGGGGGGGGGAAGGGGTAAGGTTTTAATTATTGTATTAATTCATAGTGGCTCGGGTTATATGTTTTACTGTTAATAAACTGCGGCCTAAGTTTAATGCCATAAAGTTGTCAGCGTGGTATGTATAGGGGAATGGAGGAGGGGGAGAAGCGAAGGGCCGTCTTGCTTCCTCATGTTAATATCTCTGTTGGAGTTAATATAACTGATCAGTTGGGAGAGTGTCTACAGGACATTAAGAGATGGACTATTGTGAGTAGACTGAGGTTGAATATCCAATTTCAGAGATGTTATGAGTGTGGATTGCAGATTGTTAATCTAGTCAGCCTTCTGTGTTGAGGGGTCAGCAGATTATTTTGGCAGGGGACTATATAAGAAATTTGAGGCTGCATTTGGATTTGGGGTTGCCTTTGGCATGTCAGATTGCATGAGTGGTGAAGATAAGGTTTTACTACTTGAGACAGCTGAGAAAGTTCTACCTCTTTTTCTCCCAGCCTGATTTTATTAAAATCTTATATACAATTATCATGTTGCACCTTGATTACTGTAATTCTATATATTTGGGATTGCCTTCCCAAAGGATTGGCAGGCTTCAGAGGGTTAAAGATGAAGCAACTCGACTGTTGGCTAACATAGGTTTTAGAGAGCATGTTTCCCATTTTTGCATAATCTATATTAATTATCAGTTGCTGAATGGGTTCTGTTCAAAGTTTTGTCATTGGTATTCCAAGTGCTGAATGAAATGGGCCCTATATATTTAATCAAGAGATTATCTAGATACCATTCAGGTTGGCTGCTGCAGTCCTAGGCAGTGGATTATTTGGAGGTGCCTTCTCTGTAACTGGGGAGTCATGTTAAGGCTTGTGCCTAGGTTTTTTCTAGTGCAGTTCCACAGATGTGGAACAAGTTGCCAATTAATTAGGCTATGACAAGTGGAGAATGTGAAGCAGTTTAGATGAGAATTGAAACACAGGTATTTCCTGCAGTAAATTAGGTTATATAAGCTGTGGCTGGTTGGTGTCTTGAGAGTCAGCAGATGGAGCTGTCTGGTTTATTGTAATATGTGTTTTATTATGAATGTTATGATTGAAGCCATTCATGCTTTTTCAATAAGACAGATAAAATATAAAAGTAAATACAATAAAAAAAATGTACAAGAATAAACAACTTAAGAACACATATAGTAACATAGTAATATAATAATGAAGGCATAAAATGACCAAATGGTCCATCCAGTTTGCCCAGCAAGCCTCTCACGGTAATATCTACTGTGCTGTGCAGGTCACCCCAGGTTTCTCTTAAGGGTAGGGCATGCAGTTACCTCCAATTCTTATGAGAAGGGTAAAAATATTCACAATTAAAAACCGTGCAACTGTCAAACCCATAAAAAAATCACTGCTAGGAACATTTTTACTGGGTGAGGAGCCTTCCAGAAAATTCCAGCAATGCTGACTTGCTTTGTTTTTGACTTGGCATAGAAGCAGTCCTATGCTTTTTCCCTTATGTCTGCATATCAGTAGCCCCCAACCATAAAAGTCAGGGCCCATGTTGGCTGCTGTCTAAATCCAATTTCCATCCCCAGGCCCTCTCCTCACCATCAAAGCAGAGAGTGATGTTGCAGTTGCATCAAAAGCATCAAGGCTTAATAGTTGAGGGTTGTAATCCCTGTGCTTCTGATAACTGTCACCCCCATGAACTTTTTTTTTCATTTCTGCCCTCTAGCCTTTAGGAATCCACAGTGTTTATCCCATGACCCTTTAAATTATTTGACAGTCTTCACCAGCTATTCCAGAAGTGCATTCCAGTCATCCACCACCCTTTCCATGAAGAAATATTTCTTAATGTTGGTTCTGAATCAAACCCACTGGAGTTTCATTTTGAACTGAAAAGGTTTGAAATTTGTACATCATTAAAACTTTTCAGGTATCTGAAAGACTGTATCATAGCTCCCCTGTACCTCCTGTATTCCAGGTCATTCAGTCTCTCCTCATAAGTCATTTAATGGAGACCGACCCCACACTGTTTTGGTCACCCTTCTCTGGACTGCCTCCATCCTGTCTCTGTCCCTTTTGAGATACAGTCTCTAGATGTTGCGATCCATGGCCGAGGTAGTCCCCGGCCAGGACCCCCTACCTCTACTGCTGCGGATCGCGTGGGCCGCGGCGCGTCTCTCCCGGCGCCACGACGAGTAGCGTCGGGGAGAGCACAGCAGGATCCGCCCCTTAAAGAGGCCGCAGCGGGAAAGTCGGGTCGGCCCCAGATGATGACATCAACGCCCAGGGAGATTTAAACTTCTCCCTGGGAAGCCTCAGATGCCTTTGCAACGAGGTCCCTTCTTAAGCTGCTCCTAGAATTTTGCTTTGCCTGCCGCCTGCCTGACCCTGCCTGGAATTGGACTTTGCTTTGCCTGCCGCCTGCCTGACCCTGCCTGGAATTGGACTTTGCTTTGCCTGCCGCCTGCCTGACCCTGCCTGGAATTGGACTTTGCTTTGCCTGCCGCCTGCCTGACCCTACCTGGAATTGGACTTTGCTTTGCCTGCCGCCTGCCTGACCCTGCCTGGAACTGGACTCCGCTTTCCCTGCCGCCTGCCTTGACCTTGCCTTCACCAGGATACTGTTGTTTTGCCATCTGCCTTGACTCAGATTGGACTCTGACCCTGCCTTGGCCGCCGCCTGCCTTGACCCTGCCTGGACCCGGACTCTGCCTATTGATCGACTGCCGATACTCTCCCTCAGGCTATTCTGCTCAACCTTCCGGAGAAGTGTTCATCAGGACCACTCCTCGGTGAGTACCCTCTGGACCAGGGGTCCACAATAAACACTGCAGAACACTAGATCTGAACACAGTACTCCAGGTGAGACCTCACTAAAGATCTGTAGAAGGGGATTATCACCTTTTTCTTTCTGGTTATTCTTTTCTCTATGCACCCAAGCATTATTCTGGCTTTGACTATTTCCTTGTCACATTGCTTTGCCATCTTCAGATCACCAGACTCTATCACCCCAAAGTCCCTCTCTTGGTTCGTGCACAACAGTCTTTTTCCCCACATCACATACAGCTCTTTTGGAATACTGCATCCCAGGTGCACGACTCTGCACTTCTTGGCATTGAATCCCAGTTGCCATATTTTCAACCACTGTTCAAGCTTTCTTGAATCACATCTGGTGAATTCATGCTACCTTGGTTCTAGCAATTCTCCTGATTGTAGATAGTTCACTATCCTTTCCTTCAGCAGAGTCTCCATTAAGTTTTCCACCACTGATGTGAGGCTAACCAGCCTGTAGTTTCCAGCCTCCTCTCTGCTACTACTCTTGAGAAGTGGGACGACCACAGCTCTTCTCCTCATGCAGCACCACTCCCATTTCCAGGGATCTATTAAACAGGTCATTCAGTAGACCCGCCAGGCGCCAGCACATCTCTGAGCTTCCTCAATATCCTGGGATAAATCTCATGTGGCCACATGGGCTTGTCCACTTTTAATTTTCCTAGCTCTTCCCATACATTCTCTTCTGTAAATAGAGTTTCATCTACCCCATTTCCACCTACGGTCTTGTCAACCTGCAAGGGTCCGTCTCCATGATCTTCTTTAGTGAATACCAAACTGAAGTATTTATTTTACATTTCCTCCATTTCTTCATCTCTTTCCACACATTGCTCCTTGTCACCTTTCAATTTCTCTATACCATTTTTGGCATCCTTTCTTTCTCTGATATATGTGAAAAATGTTTTGCCACCTTTGGCAATCCTTTCTGCCACTTGACCTTTTGCTTTTCTGATTTGTTTCTTTCTCTCCCTTAATTTTAACAGATATTCTTCCTTGTGTTCCTTTTTTTGGGATCCTTTATATTTCTTGAATTCTATCTTTTTGCTTTAATTTTTTCAGCTACCTCTTTTGAGAACCAGATTGATTTATTTTTCCTCTTACTCTTGTTTCTGTTTCCTCTTACATATAGATTTTTTGCCTTTTGTAATAGCTCCTTTTAATTTACCCACTGTTGTTTCACCTACCCATTTTCTCCCAGTCTTCCAGTTCTTCCACCTGGTACATCCCCATTTTGACAAATTTTATAGGTGTGAAATTCAAAACTTGGGTTTTCATGTGACTTTTCTGTAACCTATTCGTGAAAGCAAACCATACCGTCTGACGATCACTGATGCTCAGGTAAGCCCCTACCCGAACATCAGACACATTATCCACATTAGTGTGCACTAGCTCGAGGATCATACCCTCCTTTGTAGGTTTCATTACCATTTATTTGAGCAGAGTCCCTTGAAGGGCATCCACTATCTATTTTTTGTAGATTCTGCAGAATGGGTACTCCAGTCCACATCCGGCAGATTAAAGTCTCCAATCAGCAACACTTCTCCCTTCTTTCCTACATTTTGGATGTCCTTGATTAGATCTCTGTCCAGTTCTTCCATTTGAGTTGGGGTCCTGTAGATCACACCAGTAAAAATGGAAGCATTTTCTTTTTTCAGGATGGTTCATAATGCTTCTTCTTTACCCCATATCCCTTGCATTTCAGTTGCTTGGATATTGTTTTCTGTCCTTTCTATTCTTCCTTAACAAGTTTTAGCCCAGGATAGCAGTATCCCATCATGAATCTCAGTGAACCATGTCTCTGTAATGAGCAATTCTACCTCTACCATTAGGGCCTGCAGGTCTGGGATTTTGTTGCTTAGACTACAAACATTTATAGTCATAAATTTCCAGCTGTTCTTCCTAGTAGCCTTTTCTGTTGTTCTATTTTTCTGTACAAGGTAGCACCTTATTTGATTATAGGCTTGGTAATGTCATGGTGACAGCTGATTCAGTACAATGTCACATCAAGCTTCAGTACTCTATTAATTACTAATGTATCTGTTTTATCTCCTAAAATATCAAGGTTAAAATTAGAGCTAATGTAGGAGTAGATGTTTAGGTAAATTCTAAACTCTGTCTTGTTTTGGAAGCAGGCCTGAAATTTATCATGACTCAGTGGGACTTAGTTGTCCCTTTTTATGAAATCAGAAGTGAATTCTTTTCCACAAAATGTGCATTTTTCTGCTTTGTAATACCAAATAAAGAATGTAATTCCTCTACCATATGTTTTAAGAAAAATTATATTTGAGACACATGAATGCATATGGACAAGAGTTGCCTATTTATGTCATATATTTTCAGTTTTTTAGAACAATTTCTGGAAACTGTGTAAAAGTGGTGACATCACCAATGTGCACATATCCTCATTTTGCTGGCAAAAGCAAAAAATGAATTCTAAAAATATACAAACACAGTAATAATGAAATTACAAAAAAATCTTAAACAAAAATGGTAAAATGTTTGCATAAATGCTATTGTACAGTTTAAGTATGTTATATATAAAATTACTTTTTAAGATTGTACTATTCCTAAATAATGACTTTTATTTTGGCCCTATACCAAACAATTTAAGAAATGAGTCCCAGTAAGACTGTATACTAGATATAGAAAGCAAGTCTTTCCAATACAGTAATATGCCGTTGACTTAGGTGGTAGAACCACCTACATATTATTCCTTAAAGATTTGGCACTGTATCTCATTAAGCATGCAATTAGCATATTTTTTTAAAATGCAGTAAAATGTATTAAGTCAATTTACTAATTCAATATAACTCTTAATTTCCCTTTCTTGTAGCATAATACTGTGTACTTAACATAGAGAGTGCAGGAACTGCTAATGTGCTGGTTCTGGAGAAGCTGCAATAGGGGATTAATGAGGATGCCAGGGGGACCTATGATGAGGATGACAGAGAGCAATGCTAGCAGGTATCAGGATCTCTGCCAGAACTATTGGGAGCTATATTGCAGGAGTAAGATTTGTGAGAC
This sequence comes from Rhinatrema bivittatum, assembly GCF_901001135.1. Lineage (NCBI taxonomy): Eukaryota > Metazoa > Chordata > Amphibia > Gymnophiona > Rhinatrematidae > Rhinatrema > Rhinatrema bivittatum. The sequence continues at coordinate 131,558,963 of NC_042615.1, read as the reverse complement.
AAGCCTGGAGGAGTTTTCACTACTGCCAGGCACAGGATGAAGGAGCAGCAGAAAAAGAAGAGAGACTGTGGAAACTGGAAAGAAAGGAGAAGAGGGAGGTAGGCTGGAGATGAGAAAAATAGCTTGAGGGAAGAAGAGCGAAAAATGAAAAAAATAGGAAACAAAATAAAAAAGACAAATAAGGAAAGCTATGATTTATTTTCTCGAGTTGTAGTTTATTAGATCATCTTATACTTGGGAGCAGTCAAGATAATTACCCATTTAGATAAATTCCCTGAAACAAAAAAAAAATTAAACTTAATAATAAGGAAATTTATCTGAGGATTTCTGCTGCTAAACTCTCTCATCATTTTCCTATGACCACACCTGTCATATTTCTACTTTGCAAGTAAAGAAGTATTTAAACAGGCATTTCCAGAGGGAGAGAGACTCTTTAAAGAGTACTCATATTTGTCATCTATTTATACCATTATTGGAGAGTCATTTAGTAACTTGAGGTGAGGTTTTGGTGGTGGTCTAGTGTTTGGGGGGGGAGGGGAAGTTTTACATGCACAGATGTATGAACAGCACAGTACATATCAGTGAAGATTTGATGAGATTTGGAATGAGAAAAGATACACAAAGATGAGATTTCTACAATGTACTCTCACCCTAGTTTGATGCACTCTCTACCTGGGAGCTATCAAGCTAGGGTGAGAGAACATTGCAGAAATCTCATTTTTGTGTAGCTTTCCTCATTCTAAATCACATCCGATCTTCTCTGATGTGTACTGTGCTGTTCATATATCTGACTGTGCATGTAAAGCTGCCCCCCAAACCCTAGACTACCACCAAAACCTCACCTCGAGTTACTAGATGACCCTCCTATAGTAGTATAAATAGATGACAAATATGTTATTTATTGAAGTCTCTCTCTCTCACAACAATTTTGTTTTTGTAACAAATTGAAATATCGTATGATATTTCTAAATTCGTTAATATATCAGGTAAAAAAAGAAACGATCACTTTTCCCCACAAATTTTCATAAAAATCATTTTTCGGGTTAGTGCGTGCTAACTCCCATTAGCACGCGTTAACTCTCGTTAGCGCGCACTAACAAAAAAATGTTTATTTTTGTTATTTTTTGTTACTTTTTGCTATTTTTGTTAGTGCGCGCTAACGAGAGTTAACGCGTGCTAATGGGAGTTAGCACGCACTAACCCGAAAAATGACTTTTTTACTTAAAAAAAAAATGGGGATCCCCTAGAAAAAGAGATTTTCTCATGGCCAGACGAACCTGAAAGTGGGAACGATCGGGCACCCAATTCACATCCCTACATTAAATACACTTCATTTTCACACACCTCCCCTTTTGCTAAATATTTGGAATTTGAATACACATTGTGCAATGCAAAAAATAACGTAAGCGTTATGGCATTATATAATTCATTGGGACTCTACAAATAGCTCAATGGAGTTCCTTTTGCTTTTCCAACTGTCTCAAGGTACCGGGACCTCCCATGGTATCCCTGCTAAGCACTTCCGTATTGCCTCCCACACCTTACAAGGATTTTGCAGAGGTCTTTTTGAAAAAGAAGGCGGAGATTCTGCCACGTCACCGACACTTTGACTGCGCTATAGACTTACTACTTGGCACCACACCACTGTGTGGCCGAGTGTATCTGTTATCCCTGCCGGAGACACGTGCTGTGTCTTAGTACATCACTGAGAATCTTGCCAAAGGATTTATCCATCCTTCTTGATCCCCAGCCAGAGCGGGGTTTTTCTTTGTGGGAAAGAAGGATGGTACACTTAGACCATGTATCGACTACAGAGGCTTGAACGCCATTACTAAATGGGATGGCTACCCACTTCCTCTAATCCCAGAGCTCCTAGACAGATTGCAAGGAGCTAAGTTCTTTACCAAGCTTGACTTGCGGGGGGCTTACAATTTACTTTGCATCCATCCTGGCGATGAATGGAAGACTGCCTTTAACACAAGAGATGGGCATTATGAATACCTAGTAATGCCGTTTGGGTTGCGAAATGCTCCGGCAGTCTTCCAAAATCTCATGAACGAAGTATTAAGAGAGATGCTGCACTCATATGTCATAGTATATCTGGACAACGTTCTAATCTATTCCCGAGATCTGGAGACTCACCGTCAGCATGTCAGGCAGGTGTTGCAGGTCCTGAAAGACAATCATTTGTACGCCAAGCTCGAGAAATGTATGTTCACGTGTGAGTCATTCCCTTCCTGGGTTACATTGTCTCATCTACTGGGTTTCAAATGGACCCAGAGAAGGTATCAGCGATCACAAACTGGTCCCGCCCCATAGGGGTGAAAGCCTTGCAGCGGTTCCTCGGATTCACGAACTTTTATAGACATTTTATTCCTCACTATTCTCTGAAAGTAGCACCACTCACCGCTTTGTCGCGTAAAGGGGTGGATGCTAAAGAATGGCCGGAAGTGGCTTGTCGAGCCTTTGAAGAGTCAAAACAGGCTTTCTTGATGGACACTTGCTTGTATCACCCGGATCCACAATGCCCTTTTATTGTAAAGGTAGATGTGTCTAGCATCGCAGTAGGAGCGATACTCAGCCAGCACTCAGATTCGGGCCAGTTGCTCCCATGTTCCTACTTCTCCAAAAAGTTCTCTCCAGCCGAGTACAATTACAGCATTGGGGACAAGAAACTCCTGGCAATCAAGCTAGCCTTTGAGGAATGGAGGCAATGGCTTGAGGGTGCAATTCATCCAGTTACAGTCTACACCGACCATAAGAACTTAGTCCCTGTGTCAAGCACAGCAGTTAAACCCCAGACAAGCCAGGTGGTCTCTATTTTTTTAATCATAGAAACATAGAAACATAGAAATGACGGCAGAAGAAGACTGAATGGCCCATCCAGTCTGCCCAGCAAGCTACGCACTATATCCTTTTTTTTTTTTTTAATCTTTTTCTATCACCCACCTGTTACTATTGGCTTCCAGTACCCTCCAGCCCTAATTCCCCTCCACCCCACCACCAATGTAGAGAGCAGCGCCGGATCTGCATCCAAGTGAACATCTAGCTCAATTAGGGGTAGCAACCACTGCAACAAGCAGGCCACACCTCTGCCCCATACTCTTACCCACCCCTGGTTTGTTTTTTTTTTGGAGATGGCAGCCCTCCATTCTTCCGCTCCGTGAAGGTGGAACACCAACCACTGGCATCCCGCTCCGTGAATGCTTCTGTGGCTACTGCCGTTCTGTGCAGTGTTTTGCTGCCTTTTTATTCACGTCCTCTAGACTTGATGGACCCACAGTGACAATCGATTTGACTTTACCCTTCACTATCATCCAGCAGCTAAAAATGTACGTGCAGATGCTCTGTCTCGATCTTCTGAGGTAGAGGAGGAAGAGAAGCGTCCCCAACACATCCTGGATCCTGCCAGGATCAGCTTGGCAGCGGTAACTGTAAGTTCACAAGGGAGAACAGTAGTTACCAAGCATCTCCGAAAGAGGGTTTTAAGCTGGGCCCATTATTCCTTGTCCAGCGGCCATGCCAGTCGGGACAGGATGCTGGATTTACTAGGGATGTGAATCATTTTTTGACGATTTAAAAAAATCGTCAGATATTTTTTAAATCATCAAAAATCGTTAGAGTCGCGATACAATAGAAATTCCCTCGATTTATCGTGAAAAATCATAAATCGGGGGAGGGGGGAGGGTGGGAAACCCGGCACACCAAAACAACCCCTAAACCCACCCTGACCCTTTAAAAAAAATCCCCCACCCTCCCAAACCCCCCCCAAAATGTTTTAAATTACCTGGTGGTCCAGTGGGGGGGTCCCGATGCGATCTCCCACTCTCGGGCCATCGGCGCCATTTTGGCTGCCACTAATATAAAAGGCGCCGATGGCCCGATAAAAAAAACCCCACTTGACCCTTTAAAATTACCCCCTTAGCCTCCCCCACTCTCTCGACCCTCCCCCCTAAACTTTTTACACATACCTGGTGGTCCAGGGGGGCCGCGGGGAGCGATCTCCCATTCCCACGCTATCAGCTGCGCTAAACAAAATGGCACCGATGGCCCTTTGCCCTTACCATGTGACAGGGCAAAGGTAGCGCCAACGCCATTTTGAATATTGGCAATACGGCCCACGTGCAGGAGATCTCTCCCGGACCCCCGCTGGACCCCCAGGGACTTTTGGCCAGCTTGGGGGGGGCCTCCTGACCCCCACAAGACTTGCCAAAAGTCCAGCGGGGCTCCAGGAGTGAAGTCCTGCACTCCGGCCGTATTGCCAGTATTCAAAATGGCGCCGGCGCTACCTTTGCCCTCACAATGTCACAGGGGCCGACCGTCGGCCCCTATGACCCACAGTGCCGACAAAGGTAGAGGGGGGGTTTAGATAGGGCCGGGGGGGGGGTGGGGTTAGGTAGGGGAAGGGAGGGGAAGGTGGGGGGAGGGTGAAGGAAAGTTCCCTCCGAGGCCGCTCCGAAATCGGAGCGGCCTCGGAGGGAACAGGCAGCACGCGCTGGGCTCGGCGCACGCAGGTTACACAAATGTGCACCCCCTTGCGTGCGCCGACCCCGGATTTTATAAGATATGCGCGGCTATGGGCGTATCTTATAAAATCCAGCGTACTTTTGTTCACGCCTGGTGCGCGAACAAAAGTACGCGATCTCACAATTTTTTAAATTCTACCCCTAAGTGAACTTAGGGGTAGACTGGAGGATAGCTGCATTCCGTTCCTGCCTGGCTTCCTCCGTTGTCTTCCTCTCGCCCCAGGTCCTGAGAACCCATGCCTCTGGAGGGTCCTTGCTTTTACCTGATTCAAGATTCTGGTTCCAAGTTCCATGTTTTTATAGACTGTTCCTGTTCTGACTCCGGAGGATCCAAGGGGTAACATGTCCTGACCCGTACCTTCGTCCAGAGCTTGCCCGCTCCTCCCATGGTCTGTGACCAGCCTCCGGGCTGGTAGGGCGCGGTAAGGACAGTGTGGTCCGTGACCAGCCTTCAGGCTATGTAGGGTGCCTGAGGGACCTTGCTCGCCCTGTCTCTTCCCTCATGTTCCAAGCTCCATGTCTCCGGACATCCAAGCTTCACATCTTGCCTCAGGACTTCCAAGCTCTGGTCCCAGACTAGGCTTAGTCCTACCTCAAGGGCACTCTTCCCTCACCCCGTGTTGGGGAGTGCCTCCTAGCGCTCTCCATCACCGCAGCACAATGATTCAACAAGGCCTCCAAGCATCCCATGCTCAAGGCAGCCCACAGCGCAACCGAATGCCAAGGCCATGTGCCCGGTGGGACTATGCTGGTCCCGGGTCTTGTCCTGGACTTTGTCTTGACCCCAGAATTTTTTTTTTGGGACTTCCCTGTACGACCTGCTAGTGGCGCCAGCATCCAGACTTTTATCTTCTTGATAATTCCAGGTTGGGGTTCCAACACCTGCACTCCACCTGATGACCTCGCTACAGCCTGATCCCACCCTGGATTCACTCCCTGTTCTCCTTCGTTTGTTTCTTCTTCTCCATTTGTTTCCTCGTTCTCCGTTTCTTTCCTTGTTCCCTTGTTCTTCTGCTGTTTGTTCCCTGGTTCCTTTGTTCTTTGTCTGTTCCTTGTTTCATTTGTTCTCTTGTCCCTTGTTTGCTCTCTTGTTCCTTGTTTGTTCCTTGTTCCTTCCGTTGTTCTGCTGTTCTTGCTTGTTCTGCTGTTCTTGCTCTGTTCTTTGCTCTGTTTCTTGCTCCACTGTCTTGTTTCTTGCTCTTCTTCCACAGTCTTGTTTCTTGCTCTGCTGTCTTGTTCCATTTTGTTCTTTCCTCTACTGTCTGTTACTTGCTTCCATTGTTCCTTCCTCTGTTTCCATTGTTCACTGTTCCTTTGTATTGTTCCTTTGTTTGTTCTTCCTTGTTCCTTCATTTGTTTGTTCCATGTTTTGTTGTTCCATGTTCTCTTCCACACATCCAGCAGGAGACACCTCTACCTAATCCAGTTCCACTTGCCGGTTCTACCTTTCTGAATAAGGGGAGAGGACTGTCCAGGGTCCTGCGGATGCTGAGCTGGAGCAGGAGGAAGTCAGGCCTCAGGGCAGATCCCGACGTGAGGGGCACCTTCCGGGTCGCACACGGAGGACGGAAGGCGGCTCCAGCTGTGAAGGGGAGACTGGGGATGCGTGTCTCCTGGCCGCAAAGGAACGGGTGACGTCAGCGGCCCAGCCATGGATGTAGGAGCAGCAATGTGGCCTCCACGCCATGGGAACAAAGTCTCATGGGGGCCTCCGGGCTGCGAGGAACCAGCGGCGGCCCGAACCATGAAGGTAAGCGCCTCCTGTGGCTCCAGTCATGGGAGGAGTGCAACATACAGCAGGTATGGACCTTGTTTAGAAATACCATCCTAGAAGCACAAACTAGATGTATTTCATGCATTAAAAAAGATGTAAAGAAGGCTAAATGATTACCAGTATTTTTAAAAGGTGAGGTGAGAGAGGCTATTATAGCTAAAAAAAAATCATTCAAAAAATGGAAAAGGGATTCAAATGAAGAAAACAGAAAACAGCATAAGCACTGCAAGTTAGATGTAAAACACTACTAAGATAGGCAAATAGAAATTTGAAAAGAAACTTGTTACGGAAGCAAAAATTCATAATAAAAACTTTTAAAGAAACATTTAAAGCAAAAAGACAGAGGGAGTCAGTCAAACTATTAGATAATTAAGGGGTAAATGGATCATTTAGGGAAGAAAAAGGTATAATGGATAGACTAAATGGATTCTTTACTAGGGATGTGCATTCGTTTCAAATTAATTTAAAAAAATGCAATAAATAAGAGTAATTAATTACATTGGGGGCCCTGAAAGGAATCGGGACCCCTCTGAATGAAACAAACCTTATTTGTTGCATTTGTTTGAAAGGAATGCATCTGGCCTAACCTAGACCTGAATCCGGGGCCTCACCTAAAGCCTAGGCCAGAGCCCAGCCTCAGGCCCGAAATCACAACCCAGCCTGAAGTCTAGGACCCAATGCAGGGGCTTCAGCCCAGACCCAGGTGCAATGCTGTGACCTAAACCGGATGCCAGGTCCCAATGTCTGGGTTTCAGCCTAGGGGCAGGCCCAGGCCTGGAGCTCAGGCCTCACAGCTGTTCCCACAACATCATCTTCTTCTTTTCTGACACTATTCATTAGGGTTTTGCTGTTTGAACCAGCCCAGGTTGCAGCACTGGGCCTAGGTCCTGGTTCCTGCTTAGGCTGAGGCCCAGGCCTCAGGATCTGGCCTCTGGATTGGGTCGCAGCATCAAGCCTGGGTCCAGGCCGAGGCCCTGGCATTGGAACCCAGCCTCTGGGCTGGGTTACAGCATCAGACCTGGGTCCAGGCTCTGGCCTAGGCAAGGCCCAAATTTTAGACCTGGGTCCAGCTGAGGTGTTGGTCTTGAGTAGGCTGAGGTCGCAGTGACATACAGCTCCCTCAGCCTACGCAAAGCCAAGGCTTCAGACTGGGCCTAGGAATCACGAGCAGATCCCCACTGGACAGGGTAAATGGGGACTGAGGGCATCCTGACCCCAACATTTTTCCAGGCAAGCAGATAGGAGGCCTCAGGAGGCCTCTTTTTTTTTTTGGCCATTTTTTGATTTTTTGGTTTAATTGTTTGATATGTTTTTTTCTTACAAATGAAATGAAACAAACAATCCATTAACTGAAATTTGTGGGAAAAATGTTGCGACCGTCACTGCTCGACGCCCTCACTCCACCCTTTTTACCTCTATGGCGACTCCCTCCGGGTCTGATGGACGGTTAGCTGCTGCAGCGTCTTCTTGCCGTCCCCCCCCCCCGGCATCCCCGGACCGACAGGATGCTGCGGATCCACCATGTTGTCTGATGACGTAGGGCGTGCGTGTGCTCCGATTGATGTACCAGCAAGGGTACAAACCTCAGGGGCTTCCCCCTGAGATGACGTCATCCATTTCCAATATAAAAGGTCTCAGTATTTGCTAACGAATCGAGTTAGCAAGGATACGGAAACTTAAAGGAATCGTTTCAAGCTACTCTGCCTCTTCGGACTTACCAGGGGTACTCGCTCCTCGGGGGCCTCGCTCTCTTCTCTTTACTTCAGATTGCAGATAGGAACCGGTACTCGCTCCTCGAGGGCCCATGTTCCTGAACACTCTGAAGATTCTCTACTGCCTGGAAGCTATCGCAGATACAGACATTTGTGAATTACCATTGCGCTCTCAGAGCTTTCCCTGGAACCAGGTACTCACTCCTCGAGGGCCTAACCCCTTCCAGCTATATTGAGCTTACTTAAAGACCTTAAGTGAGTTTTGTCATCTAGTTCTGGCTATGAACACAGCATACCCTGTCTACTCACTATCTATAGTCTCTCTAAAGCTCAGCATCCCTGGGATCGCTGTTCCAGTTCCTGAGGGACTTCAGCACTGCCGGGCATATCAGCTCACTACTGCCACCTCTGGTGGTTCTACTAACCTGTCTCATAAAAGAACTATCTGTGTCTGGCTCCGTACCCAAGCCTAGCCGGTGGTCCCTCTCAGGATATCCTCCTGGGGGCGCAGTCATCTGCCATCGGCCCAAGGATCCACCTATCTACATTCCTCTACAGCTGAGTGCCCTCTCCAAGCACTCCGCTAGTAACAGATTGCTACTCCTTCCCCATCAGGAACCAATTCATAACAGATTGCTAACTCCTCCCTTCTTCAGGAGTAGTTCATAGCAGACTGCTAACTCCTCCCTCCTTAGGGACCGAGGCATACCAGATTGCTAACTCCCAGCTCTAACACAGAGCTTTCCTAACAGATTGCTAACCCAGCTCTAAGACAGAGCTTTCCTAACAGATTGCTAACTCCAGTGGATCCGGCTTTAAATTGGAGAAGCAGTATTCCTGGGAATCCAGCTTAAGGTATAGGATGTCAGTAATCCATGGACCCGGCACACCTCTCCGCCTTGCAGGCTATACCGGGCCCGGCTCAATGCATCTCAGAACAGCAAGAAACCTTGGAGAAACTTACTGCAGCATTCCATCAGCTTCACATACAGAAGATACAAGGCAACAGATCATTGGCTGAATTTGCCATAGAATTCAAGACTCTTGCAGCGGAACTTCGCTGGGACCCCAGATGTCCTCAAGACTAGAGATGTGAATCGTGTCCTCGATCGTCTTAACGATCGATTTCGGCTGGGAGGGGGAGGGAATCGTATTTTTGCCGTTTGGGTGTGTAAACTATCGTGAAAAATCGTTAAAATCGTGAGCCGGCACACTAAACCCCCCTAAAACCCACCCCGACCCTTTAAATTAAATCCCCCACCCTCCCGAACCCCCCCCCCCAATGCTTTAAATTACCTGGGGATCCGGCGGTGGTCCAGAACGGCGGCGGTCCGGAACGGTCCCCTCAATAGAATCGTGTTGTCTTCAGCCGGCGCCATTTTTCAAAATGGCCGCCGCAAAATGGCGGCGGCCATAGACAAAAATGATTCGACGGAGGAGGTCGTTCTGGACCCCCGCTGGACTTTTGGCAAGTCTTGTGGGGGTCAGGAGGCCCCCCCAAGCTGGCCAAAAGTTTCCTGGGAGTCCAGCGGGGTTCCGGGAGCGGTTTCTTGCCGCAAATCGTTTTCGTACGGAAAATGGCGCCGGCAGGTGATCGACTGCAGGAGGTCGTTCAGCGGGGGTTCCGGACCGCCGCTGAACGACCTCCTGCACTCGATCTCCTGCCGGCGCCATTTTCCGTACGAAAACGATTCGCGGCAAGAAATCGCTCCCGGAACCCCGCTGGACTCCCAGGAAACTTTTGGCCAGCTTGGGGGGGCCTCCTGACCCCCACAAGACTTGCCAAAAGTCCAGTGGGGGTCTGGAACGACCTCCTCCGTCGAATCGTTTTTGTCTATGGCCGCCGCCATTTTGCGGCGGCCATTTTGAAAAATGGCGCCGGCTGAAGACAACACGATTCTATTGAGGGGGCCGTTCCGGACCGCCGCCGTTCTGGACCACCGCCGGATCCCCAGGTAATTTAAAGCATTGGGGGGGGGGGGGTTCGGGAGGTGGGGGATTTAATTTAAAGGGTCGGGGGTGGGTTTTAGGGGGTTTTAGTGTGCCGGTTTTCCTGCCCTCCCCCTTCCCCCGATTTACGATTTTTTAACGATAAATCGGGGGAATTGGTATTGTATCGTGGCCCTAACGATTTTTTGACGATTTAAAATATATCGGACGATATTTTAAATCGTCAAAAAACGATTCACATCCCTACTCAAGACTCTCTTCTGCAGAGGCCTGGATACCCGCTTGAAAGACGAGTTGGCTGCTCGCCAGACACCTGACTCGCTGGAAGAATTGATAGCCTTAGCTACTCGGATTGATCGTCGGCTCCACAACAATGTGAAGGAACTTCGGCCTAAGGTGTTAACTGGGTTGAAACAGGCCAGTACCCCTTCACCTCGGATGTGTCCAGCAATTCCTGCTGTCGACAAAGATGAACCAATGCAACTTGGTCATGGTCACTTGATCTCAAACGAGAGAAGATTTCGGAAGAAACGCGGCCTGTGCATGTACTGTTGTCAGCCTGGCCATGATGTCTCTACATGCCCCATTCGTCTGGGAAACAGACGGGTCTAACTCCCGCGGGAGGACTGCTCTTAGGCCATACTGCATTATCTCCTCCACTCTCTAGTTCAGTCTCTGAGACCTCTCAACCAGCAACGGTTCAGACCCCTGCCCTGTTGGACTCAGGTGCAGGAGGCAACCTTACTCTCACTCGTCTTGTGGAAGACCTGAGGAGTCCCTTCATCAAATTAGAAGATCCATTATTGCATCACAACTTGAAGTGGGCTTTGAACGTTCCTTTACATTGCCACTTCTCTTGAGGATCTTAATGACATCCACAGCAGTTCTACTCCTGGCTGCTAACATTCATAGCGGTTGCTATGTTCGCCATGGCTAGATGGTGCTCTACATCTGTACCGTCTTCACGGACTATAACTTAGAGATATTTGCTACGCTTGTTTCACTCGGAATTCGTGTCTGACGTACTACAGCACAATTAGTTCCGAAGAAGATATTTCTTGCTACCAGCCTGTTTGTTTTGCTGGTGCTGCCACCATCTCTCTTCCAGCCTCATCTATGGAAGAGTTATCCAGAAGTGGGTTTTGGACATACCCCAATATCGCCACTTCCACTGAAGATTCAGTGACATCATAGCAGCTGAGCTATTGCTGCTGAATTCACACCGCTTCCAGTTTCATTACTGAAGAAGTTACCCTTAGAAGTGGGGTTGGACGTACACCAACATCGCCACTTCCACTGAAGGTTCAGTGACGTCTTAGCAGCTGAGCTATTGCTGCTGAATTCAACACCTCATCCTGTTACTCACTGATGAGTTACCTTTAGAAGTGGGTGGGATGTACCCCAACATCGCCACTTCCGTTGAAGTCTCAGTGGCGTCTGTAGCAGTTGGCTGTTGCTGCTAAATACTACCATCTCTCATCCAGCATCATCTACTGGAGAGTCATCTTTAAAAGTGGATTTTGACATTTCTTCAACATCACCACTTCCACTGACTTCCTCAGTGACATCCTCAGCAGCTCTACCCATTGCTGCTGATATCATCAATAACACTCTCAAAGATTCTTCCAAATCTCAAGATCCATCTGTCACCATTGCATAAGACGAATTAGAAATCAAGATCAAAGAGATTCTGGATGTTTGCTACAGAGGCAAGACTTTTGAATACCTTCTGATTTTGGAAGGCTTTGGCCCCGATTTGATTAATTGGGAGCCTCAGACCAATATCTTGGATAAAGAGATGCTTCATCAGTTTCACCTCGCGCATCCTTTGAAACCTAAGCCTGGTACCCGAAGAGGAGATTACCCTTTGAAGGGGGGTACTGTTGTGACCATCGCTGCTCAACGCCCTCACTCCACCCTTTCTACCTCTGTGGTGACTCCCTTCGGGTCTGATGGACCAGCAAGGGCGTGAACCTCGGGGGCGTCCCCCTGAGATGACGTCATCCGCTTCCAATATAAAAGGTCTCAGTATTTGCTAACGAATAGAGTTAGCAAGGATACGGAAACTTACCAGGGGTACCCGCTCCTCAGGAGCCTCGCTCTCTTCTTTTTATTTCAGATTGCAGATAGGAACCGGTACTCGCTCCTTGATGGCCCATGTTCCTGAACACTCTGAAGATTCTCTACTGCCTGGAAGCTATCACAGATACAGACATTTGTGAGTTACCATCGCACTCTCAGAGCTTTCCCTGGAACCAGGTACTCGCTCCTCGAAGGCCTAACCCTTTCCAGCTACTGAGCTTCCTTAAAGACCTTATGTGAGTTTTGTCATCTAGTTCTGGCTATGAACACAGTATACCCTGTCTACTCACTCTCTATAGTCTCTCTACAGCTCAGCAACCCTGGGATCGCTGTTCCAGTTCCTGAGGGACCTCAGCCCTGCCGGGCATATCAGCTCACTACTGCCACCTCTGGTGGTTCTACTAACCTGTCTAATAAAAGAACTATCTGTGTCTGCCTCCGTACCCAAGCCTAGCCAGTGGTCCCTCTCAGGATATCCTCCTGGGAGTGCAGTCATCTGCCATCGGCCCAAGGATCCACCTATCTACATTCCTCTACAGCTGAGTGCCCTCTCCAAGCACTCCACTGGTAACAGATTGCTACTCCTTCCCCATCAGGAGCCAATTCATAACAGATTGCTAACTCCTCCCTTCTTCAGGAGTAGTTCATAACAGATTGCTAACTCCTCCCTCCTTAGGGTCCGAGGCATAACAGATTGCTAACTCCCAGCTCTAACACAGAGCTTCCCTAACATATTGCTAACTCCCAGCTCTAACACAGAGCTTTCCTAACAAAGAAAACCTCCTGAAAATGAACAGAAAATGAAAACAATGTTTTCCCCTGCATATCCCTATTCTTTGATTCAGTCTTTACAGAGGAAGATATAAGGGAGATACCTATGCTAAAAATGATATTTAAAGGTGATGATTCAGAGGGGGATTGAAGAAAAGAGGATTTATATTCAGGTAGCAACCAACTAGGACTGAATTGCACAGGCTGGGTAAACAAATAAGAGTGGGAGTAGCTTGCTTATTGCGGTGGTTACTACCCCTAACTACTTAAGTTAGATACTTTACTTTGATGCGGCTCCAGCACTGCTCTCTGAATCAATGGCAGGGGGGAAGGAAATTGGAACCAAAAAGTTGCCAATAAGGGCCAAGAGTAACAGATAAGTATGAGGAGAATAAGTGTGAAAGCTTGTTGGGCAGACTTGTTGGGCAGACTGGTCTGCTGTCATTTCTATGTTTCTATGTTTCATTTCTATAAATCTCAATGTAACAGAAAGAAATAACAAGGCAAATTGACAAACTAAAGAGTAGCAAACCACATAGACCATATGGTAAAAATCTCAGAGTATTGAAAGAACTGAAAAATGACATTGTAGACATATTATTAGTAATTTATAAACTATCTTTAGAATCATTTATGGTACCTGAAGATTTGAGGGTTGCCAATATAACACAAACTTTTAAAAAGGGTTCCAGGGGTAATCTAGGAAACATCAGACCAGTGAGCCTGAAGTCAGTGGCAGACACATGGTAGAAACTATCATTTAAAAAACATCCTGAACTTATAGATAGTCATAATTTAATCTGACAAAGCCAACATAGATTTAGCCAAGAAAGACTTGCATCACCAGTCTTCCATATTTTTTGAAGGTATAAATCAACATAAGGATAAAAGTAAACCAGTTGGTATAGTAATTTTAGTTTTACAGAAAGCATTTGACAAAATCCCTTTTGAGAGACTTCTGAGGAAATTAAAAATTAATGGGGAAGGAAGCAATGTCCTAGTGTGTATTGGGAACTGGTTAAAAGATAGAAAACAGTGAGTAAGTTTAAATGGTCAATTTTCTCAATAGAGAAAGGTGAAGTACCCCAGGGGTCTATTCTGGGATCACTGCTTTTTTAATATATTTAGAAATGACCTAGAAATGTAACAGTGAGGTAATCAAATTTGTGCGTGAAACAAATTTATTCAAAGTCATTAAATCACAAGAGGATTGTAAGTAATTTCAAGAGGACCTTGCAATACTGGGTGACTAGACATGCAAATGCAGATGAAATTTAATATGAACATGTACAGAGTAATGCACTCAAGGAAGAGCAATCTAAATTATCGTTTCACAGTAGGAGTCACCACCCAGGAAAAGGATCTAGGTCAGGGCTTAATTTCTGGTGGAACTTCCTGGAACACAGTTCCAGCACTTCTTTTCAGACTTAAGAGGCAGAACAGCAGAGGTGTTATGCTCCAGCCCTTCCCTTTCAGGCAGCCTGGAAGGAATGGTAGGGGAGTAAGTGAACTGGAAGTGACAAAGCAGAGAACAACCCCTGTGCTCCCTAATTTAGCCCATTTCTTCTTCTATAAGGAACAGGAGGGGCAGGGGTGCTACTGAAGTAGGAACTGGAGAGCAAAGAACAGACACAAAAAGGGTTTACCATATATATACTCATGCATAAGTTGATATCATGTTTAAGTTGAGGGTATTTTTGGGCCCCAAATCAAGATTTATCTGTCACCTGTGGATAATAGAGAGGTTCATTTGTTTATCATGAATTAGGCAATTTCAACAAAATTGCCTAATTCATAGTGGTTCGGAGGACCTGAACCATGAAACAGATTTTCCCCGAACTTCGGGGAAAATTCGTTTTTCGGGTTAGTGTGTGGGGGGAAGGGCACATTTATTTAAAAAAACAAAACAAAACACCCCAACCCTTCAAATTTACTGTATTACAATCCGCCACCATCCTGATTCCTCCCCAAGACTTACTAAAAGCCCTGGTGGTCCAGCGGGGACCCATGAGCGATCTCTCCCTCCGAGCCATCGGACTGTCGGGCCTGCTACAAATCAAAATGGCACCAATGGCCCTTTGCCCTTACGATGTCACAGGGGCTACCGGTGCCATTGGTTGGCCCCTGTCACATGGTAGGAACAACGGACAGCCGGTGCCATCTTGTGCTCCTACCATGTGAAGGGGCCGACCAATAGCACTGGTAGCCCCTGTGACATAGTAAGGGCAAAGGTTATCGGATCCATTTTGAATACTGGCAGCCGACGGCCCGAGTGCAGGAGTTACCCTCACAAGACTTGCTAAAAGTCCCTGGTGGGCCAGCGGGGGTCTGGGAGCCATCTCCTGCACTCGATCCGCTGAAAAACGAAACTTTCGACGAAGCGCCCAAACCTAAATACGTCCCGATACAAAAAAATGAAGCTCATCTCTTGTGGATAAGTCAATGGTAAAACCTAAAGTCCTATCAGAATCCTTTCCTCCCTCCCTCTCATCTGTCCCTGTTATCAGAATCCTTCCCTACCTTCCTCATTGCTGCCCTCCCTGCTTGAATCCTTCCCTCCCTCCCCCATGGATGCTCCCTCCTGTCTCTGGTGCTCCTGCTTCCTTCTCAGCTGCACACTCTGGCAAGGGATCTTATCCTGTAGATCCTTGATACTGATGCTACACCATTCTGCTCATTTGTTCAGAAATACATTTCCTTCTGCCTCATGCAAACTGTCAGGCACAAAAATAATCTAAATTAATCTTATCTGATTGGAGTGGGGATGAAATATCATATGTTTTCCCCACCAAAATCAAACTACCGTACCTCTTATCTAGAAAGACCAGAGCAGACTGTCTTTGATTTAGAAAGCTGGACAAGTATTAACTCAAACAATAAAGGAGGCTTTTTAAAATAAAATTTAATAGAAGGAACAATTTATCACAAACAAATCCTTAATGATTAAACTAAGTCCACCCTCCTGATCCCCCAAGGGTTGAATTAGCACAAGTTTGAAACTTGTGAGCTGTAGTTCTATTCATCAAGTCCAGAAATGAAGTTTTGACGACTAGCACTATTGCTCATAAGTTTTCTTTGTGTGTTAATATACTGTATATTCTCGTGTATAAGTCAAGAAATTTATGCTAGAAAATAAGCCCAAAAAAGCTATCTTGACTTATGTACTTATAAAATCCAGCGTACTTTTGTTTGCGCAGCAGGCGCAAACAAAAGTACGCTGGATTTTATAAGATACGCGCATAGCCACGCGTATCCTCTAAAATCCTGTATCGGCGCGCGCAAGGCTGCCGATTTTGGGCAGCCGGTGCGCACCGAGCCGCGCAGCCTGCCTCCGTTCCCTCCGAGGCCACTCCGAAATCGGAACGGCCTCGGAGGGAACTCTCTTTCGCCCTCCCCTCACCTTCCCCTCCTCCTCTACCTAACCCACCCCCCTGGCCCTATATAAACCACCCCCCCCCCTTACCTTTGTTTGTAGATTTACGCCTGCGAGAAGCAGACGTAAATCTACGCGCGCCGTCCTCCGACCCGGGGGCTGGTCTGGAGGCCTGGACCACGCCCCTGGGCTGGCGCCACGCCCACGGTCCTGCCCCCGAAACATCGCGCCCCACCCCCGAAACGCAGCGTCATCGGGTCCCGCCCCTGACATGCCCCCGACACGCCCCCTTCCAAAAACCCTGTGACCTACGCGCATCCCGGGGCTGAGCGCGCGCCGGCGGCCTATGGAAAATAGGTGTGCCGGCGCGCAAGGTCCTGTTCGCGTAAATCCGCCCGGATTTACGCGAGCAAGGCTTTTAAAATCCACCCGTCAGTATACGGTAGTTGTACAATTTTTTTTAGGTCAAAATTTTGTTTAAAAAAAAAAACCCCCAAACCAGCCCCAACCCTTCAAACTGTACTAAATATAAAGCCTCTACCCTCCCAACCACCTCAAGAGTCATCTAAAGTCCTTGGTGGTCCAGTGGGGTGCCCGGGAGCAATCTCCCACTCCCTGGCCATCGGCTGCCAGTAATCAAAATGGCACCAGCAGCCCTTTTTCCTTATCATGTGACAGGGGCTACTGGTGCCATTGGCCGGCCTCTGTCACATGGTAGGAGCAATGGCTGGACATAAGTAAGAAGGTTCAGAAGCACTGTGAGGTATGAGTGAGATAAGAATGGAAGGCAGCTAATAAGTGATGTGATTGGAGTGGTAAGGTAAAGAGATAGGAAGGTGTGTGTGTGGGGGGGGGGGGGCGAGGGAAGAGAGAGAGTGATAGAGGAGAGCACATGGTGCTTCTCCCTGACTTTCTCCCTCAAGAAGGCAAAGAAAACAATGCACTTTTGAATTCCAGTTCCTCCTCCACCCTGTCTGAGGAGGCTTAGGAGAGCGGGTGGTACATACCAATCTGCCTCCACTCTCAAGGGAAGGGATAGCCAGCTGATTCTGTGTCAAAGAGGAGGCCTGCATCTTACTGGCCAAGGAGAGATAGAAGAATTGCTGGAAGAATAATTTTCCAGGAAGGGGGAATTAATGAGCATCGGGGGTGGGGGGCTTGAGAATAACTGTGGATTGGGTGGGTGTAAGTCTTGGAGGCTCTAGGACCACTGGGGAAAGATGAGGACCTGTGGAAAAATCATGGGGGGTTTGTGGGTGGGGTCCTTGGATGGATAACCAGGATCACCCGGGCAGAGAGGAAGAGGAGAAGGGTAGAGAGAAAAAAAAAAACATTCTCTCCTCCTCTTTGCCTTTGTGACCATCCATCTGCAGCCCCTGCAGTGTTCAACCTCCAGCTGTCCTTCATCCACCAGTGCTTACTGAGCACCAGTGGGTAAAGAATGGCTTGGGATTGCAAACTGTCGAGGGCTGGGTATGAGGGATCATTGGGATGAAGAGGAAGAGTGTGAAGAATTTGTTTGCATATGTGTATGTGTGTGTGAGAGAGAGAAAGTTTACCCCCAGCCCTGTTTCTGACCCTCCACCCCACACAAGTCCCTGCTCTGGCCCTGCTCCTCTCAATCTACTTCCTTCACCACCCCACACCACAGTTCTACTTCCTTTTGTCTACAAATAAGCCCTATCTAGGTGTCATCATGGATAAATGTTGAAAATTTCTGTTCAGTGTGAGGCAGCAGCAAAGAACGTAAATAAAATGTGTAAACACCCTGTGTGCATAAGCTGTTTATCTGCATTGTTATGTGGGTAGCCAGATGGTTTAAGCTATAGGGGTTTCCTCTTTAAAGTTGTTAAATTGTAACAGCTTACAATTTCACCCAGAGTAGTTTCACCATTAAGAAAATAATTATATGTAAAAAGTAAGACACTTGTGCATTAGATATAAGTTTTATTAAACTGGCAGATGGGTAAGTTGTGCTCTTCAGCTACCGAAAGTTGTTTTATTCTTTCACGGATAATACATTACCAAAATGCAAGTATGTTAAATGCAAAATATTGTTGAAACTTTAAAAATAAAAACTTATTATTTCAATATTTCTTTTAATCACAGAACAATAAATCAGAAACCGGTTTTTAGAAAGAATTCCATACAGATTAACTTCAGATAAGTATAATTACAGTTTCTTTTCTCTCTTATATTCAATATATTCAAAATGTAGCTGTAAGAATTGATTCTTTAATCTTTGTGACTTTTCTATTGTTTCAGGCTTCTTCAAGATACTTTTGAAATTCATATATCTCATTCAGGTAAATATGGAATATGTAGCTTGTCTAAACCTTTACTAATGCATGTGTCTTTCCTGTCTTACTATCCTTTTTACTATTCTCCCTTGTACTAAATAGTGCTTGCAACTAAAGAAGTCTTATGTGTTTCTCACGCTTTTGTAAAAAAAGTTGGTGCACTTATCTCTCCTCCGCTGAAGTCGTTGCTAGGGGGCAGAGCTTGTGAACAGCAATAGAGAACATAGTAATAGGGCTCTTTAGAGGTTAGCAGGTGAGGCTCGCATTTGCTGCTTGATCATGTCATTTCTGGATTCAGTTGTCTTTTCCTACTACACTGTCTTTAAATAAGGTAACAAGAACATGTGTGTCTCTGCAACTGCCAATCTTCCGCAAAACAACATGTGACCCTGGATGTGTGTTTTACCACTTTATTGAACAATTTTAGCTAATTGCTTAAAAACAAAAGATAATTTTGTACCCCTAATTAAACACAACAGGGAAGTGAGTACTGACTGTGAGTGAGATATTGGAACTGATGTATGCAGTAAACATAATTAAAGATCAGAATGAAGATCAATGATCAGCTTACTGTTGGTTTTCTCAATCATGCACGCTCACTCTTTTCCACATTGGACACTGGCACAGCTCAGGTATAACTGGTCTGGTAAGGTTATCTTATTTCTTCACTATCTCCTTCATCAACTTTTTGTCCTTTTCCTCCAAAAATAGTTTCTCAATGGTATTTAAGTACTTTGAACCAGTTTTTAGTTATCGTCACTTTGCAAAATAACAATATTGAAGACAAGGTCAGCAAACAGCTTCCAGGTTCTTTCAGTTTATATTGCAGGGCATTGCTTGAGAAGTCTTCCTCCTTTAAAGAAATATCAACCATTATGCACAAGTTGTTTAATTAATAGTTCTCAGTCTTTTACAGGAACTTTGAATATTCCGTACCTTATATATAAAAAAAAAAATATTTGGTGTCCACTTAAAATTGGATCAACAAAATAATTTAATTCAGTTTTCCTTACATTCATCTATCTGATTAAGCTGACAAATTTCTATGAATCAGCTAGATATTAATTTTAAGCTGATTACAACAATTCTTTCTTACCTTGGCCAACTTCAATTACTATAACACAATTTTCAGTCACACTCATTCACACTAAATCAGTGTTCCCTCTCTGTTTTTTTGTGTTTTATCACATAAATTGGCCCTCTGTGACAGAAATAGGTAAAACAGTTCCTCTCTGTCACTCTCCCAGTGCAGTTCTGCTACCTTCTTACTCTCACTGACAAGACAAGCTGGCAGGATACTCGTGCCTTGCTGATGAAATTGAGTGGAATAGTTCTGACCTTACTTAAACATGCCATTTAAACCATATGGACTCAATTAAAAACCCCAGGGCATATTATGTGGGGTGCTCAAAGATTTTTAATCACTTCAAAATTATCTTTTAGTAAAATTAAATACTAAATATATTTAATAACATATTACATAGTAACAAAGTAATGATAGCAGAAAAGGACCAAATGGTTCATCCAGTCTGCCCAGCAAGCTTCTTATGGTAGTATCTGCCATGCTGTGCAGGTTACCCCATGTTTCTCTTAAGAGTAGCAACTGCTGTTCCATGCAATTATTCAGTGAGCCTTCTTGAAAATTCAGACAGTGCTGATGTGTTTTGATTATGGACGTGGCCTTAGAATCAGTCCTGTACTTTTTTACTTATGTCTGCGTATCAGTACCCCAGACCATAAAAGTCAGGGTCCTTGTTGGTGGTCATCCAATTCCTCTTCCAACTCCCTCCCTCCCACTGCCATCAAATTGGAGAGTGATATTGTAGTTTTTTCAAAAGCATTAAGGCTTTTTGGTTAAGGGTAGCAAATCCTTGTCTTCTGTTAAACGTAGTAATTGCTGCTCCATGCAGGTTACCCCCATACATATCAATTCCCCAGACTGTAAACGTTGGGGCCCTCATTGGTTGTGATCTGAATCCAACTCCCCTTCCCTGCCCCTCCTCCCCCCCCCCCCCCCCCCCCCCAATTGAAGTGGACAGCAATTTTGCAGTTGCTTCAAAAATATCAAGGCTTATTGATTAAGGGTAGTAACCTCTGCACTAGCAAGTTACCCCTATGAGCCCTTTTCTTCATTTCCATTCTCTAGCCTTTAGAGATCCACAATGTTTACCCATGTCACTATAAATTCCTTGACTGTTTTCATCTTCACCACCTCATTTCAAAGGGCATTCCAGCCATTGACCACCCTCTCTGTGAAAAAAAAATCTCTGGTGTTGGTTCTTCTGAGTCTGCCACAGAGTTTCATTTTGTGAATCATTAAAGCCTTGCAGGTACCTGAAAGTCTGTATCATATCTCCTTTGTACCTCCTCTCTTTCAGGGAATACATATTTAGATCCTTCGGTTTCTGCTCATAAGTTTTCTGATACTGACCCCGCACCATTTTGGTCCCTTTTTTCTGGACTGCCTCCATTCTGTCCCTATCCTTTTTGAGATACGGGCTCCAGAACTGAACACAATACTCCAGGTGGGACCTCACCAAGGACCTGTACAAAAAATTATCACCTCCTTTTTCTTACTGGTTATTTCTCTCTCTATGCAGCAGAGCATTCTTGTCTTTAGTTATTGACTTATCACATTGCTTCGCCACCTTCAAATCGCCAGACACTATTACCCCAAGATCCCTCTCTTGGCCTGTGCACATCAATATTTCACCCCCCATTACATACACCTCGTTTGGATTACCACATCTAAGATGTATGACTCTGCACTTCCTGGCATTGAATTCCAGCTGCCAAATCTTCAACTACTCTTCAAGCTTTCTTAAATCACTTTTCATTCTCTCTACTCCTTCATGCATGTCCACTCTGTTGCAGATCTTAGTATCATCCGAATAAAGACAAACTTTACCCTCTATCTCTTCCGCAATGTCTCTCACAAAGATATTGAAAAGAGCCAGTCCCAGTACCAATCTTTGTGCCATTTAACACCATTTTCTCAGGAGATTATGTTCCATTTACCATTACCCACTGTTTCATGTCAACCAATTTGTAATCCACTCCACCACCTTGACGCCGACTCCCAAGCTTCTCATTTTATTCACAAGCTTCCTATGTGGGACCGTATCAAAATCTTTGCTGAATCAATCCCTCTTCCTCAATCCAATTCTCTAGTCACCCAATCAAAAAAATCAATCAAATTTGTCTGGCAGGACTTTCTCCTGGTGAATCCATGCTGCCTTGGATACAGCAACTTACTGGATTGCAAATAGTTCACTATTCTTTCTTTCAGTAGAGTCTCCATTCATTTTCCCACCACTGAGGTGAGGCTAATCGGCCTGTAGTTTCCAGCCTCCTCTCTGCTATCACTCTTGTGAAGCAGGACAACAAAAGGTCTTCTCCAGTCTCGTGCACCACTCCCATTTCTAGGGATCTATTAAATAGGTCTTTTAGCAGACCCGCCAGGGCATTTTTAGTTCTTATAGTATCTTTCAGTTTTCCTAGCTCTTCCAATATTTTCTCTTCTGTAAAAAGAGTTGTGTCTACCCCATTCCCATTTATAGTCTTCTCAACCAGCAATGGTCCTTCTCCAGGATCTTCTTTAATAAACATAGAACTGAAGTATTTGTTTAATATTTCTTCCAATTCTTCATCTGTCTCTACACCTTGTTCTTTGTCATCTTTCAATTTCACTAAACCACTTAGGGTCTTCCTTCTTTCTCTGACATATCTGAAAAATCTGTTGTCATCTCTCTTTACCTCTTTGGCAATCCTTTCTTCTGCTTGTCCTTTTGCTTTCTTGATTTCTTTCTTTGTCTTCCTAAGTTTCACCACATATTATTTCCATATTTCTCTTTTTGGGATCCTTTATACTTCCTGGATGCTGTTCTTTTTACTTTATTTTTTCAACCACCTGAAATAGTTTTCTTTTCATAGTACATTTGTTAACTTTTCTAACATATAGATTTGTTGCCTTTATAATAGCTCCTTTTAATTTAGCCCACTGTTGTTCCACCTCATCCATTTTCTCCCAGTCTTCTAGTTCTTCCTTCAGGTACATCCCCATTTTGTCAAAGTCCATATTTTTGAAATTCAGAACTTGACTTCCTGTGACTTCTTTAAATCTTATTTGCGATATCAAACCATAGCATCTGAAGATCACTGGTGCTCAGGTGGGCACCTGTCCAGACATTAAAGACATGTTCCCCATTAGTGAGCACTAGGTCTAGTATCACACCCTCCCTCATGGGTTCCATTACCAATTGTTTGAGCACAGCTTCTTTCACTAGATTTCAATCCAGGAGTTGGAGGCCTGTAGACTACACCAGTGTAAATGGAAGAGCCATCATCTTATTTTAGGATAGCCTATAATGCTTCCTCTCTACCCCATGTACTTTGCATTTTGCTTGCATTGATATTGCTTTTGACATAAAGTGCTACTTCTCCCTTTTTTCTGTCTTTGCTGCCTTTCCTTAACAAGCCCAGAAAAAGAGTCATTAAACTCTGTACACCATGTCTCTATAATGGCAACAATGTCCAAGTACACCTCCACTATTAGGGTCTGCAGATCTGGGATTTTTTTGCCCAGGGTATTTGCATTTGTGATCATAACTTTCCATCTTTCCTCCCTTGGGCCTAGATTTATCAAAAAGCAGTAGAGGTGTGCATCCGTTTTCCACGTATTTGTAATCCGCAACTTATTTTTTGCAATCTGAAAAATACGTGGGGAGGCGAAATGCATCGCGACTCTCCACGTATTCAACAGATATCCAATTTATTCGGCCTCCTAAATAAACTTTTAAACCCCCCACCCTCCTGACCCCCCCAAGACTTACCAAAACTCCCTGGTGATCCAGTGGTCACGTGGCAGGAGGTCGCTCCGGGACCCTCGTTGAACCCAACCGGAACTTTTGGCCAGTTTGGGGGGGCCTCCTGACCCCCACAAGACTTGCCAAAAGTCCAGCGGGGGTCCGGGAGCGACCTCCTTTCACGCCATCTGTCCGATCCCAATACTCAAAATGGCGCCGATCGCCTTTGCCCTCACTATGACGGCAATCGGCGCCATTTTGAGTATTGGGATCGGACGGACGGCGTGAAAGGAGGTCGCTCCCCGACCCCCGCTGGACTTTTGGCAAGTCTTGTGGGGGTCAGGAGGCCCCCCCAAGCTGGCCAAAAGATCCGGTTGGGTCCAATGAGGGTCACGGAGCGACCTCCTGCCACATGACCTGTCACGTGGTAGGCGCACAAGATGGCGCCGGTGACCATGTGACAGGGGCTGACCAATGGCACCGGCAGCCCCTGTGACACAGGCTATCGGCGCCGTGAGGAAACCACAAACGAGTGCAGGGATGGCTTCCTGACTCCCCGCTGGACTACCAGGGAGTTTTGGTAAGTCTTGGGAGGGGGGGTCAGGAAGGTGGGGGGTTGTAGTTAATTTAGTAGTAACGTATTTACAGATCGACAACTTATTGAATTCTCCATACTTCCGCATGAAACGGAATTGACCCCCCACGAATACCTATCGCATGCGCAACGAAAACTTTTTGCCTGCACATCTCTAAAGTGCTGTAAATATCGCATGTGATAGGAAAAGGGGAATTTTTTTATGGTAATAGCCTATTTATCACAATAGGCATTATCTGAGCACAGGTATTACCATAAAGTATAATAAGTTGTCACACTTGGTGGTAATACCTACATAATTGTATTTTCTTACCTATAAAGTGCTCATTTTACTACTGAGCAAGATAGGTTCTCTTTCTCTCTCTCTTTCTATCTACAAGGCCCTTGTAGAAGTTAGCTATTTATGTTACTATAGGAGGCCCACCTAATAACTCGAGGTGAGATTTAGGTAGTAGTGTAAGGGTTAGGGGCCACTTTTACATGCAGAGTAAGAAATATGAACAGAACAATACACTCTTGTGAAGATTTGATGTCCTTTGGAGTGAGGAAACTCACACAATGATGAGATTTGTACAATGTTCTCTCAACCTAGCTTGATGGACTCTGTACCTGGGTAACATTCTGGGGTTTATTGTGTACACCCCTTCATATATCCTGCCCCCTCAACTCAAACGTCTTAATTTGAGGGCTTTCCTTACTAAGAAGTAGGTTTTAAAAGCCCAGTATGCACATTATTTAGGGGATATGTGAAGAAGTTGGGCTCGCGTGTGCCAAGCGGATTTTAAAAGCCGCCAAGATATTTGCGTATCTACTACAGCATGCACATCTCTAAGCATTACAAAAGGTGGCAAGGCATGCGCATGGTCTGCGTGGGGCATGGGTATTTCAGGGCATGAACCAGAGATGTGAATGCAGATATTTATGCACCCCAGCATGCACCGAGGTCCCCTGCCTCGTAACTTTACTTCTGCTATGGATGACATATAAGTTAATAAATAAAGAAAACTAGCGAGATCTATGGGGTCTAAGGATTGGGTCTAACTAGGAGAATGAAAGCTGTAAAACTATGAGGGTTTG